>NW_024425563.1:94825321-94889492 GCF_017311325.1 Ursus maritimus | reverse complement strand
TTCCCCAGACTGCCAGCCCCCTCTGGGTGCTCCTGCACCCATCCTATTGTTACTGCAGCCACCCCCTCCCCCGTACTCCTGCCCCCGCCTCCCTCCTGTTACTCCCGCCCCTGCTTCCATCCTGTTACTCCTGCCCCAGTCTATCCTGCTTCTCTGCCCCAGCTTCTATCATCTACACACTGTGAAGGGGCTGGGTGTCCCTCCACCAGGAGACAGCATCCCCCTCGACCCCCGTCCACACCTCACTCCACTCTCCACGCCAGACCCTGCTGCCTCTTGAGACGCTCACCACACATCCTTGGGCCACCGAGTAGATGAGGACCACTATGAAAATACACAAGACGGTGCGGATCTGGATCGTCAGGCATCCTGGAAAACACTGAACAATACAATACATTACTGTAAAACAGGCGCTCATTAAGGAGTTGGTTCACGTGCGCAGACATGGTCACAGTGCAGACTGTGCAGAGCGCCCGGGGAGCGCCTGGGGCCCCACCCACGGTTCCCCCTCAACACAAACTCCTTGGCTGAGCTCATGCTTCACCTCCCAGGTCAACAAACTGCCCAAATCAAAAGAAACCAAAGCTAATGTCTTTAAATTAAAAAGAACCACACCTACCACCATGTACCCCACACCGTGACTCTGGCGCTGAAATGAACTGAATCAATTAATGTGACATTTTTGTTATATGAAATTCTTCTATCTCAGAAATCACAAGAATTTACCTTTATTTGTGTCTTCTTTTATATGCTTCAAGTAAGTTTTATCATTTTCTTCACAAAGGTTTTGCATCATTTTTGTTATTAGAAATTGCACTGGGTGTTATACGCAACTAATGAATCATGGAACTTTACATCAAAAACCAGGGATGTACTGTATGGTGACTAACATAATATAATAAAAAAATATTATTATATAAAAAAAACCAAAAAAATAAAAATAAAAAAAATAAAAACCAACGAAAACAAAAAAGAAAGAAAGAAAGAAAGAAAGAAAGAAAGAAAGAAAGAAAGAAATTCTATTTTAAATCTACTTAAGTACATTTTGCAATATTCAACACGTGACTTCAAGGATAAAAGTGCCAAGTTCTTTTTAGATTCACACTCGTGAAATTGGAAACCAAAAGTAAAGTGAAGACTGCGGGGACCCTGACAGGATGGTCACGAGACCCCCAGCCAGCCAGGGTGCCCGGGCCGCCATGGGGTACCTGCCATCCCCCACCCCTACCCCCCGGGAAGTGAGGACCTTCACTGTCCTGGTCTGCAGGTGAGCAAATGCGGCCCGGCCAGCTAGCCTCCCTCGTTCTATGGAGCTCACGCAGCCACAGCTACGGATCTGGGTCCCGTCTGGGATTCCCGAGCCCCAACACCGCTGCATTGTGCAGACACGCTGGGCCCCCCGGATCTCAGGAAGAAAAGCTGTCTGCGGCAGCGCCAGCCCCGACTGCTTTATGGAACCAGTGCCTGCCACCTCCCTCCCTGTCTACTCTCGTGTCAGCCCTGGGACAAGTCTGAGGATGCAGCCATGGGATTCTGGCCCCCGGCCGACCCAGCACACGCAGCTCACGCATTCACTCAGCAAACACTGGAGGGATCCTCCTGGCGGTGGATGTCAGGAGCCCCTGGGGCCCTGGGAGAGGCAGGAACAGCACAGAGGTGCCTCATGAGGGCGATGAGTGGGGGGCTGCTGACCGAGGCTCAGCAAGACCTCCCCGGGGTGCACAGGGGCTGAAGTGGAAGGCGGCCTGGAGCTGGGTCCGCGGTGCGGGGGCGGGGGGCAGCTGGGCAAGGCTCGGGGGCACCGAATCACGGCAGCCTGCCAGGGTGAACGCACCATTCTCATTTGTGTGGCAAATGGCCAAATGGCAGCGGGTTCCTACGGGTTCCATACAAGCTGCCCACGTGGGATCTCTGGGTCCGGTCCCTCCATTTGAGCTCTACACACAGCACACGCTAACTGCTCACGCGATGCTTTATTTATGGGCGGAATTTAGCACGTCCCGGCTTCATTCATTGGGGACTCACAGCTTTGTTTCCTGCCAGCCATACACCAGCGCCGCACACCGTTCCGTGGAAATAAGAGAGCCAACCAGCTGCCAGCAGCTGGACTCAAGAGCTTACTTTCTTGGGCACCATCTGACCTCCCGTTACACCGTCCACACTGTGGGCGGCTGCAAGTACGCCCCCCCGCCCCGGGCACTGACTCCTTCCCCCTCCTACCACAGCACAAGCGTCATCCAGGGATCTGATCCTTTCCTCAAACTCAGGCTTTGGGGCCGCTGACCCCAGCCGACCCCACAGGACGCGGCAGACGGCCTCACCAGGCTAGGAGGGCACGCTGGGAGCCGTGACGTGGGCCAGCGAGAATCAAGGGATGCTGTGGCTTTGCGTGACCTCGTCAACCTTCTCCTGGGCCCTGCTTCAGTGCGACAAAACCCTGGCTGACTGTGTGCTTGGCACCAGGACCCCCGCTGCGTGAGCTTGGGGACGTGGGTTGTCGCCAGTTCACACTCACAGGACCCCCGCTGGTTCCTGCCCACCCCACTAGACAGGCATCTCCGCCCCCCACCGGCCCACCCTGGCAACTTCCAGTCCCATCAGAGGCAAGACTACAGCAGACACAGACTAACTCGTGAGCGCATGGGTGGGTGGGGGCCCCCGGAGTGGCCGGCTGCCCTGATACGTGAACCACAGCTCAGGCTCTGGATGGGGTTCAGAGCAAAGCCCGTTCATTCTCTGGAGACACTTGTCCTGCTCCTGGGCCTCGGTCATGGGCCAGCAAGGTGCCAGGGGATCTGAGCCACCTCCCCAGCCGGGTGTTATGTGACCCTCCAATGCTGTAAGGTGGGTGTGCACGGACAGCAACCCCCGTCATCGAGTGGGAGAGGCACATACGTGACCAGGCCCAGGCAGGCCCTAGGGGCACGCCCACATTACACCAAGGAGAGGCCCAGACGCCACAGTCCCACTCCTGCTACACCTGTGATCGTTCACGATCAGGTGACGGAGGAAGAGAAGACTCCACTAGCTTCCGGCAGGTTCCACACAACCAGAAGCGCCACCCAGAGTGGGCAGCTGCAGCCACAACGACCCTCTCTGGCTTGTCTCTGAAGGACGGTGACGGTAAATCGTGCCAGTGGGCAGAACGTCAGACCATGCACCTGCTGTGTGCTCCGCTTGGAAGGAGAAGGGGCCAGATGTGCCGTCATTCGCTGACTCTCGGGCTCTGGCCTGCGGTCCCACTGGACGGCCAGGGACTCGAAAGGAGCGTGACAGTGACAAGGAAGTCACCCTGGGGCACACGTCTGTGGAGAAACTGGTCTGAGGGGGAACACCGGTGTCCCATGAGAATGCCACCAATGGGGGACCTCGGCAGACAAGGAGTGTAATAATCAGGGTGGGGGGACGGCCCATTCTGTGGACACCAGTCAGCCCCTCTCCCCAGCCACCCCCACCACCACCCCACGGACTCGTGGACAAAGTGGCCATGGGGGTAGGGACAGAGGTGACGCTCAGCTGCACGGATGCCCACTCACCAAGGCCAACCTGACTAAAGTCACCGCTGCGTGCCCAATCCCAGCACAGACCAACAGGGAGCCCCCAACATGGCACCCTTCTCCTAATGAGACACATGGGAAAGGGATGCTGGGAATGAGCGTCCATCCGGGCCCAGGTGACAAAGCACAAAGCCACGCAGTCCCTTCGCTGGCCGGTCACGCTGCTGACCTCACCCCATGGCCCCACAGCAGTAGGATTCTCAAGCCTCCCTCCGTTGCCCCCGGGGAACATAGCAGGTGCATGCTGCTGTACCCCACTGGCCTTACTGCGACCCCACCCTCCCGAAGCACACGGCTCATGGATGGTGAAACGTCCTTCTGAAGACTCAGTTGTGGTCCCAGCCGAGTGCCCGCTCTTGCAGAGCCAGGGTCACGTCCTCCTAGTCACACTGGCAAGGTCCCGGCCTCGCAGTGCACCGCAAAAATGTGGAGAACACCACGCCAACAGAAACACTGCAGTGTTCCCACGGATTGTCCCATGACCCTTAAAAAGGTCCGTTAAAATATCAAGACTCTCAGCACGTGATGGGGTGAGCACTGGGTGTTACAGAAGACTGATGAATCACTGACCTCTGCCTCTGAAACCAGTAATACGCTATATGTTAATTACCTAAATTTAAATACATTTTTAAAAATGTATCAAAACTCTCTTACTGTTGGTTATAAATACAGAGAGATATAAAAACCAGTAAGGCTAGTGGTATCCAGTACACTTGCAACGGGCACAAAATGGTCACACGGTCTCTCCCTCAATGCCTGGGCCTGTGAGGAGCCACCATCCCTTGACCACGTGGCAGCCCACGTGGTCGAGCATGGCAGCCGTGACTGGCCTCAGCAGTGGGCGGACTGCGTTACTCACCAAGGACGACCGGGTGGACCTGGGTCAACCACACCAGGTCTTTAAAGCCTGCAGGTGGCAGAAGGGGGAGCAGAAGGACTGGGGCACCACTGAAGGGACTCCACACACCGGGGCTGGCCTGGGGACAGGGACGGCCACAGGCGAGACTGGAGAGGAACCACCAGGAGCTGGGGTGACAGTCCCACCACCGCCCAAGCCAGACCGTGCCAACGGTCAGCCAGAAGGAGCCCCCAATAAAGCCTGCGGCCCCCTTCCCTTCAGCCGCACGCTGCCCGGAGCGGAGAGCCAGCTGGCCGCGGCCGCCCTCGGCCTTCTGAGGCTGTGGTCACTGGTCGGGCAGCAACAGGAAGAGAGGACAGATGCTGGGCCTGGAAGTGGGGAGCAGCCGGGACCGGCCCGTGGGGGCAGGAGTCTGAGCGCAGGATTCATAAGCCGTGCCCACCCCCCCCCACCCCCGGCTTTATATTCGTCTCCTCTGCTCGCCTGCCCTGCAGATTCCAGACTCCCCCAGGGACAGAAACCGGTCCAGTAAAGGAGGAAAGCCAAACCCCGGGAAGGAATCCTTTCTACATGGGGCAGTCGGACGTGCGCCCCTGTGTCTTCGTGCTGCTTCCCTGGGGGGCTCTGACTGGCAGAAGCCGGGGCACTGAGAGCAAAGCTTGTGGGTTCTTGGAGGGAGATGCCACAGAGGCCTCCCCGCTCCGGGCGTGGCAGATGGAGGTACAGCCGGTTGTCGGTGTGACACCCCGAGGAGGCAGCTTGGGCTCAGGCGGGCCCAAACAGGCAGGGAGGGCCCAGAGAACAGGTCTCCGGTCTCGGCTGCAGAATGGAGTCCCTGGAGAACACCAGCCCCAGGCCCTCCTCTTCCACTGCTGTTTCTGAATACGTGAGACAATCAGTTCCCTTTGGCATCCGAGACCAATACATGAGCTGGCTATTCTGTTACCTGCAGAATCACGTTCCTTAACGCCACCACGCCCACACCCTGGGTGGGAGCTGTGACTGCCAGCCACGGGGTGCTAAGACCTTCCCTGGACACAAATACCTGATCCTAGAAACGTGTTTGCTCAAATGCAAAAGCTTAAAATGCTTTTCTGAAAAGTGAACAACACTGATCACGAAGACCCACATGGGCAAGGCCTGCATGCTGTGGGCCACACGTGGACTCCAAGGGGCCTGTCTTAGCTTTAAGGCTGGTGGCCTACTTATCCTTGCATTTAATTTGCTTATATATCCACGGAGCAAAACAGGCATGGAAAATTGTTGTAATTCAGGAAAAAACAGCGGATCTGACCCAAACCCTGGAGAACGTCCCCGGAGCATGAATCACAGTTATCAAACGTGGCCTGGCGGGCCCACCACCCACACAAAAGGAAGCCAGGCTAACTCCAGCCACGGCCACGTGAGCACCTGCAAGCACGACAGGCGCAGAACGTCCCTGAGGCCACCAGGGGGCGATGCCACAGAGCACCACGGATGCCTGCCTCTCCGTGGAGCGTGAGATGGCCAGGACACACCGGGAGGAGGCCACGTCCATGTGCACTGACCTTGGCACGCTCTGCCGGGTGACCGAGCCTGAGCCACATGGCCGAGGGTTTACAAGACAGAGGCAGAGGTGGCAGCCGTGGCCTCCTCCACTCAGCTCGACACAGCCTGCTGTATGAGGGCGCCTGGAGGTTAAGGCCCAGGGCGACATGTCCGCCAGGGGCAGGGCCTGTGCAGATCTGAGCAAGCGTCAGGGTGAGAATCTCAGCTGTCACGGCCACAGACACACAGCTGAAACCACCTGCCAGAGCCCCAATTACAGCTGGTGCTGGACGAGCCTGTCCTCCTCTTGTGTCCGTTCCTTTTGCTCACAGCACGCATTCCCCAGCCCCCAGCAAGCCCTGTGGTGGGGAGCACCACACAGCAAAGCACACCTGAAGCTGTAGAGGCTCCCTGACAGTCCCTTCCTGCCCAGCCCAGCCAGCCCTGACCCCACGATCCCCCACTCAGGGCCACAGTCCGGCTCCCACTGGCCCTCGTGGCTGGCTGGTCCAGCTCAGCCCCCTTCCAGCACCCATCCCGCACCCTCAAGCCTACTTTCTTGCTGGCCCACAGCACTGCAGGCCCCTCCTCCCCATCCTGGCCTCGTGGCCCCCTCCTGGGCCCACTGACACTGTCCCTTTGGTCTCTAGCCTCTCCCCTTGCATGCCAGGCTCCCACTACTGATGTGTATCAGCTCAATTCCCACCCCGTGCCACAGATGGGGACACGGAGGCCCCAGCACCAGCAGCCCCTAGCAGTGGGGGAGCCAAGCCAGGGTGGGGGGATGAAGTTCCCGGGTGGCCACGGAGCTGGCCCAGCTGCCCGGGTGCCCTGGCTGTGGCCGCCTGCCCTGTCCGAGAGGAAAGTGCCTGCCCAGCTGAGTCAGGCTTTCCCACAGAGGCCTTGCTACCACGGACCCAGGCTCACCCGCGAGCACACCTGTGCCGACCCGGGCCCACCCATACCTGTCTTCCACGGCACATGCTGGCCTCTGCCGATGGCCCGGCCCCACCTGCCGGCCGCCACCCCTCCCCAGCCTGATGCCGCCACCTGTGCCGCACAGTCTCCGGGCCACACCCCAGCGTGGACGCTCAGAGCTATCACGGGGACACCAGCGGGCGTGTGAGAGTCTGAATTCCACAGGTTCGGGCTGAGGTCACATGTGCCAGTAGCAGCATGTCCACCCCCACACCTGGCTCCCAGCCCCCCAGGAGGCTGGGCAGGCTCTTGAAGCCGGCTCCAGCTGGCACGTGCTCACCGAAAATTAAGTGAATGAACCATCTCACTTAAAGTGGTAAATGGCAGTTTCCAAGCCAAGCGTCACTGTCTATGAAGATCAAAAAACTGGAAATATGGTTTAAATAACTAACACTTTTTCAATTAAATAAAAACCAAGAAGTTACCTATGAATAACAAAGAAGTTAAGTGAATAAAACCAAATTTTAGTTTTTCAAAAAGCTGCAGTTTCCAACAACTTCACAAAGATAACACCGGGTCTGCTGGACGTGGCTATGGGGTGAAGCGGGGAAATGGGCTGTGTGGCGACACGGACGGCAGGCCACGCCGGGCTAGGACCCAGGGCTCTCCCAGGAACACAGCCGCCCGGGTGCCCTCCCAGCCCCCACCCCACCCCACCCCAAAGGTCACACAGCAAAGCCAATGGAGAACCGTCCACGGTGCGGATGCCCCATCCATCCCGTGACTGCACCACGGACCGCTGGTCCCCTGCCCCGAGGAACTCTGCACTCGGGAGAAGGTGACACCCCCCAATGGGCCTCACTCCGTCACTAGACTGCCTGTCCTGCGCCCTGGGGTGCCCCCGGAACTCCAAGCAGGACCCGGCACATGACAGGGTCTCATGAGCTCCTGCTCCACCGGAGGGCAAGGGGCTCCCCACCCCATCTGTGCTGTCGAGAGGGCAAGCGGAGGCCATGCCTGTACCTGTCCAGGTGATGTGCAGGTACGGGACACACGCACACGGGCACACACACACGCACGCATACACACACACGCACCTGGACCCGGGGGCTGTGCAGGCACAGGACACACACACACGCGCGCATGCACACACACACACACACACACACATGCACGCACCTGGACCCGGGGGCTGTGCAGGCACAGGACACACACACACGCGCGCATGCACACACACACACGCACACACACATGCACGCACCTGGACCCGGTTGCTGTGCAGGCACAGGACACACACACACGCGCGCGGGCACACACATGCACGCACACACGCACGCACACACATGCACGCACCTGGACCCAGGTGATGTGCAGGCACAGGACACACACACGCACACATGCACGTGCACGCACACACGCATGCACCCACGCACGCACACACATGCACGCACCTGGACCCGGGTGATGTGCAGGCACAGGACACACACACACGCACACACGCGCATGCACACACATGCACACGCGCACACACACATGCACGCACCTGGACCCGGGTGATGTGCAGGTACAGGACACAGGCCACCAGGAAGCAGATGCAGAACACCAGCAGCAGGAGGACGACCACGCTCCTAGGACAGAAGACACAGGGTCACCGCGGGCTGGGCCGAGCAAGGTGTGCCCAAGCAGTGCCTGCGATTCCATCCCCTGACCTCTCCACCAAGTCCCTTCTGTCTCCACCCGACTTCATTTTTTGTTTTTTTTTAAGATATTTTATTTATTTATTTGACAGAGAGACAGCCAGCGAGAGAGGGAACACAAGTAGGGGAGTGGGAGAGGAAGAAGCAGGCTCCCAGTGGAGGAGCCCAATGTGGGGCTTGATCCCAGAATGCCGGGATCACGCCCTGAGCCGAAGGCAGACGCTTAACGACCGCGCCACCCAGGCGCCCCTCCACCCAACTTCTATCCTCCTGGGTCAACCGCGAGGTCCTCCCTCCTGAAGGACAGGCCGCTGGGCGCTGCCCTCCACTGGATGTCATCTGGGAGCGGCTTTTCTAGAAAAAGCTGAATCCCCACACAAGGCCATCAGGTGGCCACCGTGTTCCCAGCGTCTGGGGATGGGGCAGCTTCCTGTGCATTCTGGAAACTCTGGAAACTCAAAAGGGAACAACTCCCTAGGGAGGTCTTGTTAAGAAAGTGGTCCGTCTGGAAGGAAAGCGGGTCTTCCCGCCGAAAACCAACACAGCCGAGTTCACTTTGACTTAGCGTAACTGAATATTATTAAACTACTACACCTTTCTTCCTTTCCAGAGGCCGCTTTTTCTCATTTTCACGTATCTGAAAATGATGCATGCCTAGAAACCAACATGCAATTTCTCCCTCGAAATCTGTCCTGGAGTCAAGGGTACACGTTGTGTGGATGGACACGCTGAGCACAGCTGGTGTCTTAGGAGCATTCACATGACAACGGAGAACCTGGGGGTGAGCGCCCCATGCACGTGCCGCTGGGGCTTGCCTCCCGGCTTCCTCGAGCCCACGGACAGCTGGCCGTCCCTGCGAGCCAGGGACCACGGGGGAGCAACCAGCGGACACGGAAGGAACTCCCGGCCCTTCTCCCCGGACCGCGGGGCCCGCCACACTTACTGCGGGATGATGAGAAGGTAGACGAGGCCAAACAAGGCAGCCAGGACGAGCGCAAGCACGACGGCACTGGTGAAATACTCGTCCTGGAGCTGGTGGTACTAGGAGACACCGAGACCCGCCATCAGTGGCTGCGGCTGCCGGGAGACACCGCGGTCCTCCGGAGGCACCCAGAACTGGGGACCGCCACTGCGTCGACAAGAGCAAGTGCGGGCAGCCCCAGCCGAGGGGCCCCCCGGGGATGCCCCGCGTCCCTTAAGTCCCCGTCACCTACCTTGCGCTCGCGCTCAGCCTGCTTATACTTCAGGGTGAAGAAGTCCAGGTCCGCCATCTCCAGCTCCATCTGGCGTGCTTCTAGGAGGCGGCCGATGTACCTGTTGACGCGCGTGCCCGGGGTGGTGTAGACAACATTCGCAGAGAAGGACGAGCGGTTTCTGAGTTTTTCTGACGCAGTTCTCAACGCCCTCCGCTGCCGTGATGGGGGAAAGAAAGAAATGTCATCAAACCCTCTGCTGATTGAAGAAACAGCTGTTACGCTCCCTCCAGCTGGTGTGCTCGCCCACTGCGGTCTGGGGGGCCGGGTTCGGGGCTGAGATGCAGTCACAGCTTCCCCACCTGCTGGCACTGAGATCCCAGGTCACTTAGCTGAGCATCGGTGCTAGGGCTCCCGCGTCTGCAAACGGGGCATGCGATGTTCATGCGGGACCCTGCGTGGATGGGGGCGGTACCCAGCAGGGCAATAAAACAGAGGTTGGGTCTTTAAAAATACCAATAAAATGGGCAAATCTCTAGCAGACGTGAGAAAGAAAAAAAGAGAAAGACGCTAACAAACTCAGGAATGAAATGCGACTTTACTACAGATCTTGCGGACGTCAAAAAGGTAATAAGGAATTACTGTGAACAATTACACACATTGATTTGACAGCTCAGATCAATGAACTAACCAAAGCATGCGATCGCAACTCACCCAACATGAAAGATTATTAGATTAGCCCTGTAGTTACTAAAGAAATTCACTTCAGAACTGTAAAACAACTCCCGAAAAATTAATCTCCAGGCCCAGAGGGTTTTACTGGAGAATTCTACTAAACATTTAAAGAAGGATGAACACGAATTCTATACGATCTCTTGCAGAAAACAGAAAAGGTAACACCTTCCAACACATTTTATAAAGTCAGTATTATCCTGATACCAAAATCAGACCAAGACAATACAAAAAAAGGAACACTACAGGCCGTCTCTTTCAATATCGATGCTAAAATCCTTAACAGAGTGTCAGCAAATAGCATTCAGCAGTTTATGAATAGCAATAGCAACACACACCCATGACCATTTCTAGAGACGCAAGTCTGTTTACATATCCGTACATCAATGCCCACACCACATTAACACCGTATCAACCACCATGCAAAAAAATCCCATGGTTGTGTCAATTGATACAGAAAAAGCATTTGACAAAATTCAATACTCATTCTTGATAAGAATGAGTTTCCTTGATCAGAAAATGGGGGGGGGCGGAGCGCCTGGGTGGCACAGCGGTTAAGCGTCTGCCTTCGGCTCAGGGCGTGATCCCGGCAATATGGGATCGAGCCCCACATCAGGCTCCTCTGCTATGAGCCTGCTTCTTCCTCTCCCACTCCCCCTGCTTGTGTTCCCTCTCTCGCTGGCTGTCTCTATCTCTGTCGAATAAATAAATAAAATCTTCAAAAAAAAAAAAAAAGAAAACTGGGGAGGGGGGAAGTTCCCCAACTCGATGAGGATCTACACGGTACCTATAGCCAGCATCGCACTCGCTGGTGAAAGATGGTATGCTTTCCCCCTGACTTTCAGCACAGTGCTAGAGACCCCAGCCACTGAAATAGGGCAAGAAAAGGAAATAAAAGGCAAAAATGAGGAAGAAAGAACCAAAATTGGCCCTATTTGCAGATGACATGATGTAAGTCTACGTAGAAAATTCCAAGGGGAGGAAAAACCCTAGAACAAATGAATTCCACGAGGTCAACAGATACAAAACAAACATAAAAAAGGTATTTACTGGGGCACCTGGGAGGCCCAGTCAGTTGGGCATCTGACTCGTGGTTTTGGCTCAGGTCATAATCTCAGGGTCATGGGATCAAGCCCTGGATCGGGCTCTGCACTCAGTGGGGAGCCAGCTTGAGGCTCGCTCTCTCTCTCTGCTGCTCCCCCTGTTCCCACATGCGCTCTCTGTCTCTCTCTCTCTCTCTAAAAATAAATAAGTAAATAAATAAAGGTATTTCTTAATCTGAAAATCAGCATGTGAAAACGAAAGTTAAAATTCAATGCCATTTATAATCATGGGGAAAAAAGAAGTACTAGGTACAACTCTAACAAAACGTACACAACTTGTGTGCTGAACACTATATAATAACGATGAAAGAAATCAAAGATCTCAATACACAGAGGGACATGCATGCTCATGGATTAGAAGACATTTTTCTTAAAATCACTCAACCCAACGTTAAGACTTATCGTATAACTCCTTTGATCAGGACAGTACGCTGTTGGCAGGGGAACGGAACACACTAGAGAGCCCAGAAACAGCTTCACACAAGTATGGTCAATGATTTTTGACTAAAATGCAAAAGCAATTCAATGGAAGAAGGATAGTCTTTTCCACAGATGGCGCTGGACCAAATGCACGTCCACATGCAAAACAGTAAATCTTTTTTTTTTTTTTAAAGATTTTATTTATTGATTCGACAGAGATAGAGACAGCCAGCGAGAGAGGGAACACAAGCAGGGGGAGTGGGAGAGGGAGAAGCAGGCTCATAGCGGAAGAGCCTGATGTGGGGCTCGATCCCATAACGCCAGGATCACGCCCTGAGCCGAAGGCAGACGCTTAACCGCTGTGCCACCCAGGCGCCCCAGTAAATCTTGACCTAAACCTCACACCTTATAAAAGATGAACTCAAAACGCACCATAGGTTTAACTATAAAATGTACAAGTATTAACTCTTAGAAGAAAGGTGAAACTCTTTGGGGTTTGGGTTACGTAGAGAGCTCTTACCACACCAAAAACACACACAGTTCATAAAGGAAAAAATATCAGTAAATTGGACATCTTCAAAATTTAAAACACCTGTCCTATGAAAAACAAGCCACAGGCTGGGAGAAAACACGTACAAACCACACGTCTGACAAAAGAATCAGACCCAGAATTCATCAAGAACTCTCAAAAGTCAACGGTCCCCAAAAAATCACTCTAATTAGAAAGCAAGACAGACATTTCTCCAAAAAAAAGAAGAGAGAAAATGTGGACAGAAAACAAGACCTTGAAACGATGGTCGACACGATTAGCCACGAGGGAAATGCCAAATAAAATCATGAGGTGTCACTACACACTTATGAGAAGAGCCAAAAGGTTCTAAAAACAGCGACAGCACCAAGGACTGACGAGGACGCAGAGAAGCTGGATCTCTTACGTGTGGCTGCTGGGAACGTGAGACGGGACAGTCACTCCGCAAATGTTTGCCAATTTCTCAAAACCAAACAAAAAACAGAAACAAAAAAACAAGACCCACCCGTGGCACAGCTGGACATCTCTCCCAGCAAATAAACTTATGTCCTCACAAGACTCTGAACGGGAACGTTTACTACAGTTCTATTTCCAATAGTCAAAGTTGGAAATGACCAAAAGGTCCTCCAACAGGCCACGCAAACAGTGGTCCATCCACACCGTGGAATCCCCGCGGCCACGGCAAGAAGAGAGCTACTGACACAGGAACAGCCTGGAGGGACCCACAGGGTTTGTGCGGAGACTGAAGAGTAAGCCAAGGTCACAGGGTGTATGCAGTCACGGGACGGAGAGCACTCCGTGCAGCTGGGTTTTGGGGAGGGCGGCAGTGTGACCCCAGCAGGAGGAGGACTGTGGCCGTGAAGGAAACGTTCCAGATTCTGAGCGTGGCCAGCAGGGTGAAGCGAGGCCGAGCTACACACAACACCCACCAAAGGCCATTCCCTAGTTTGGGTCCACGCGGACGCTGGCTGAGCTGCAACCGCGGGGGAGGCCACTGGGGGCCCCTGGGGCCACTCTGTGCATACTGCCTGATTCCACCTCGGACGTGTGTGCAGTCGGGGTGGCGCGTCACCCCTACCTCCGGAAAGCTGCGGAAACATTGAACAGGTAGGGACAGAAAGCCGCCACCTACAATCCCTGCTTGGAAACAAGCCGCTGACGTTCTGCAGGGCAGCCCACAGATAGCTGCCACGCAGACACCAGCCTGTGAACGTGTTCCTTCCAGTTCCACGGCCCCGGCCTCCCCGAGGCTGGAGAACACACACAGGAGGACCACCCAGGGCCGGCGAGCCCCTGATGCGCTCCCATGAACGCGCCCTCCCCCGGGACCACACGCATTTGTACATGATGAAAAACCCCGCAGCCTGACACTTCCCGTGACACTGGGTCAGCTCCCGTGAGCGTCCGGCGTGCAGACAAAGGCCGCAGGCACCACGGCCCCTGGATCTCCGCAACGGTGCTCAGTTATTCCGGGAGGAGCGGCTGTCTGCCCACCAGCCCCGGGTCTGCAGAGGGCAATGCGGGGGAAGGGGGGGGGAGGAGCAGGGCTGACTTCTGGGGGGCCTGCGCCATCCTGGGCATGTGGGGGACCCCAGGCAGTGAGACGGGAGCTGCACAGGCTCATGCGGTCTTGTCGGACGCCCGGGTGCAAAGCGCCTGCCGCACCCCGACACATGGCTCCTTCAATAGGACAGGACGTTAGCTGTGGCCACCTCTGGGGGCGGGATCACAGAGGCTCCCTCTTTTTCCACTTTTCTCCACTTTCCACAACAAACATGTATTTCCTTGGAAATCGAATCAAAATCAACATCAAGAGAAAACTTGTTGCTCATTTTGCTGTGGAACTTGGCTGCCTGAACCTCTTTCTGGCTCAGTGCAGACACCTGCAAACCAGGGGCTGTGAAGCCCTGAGTGAGCTGCTTAACCTCTCTGTGCTCCAGCTTCCTGGTCTGTAACAAAGGTGGCCCCCGAGGGGAGCTCTCAGAGGACCTGGAACGTTCAGCTCTTGTGAAGAGCTGGAAGCACGCTGGCCCAGACCGAGTCCTCGAGCTGGCTCTCCCTGTCCTCAGTGGCGACAGCAGATGGGTCCCCCTGTGCTGCCAGCAGGGTGGGTTGGAGCCCCAGTCCACATGGAGCCCAGGCGAGGCAGACACACCGGGAGCCACGGGCTCCTCACAGAAGCTAGGAAGATGGGCCAGATTGCAGGGTGGACTCCTGGGAGGCTGATGGCCACCACTCAGCTTGCTGACCCTAGGCAAGAGAGGTGACCCACTCTGGTGGCCGGCAGGGCTTGTGGGGACATGGAGGAACGGGCCTGGACAGGAAGGCCTCACCTAGGAAAGCAGCCTTGGGGACCGAAATGTACTCACCTGCCCCTCCTCCTCTCTGCCAGCTGGAACTTGGATGCAATGACTGGAGCCCCAGCATCTATCTTGGGCCATGAGGCGACAGCAGGCAAGCCAGAATAGCATCATAGAAGAGGTCTAGTTCAAGATGATTGTGAAGCCACCACATTAGCCCCATCCTGCCTGCTCTCTGGGTTTACTTTAAACGTAACAAAGCTAACCTCTCTTCTGTTCAAGCCGCCACGATTGGGGTTTTCTTCAATGCCATGAAACCCACTGCTGACTAGCAGGACCCCTGAACACACACATGTGTGAAGTGGTGCCCTGGGAGTTGGGGCCCAACTGTCCCTCCGCTCCCAGTCGGCCCTTCCCTGCCATGGGATGTGGCTGCCGGAAGACACGGGTGGTGAACTGGGGGACGGGAAGGATGGCAGGACCCAGTGACGGCCTGGTCTGGGTGGGGCTGGCCAGGAGAGTGCTCCCTGGGGCTCAGCTTGGACACCCCGCTCCCTGAAGCCGGGGAGCAGCAGAGACGAGCACAAGTGGTTCCCATCCACGCAGCAGAAGCTCAGGACAGCCCGTGGTGAGACTCACCCTGCCCGGCACTGGCCTCTTGGGGCTGCGGTCAGCAGGCAGCTGCTTCCTCCCAGCCTGTACCCCGGGCCCTCTCCCTACACTCTCTGCCCGGCCCACTCAGGGCCCTGTGGTCGACCCGCACACTGCAGGGATACCCCAGGACCCCAGGCCCCGACCCGAAGAGATCACTTCACAGGTGACTGTCTAGAAATGACTGGTCACTCCGGGAACGGACGGGTTTCCCCACCCAGGTCAGAGCGCAGGGGGGTGGGGCCAGGCCTGGGTGCCCACGGCCTCGGTGAAGCAGCTGCGAAGCCACCTCGATGTCAGAGGGCTCTCTGGTAGCGCCATGCAGGCTGGGGGCTCCCCTGCGGGAAGGAGCTCAACAACAGATTCGGGGGCTGGACTCACGGACGTCCCGAAGGACGTGCAGATTTCCACTTCTCCCCGGGCCTTTATCTGCTCTGCTCTTCAAAACTGTTAAGTGTTTGTAGTAAAGGTGCCAACGACCCTCTCATGTGACATCGCAGGGTCTATGCGATGTCCCCCTGGTCGCCCGGGACTCTGGAAGTTTGGGTACGTTGGCTGAATCCCTCGGCTGATGCCTCCAGGCTTAATGTGCTCTGCAGACACAGGCCATCGGGAGCAGGGAAGAGCAGAACCTCTTACGAGAACAGGTAGGACACAGGAGAGGAGGGGGTGCTGAGGGCACAGAGCTCTGGGGCTAGGCCGTCGAGGACAGTCCTGGGTGAGAGACCCCATGCCCACGCTCGAAACGGTCCTTGCTGAGGCCTGAGAAGTAAGGACGCCAGACTTGGCCTGGCTTTCCTGATGCTGTGCACGCTGTCACCAGATGGCAGACCTGGCGTGAGACCTGACCACGGTCAGGGAGCACCTGCCTGAGCCCGGGTGCACCGGAGTGAGCAGCTGATGGCGATTGGGCCCTGAGCTGACCCGTCCAGGGCTGACGGACACAGACCTGCCAGGGACAGCCTGTGGCCGCAGGGCTCACAACATGCCCTCCGGCAACAACTGAAAGCCACAGGAGAGGGCCCACATGTGGCCGTGGCGGCAGAGAGGGGAGCCAGTGCCGTCCGGGGCTGAAGGCAGCAGATGAGCACGGGCAGAGTGTACGGTTCGGGCATCCTGACTCAGCGGCTCAGACAGTGAGGAACTCAGTGTCCTGGAGACACTGGAGGGTCCCGTGCACCTGTAACCATGCGAGTCGGGGAGAAAACCACCGGACGGGTCATCTCAGTAGTTACTGAATGCAATTTCTGAAATTCAGCACCTACTCCTCATTTTCAAAAAGTGCAAACACTCACTCACGTGGGTGACCGCTTCTAATCCAAGCGTCACCGTTAACGGTAAAACTCTACGAAGCCAGAAGGAAAGAGAATGCCTCTCCCGTTAGTAACAGTTAATGCAAGGTGGAGAAGGAGCCGAAGTCATGACCGTGCACCCGAAAACCCAAGAAGCTGAGGAAAGAGTCATCACGATCAGTTTCAACATAAGCTGGAAAGCTACCTTTGTTAAATTCAGACAGAAATGATAGAAATGACATTCTGGAAAAGCTGCTGACCAGGATGGAAACACAGAGGCAGGAGCCAGGCAGGAGAGGTGCGCGTGGACCCGGAGCGCTGGGCATGACACCGGGAGCTGCGTGGACACCGACCGTACGCCCGCTCTCACTGACCCAGGACCCACAGACGTGCACAATCCGAGGTGATCACAGACGTCCATGCCCTTTCGTGAGAGCAGCCCTGTGAGGTATTCACTCCGACCAGAAAACAAAAAAGCATAAATGACCTAAACATCAACGGATATAGAATAAAGACACGGTCTCTCCTCAGGCTGGAGATCCACACGGTGACATGAAGATCGTATCAGAGAAATACTAATATGAGAAATGTCTGTGATGCCGTATGGGCAGGAGACAAAAACAGGCGACCAAACTACTGGTAGAGCCTCTTGCCGACTTCGTTAAATCCACACACATGACACGCGGTGTGCAGCAGGACGGACCGGCCCAGTGCCACCCGCAGGGCCCACCCTGACCCCATGCGAGGGCGCCCACACCAGAGTCAGGCCTGGATTCAGAGGAGTGGAAGACAGGGCCGGTGGAAGACCTCATCCCAAAGGGGACGTGGTCTCTGGGGGCGGTGGGGACAGCACCCTCAGGCGGAAGGGCCCCACAGTCACTCAACGGCCGGCCCTGCCTCTGTGTCTCTCCTCCCCGTCCTTTGGGACCACCGGCCTTGTCAGTGTCCTGTCTCTACCGTTTGGGGGCCTCCCATGGTGCAGACACTGCTATCCTGCACGTTGGGGCTTATTTTCACTACTCACGAGGCAGATGGCAATGAGGGGAAGCCTGTTACCTGCCTGTACCTCTGTCTCCCCGGCAGGGCAACTACCTGGGCCATGGAGGCTGGAAGTGCTGGCTGGCGGGGAGGGACCAGACAAGGGGCCAAAGCTTGGGGCCCAGGAGTCCCACGCACTGGCAGACAGCTCACCAGGGGTGTCGGGAGACCCTCTCAGGTCGGGGAGCTGTGTGCAGACAGGGAGCCCTGAAACCACACGACGGTCAAGGGGCTCGGCCTTGGACCCTGGGGTGCCGGGCATGGTGACAGGGACGATGTCAAGGGTGCAGGCCTGCACACTGCACTTAGGCTCCTGGTGTAGCGTAAGGCAGCAGGTGTCCCCCAAGGAGGGAGGCTGGAGGGCCAGCACCGTCCCCGGCACACACAGATGAAGCAGCAGAGTCTGAAGGCGGGCAGAACCTGACCTGTGAGGCACCCCGCACTCCAGAGATTTGGGGTGTCAGGGGCTGGTCCAGCATTCAGGACATGGGAGACAGGAAGAAACCCACATGGTTCTGCGCTCCCGGGAGGGGCAGGAGGAGGAGAGCGGGGGTGAGGAATCCAGCAGCGACTCCAGACGACAGGGAGGGAAAGGTTCACACATGCACGTGCACACACATTCATGCACACACACACATGTGCATGCACGCACGCACATGCACATACGCTCATACACACACGTGCGTGCATACGCACACTCATGCATGCACACTCATGCATGCGCGTGCACATAACTCATGTATGCACACACACTCATGCACACACACACACTTTCAAATGCACAGCAAGCTGATAAGAAAGGGAAGTCACCCGAGGACATTCAGACATGGGAACCCAGGCCGGGCAGGTGGCTGATGGGCCACTGCCACCTGAGACCCGGAGAGCTTGGAGAGCCTGTCATCCGTCATGAGACAAACACAGCAGCGCGAGGCCTGACTACAGTGGGCAGTGCGGTCAAAACTAATAGAGGCCCGCGCCCCCAGTGGCCCTGTCAGCAAAAGAGACGCAGGGAGACCCTGCACCAGGGACAGTCTTACACCCAGCTCTGCACCAAGGGGAAGCCCCCCCCGGGAGCACATGTGCACACGTCTGCCTGCCTGGGACATCCAAAATCCACTGGCCAAGCACGTGAAGCCCCCGGGTACCTGGCCGAGGGGAAGGCCAATCTTGATAGAGTCCACGTCAGCACAGCTCTTCAAGAATTTCCAGCAAAATTCGTACAAATGTGAGCTCACAGCCCAAACCACAAAAAGCCTTGTGGTCTCAGGAAACGGGCATTGGTCACGGACGGAGCCAGACTGGGTTCGGGCCCAGGACACGAAGACACAGGAAGGGAAGGGGCAGTGCGCCAGGCTTGTCCCGGGCTCCTGGGACACAGCGCCCTGCCCCAGGTGACCGGGGTCTCTGCCCCCCAAGACGTGAGGACCATGTGGTTGAAGTGGATGCTGGGAACCCCACAGAGCAGCACCGCCCCCCAAACCCAGCAGAAGACCAGAACATCCAAAGACGACTCTGACCAACCCAAGAGGAAAGTGGCAAATCCTGGCAGCCAGGCCACGAGACAGGGACCACCAGGGGAGGCCACCTTCCGTCGACTGGACGACTTTAACCACAAAGAGGGAGAAGGCCCCCGGGCTCGCAGGCCATGGCTGAGGCTCCAGTCCTCAAGACGAGCATGAGTGTCCTGAGGGCAGGCTCAGACAGCCGCTGGGGGTCCGGGCACGCGTTTACCCATAAACACATGGAATGCCAAATTGCAAAAAAAAAAAAAAAACCCCACAATATGATAGAAAGATTTTTCCAGGAAAGCCAAAGCAGCCCAGCTCTGCACAGCATTTACACGGCCAGGAAGCACGCGGGGCCAGGCTGCCCGGGGCGGGGAGGCCCTCCCACCTTGTCGTCATCCTCGCACGTCATGACGTTGGAGAAGGGGATCTCCGCCTTGAACATCTTCCGACAGTGCATGAGCTGCACCAGCAGGTAGCACACGGTCTTGAACTTCATCCTCTTGGCGGGCTTTATGTCCGAAAGGATCAGCCCTGGAAAGATCTGTGCCGACAGCCGGCACGGAGAGACCGGTCAGCAGACCCGTGCTGCCCCCCGCCCCGCCGGGCTGGGAGCGGGCACCTAACGGGGAGAGGGAGGTCACGGGGAGGGCAAACGGAAGTGGACGGAACCAGCAGGCCGGGTCCACAGGACACCTGGGGCCTCTGAAACCCAGAGTGAGGCCCAGTCCTGGGGTGGAGCAGTGGGAAGGTTTGGGGCCAGGCCAGGGAGGGACGCTGGAGCCTGGACGTCGCTGGCTGGGCCGGCAACTGGCTGAGGACCACCACACACTGACCCCCGGCATCCCTGCCCCTCTTACCTCACGCTCCACTCCCACATGGGTGACCCCTGCTGTCCCGGGATCCAGCGCCAACCCCTCACCCAGCCCTCCTCCAAGCCCACTGACACCTGCCATGCCCTCTCTCCCCTTCCTCAGGAGTGAGCTCACTGAGCCCAGCCTGTCCTGCCCCGGAGCCCCCCGCAGCCACGGTCCCCAGGTCATAAGTGACTGCACAGCCCCCATCCACGGACACACAGGATGGAGAAGCTTGAAGCTCTCCCTCATAGCCCACCTGCTTGTCCTGAAGGCGTACTGGGGCCACCTGTGCCCTGCACCCCTCACCTGTGCCCTGAGCCCCTCCCCTATGCCCTCCACCCCTCACCTGAGCCCTGGAAGGACTAGGCCCCCCTTAATCATGTCCAAATCAGTTTCCTTGGGCACAGTGACCTCGACTGCCCCCCACACGATGGTCACAGGCCTCCCTGTGTGCACAGCACCCCTCCATGCTCGGTGCACCCCCATACCTGACCTGTTTGCAGGAGAGGGGGAGGGGAGAGGGAGGATGCAGGACAGCCCAGCCCCCGAGAGGACCCGGGTTCCGACTAGGGGTTCATGAGCTTGCCCACCCCGAAGGCCTGGCGCAGGCATGGGCGAGCAGGGACCCCGTCCCAGTCCCAGTCCCAGAGCCCACCTTCCGCCGATGTGACGGCACGATGAAGAAGGTCTCGATGTTGTGAGCTTTCAGAAAGCTGTTCCTCTCGTGCCCGTGCCCCGGCTCCACCTCATAGTCACCGTTCAAGCACGCCAGGGTCGTCTTCGTGATGTGGACCTTCCTGCAAGACAGCAGCACAGCCGTGCCCAGGGCCTGCGGCTGCAGCAAAGGCGTCCCTCCCCACAGGCAGGTCCAGGAGGAGCACTCAGGCTCCCTGTGTCACCGGGCAGCACCGGTCACCTGGGAAGAAGAGGGGGAGGGAGCCCAGCAAGGGGGGAGCTACAGGGGAGAGCTCGGATCTGGGTACGGGCCGGCAGAGGGGCCCAGCATTGGCAGGAGCGGAAGGGAGGCAGTGGCGTGAGGGGAAAAGCGAGTGTGTCCCCAAGACCCCCAGGCAGTCACACTGCGTCCACATGAGGTGGGGCGGCACTCGTGCTCACCCCAGTGCATTTCCTGGTGACTGAAGGAGAAACCGTCAGTTGGCCTCTCTGAGCAGAGCTGCGAGCCTGAGATCCACAGCGGCCCCCAGAACCCAGCAGCTCCCGCTCCTCCCAGACACCGGAGCGCTGAGGTCTGGGGGCCAAAAGCAACACCCCAGCGTGCAGAGCAGCTCCTGCAAGCCCAGAGTCCCCACACCACTGAGTCCCCTCAATTTCCTGCAGGAAAAACCGGGCACTCGAGCGTGGCAAGAGCCCCCCGCCACCACCGGCCTCCGGGCTCCTGGGACATAATCACCTGCCAGCCTGACCCTGAACTGCAAAGGGACACCCCAGCACCAGGGCTCTCTGGAGATGCCAGGGCAGGTGCTCCTGTGTTCGGGGTCCTCCGCCCGCAACAGGGATGGGAGGCACACCCAGTCGCAGAGCAGAGGGGCCTCCAGGGTCCCGGAAATGTCAGCAACCACGCTCAGGGCAGAACAGTCTAGGCTCTGGGACAGAGCAAGGGTGTCAGGTGCAAGTACATGGCAGGAGTGGACACCACCGCGGGTCCCAGCCGAGGCGCGGCCTGGCCAGCCCAGACACAGTCCCCCAAGCCCCTTCCCCGGACACAGATGGCAGGGGAAGGGGATGCCCAGTGTCCACTGCCTCTCAGTCCTGTGGCACCGGAGGTCCAGCTATGCCTGTGACGGTCCCAGATGGCAGGGGAAGGGGACGCAGGTCTGGAATGGGGGAAGATGCAGGTGACTCCCACCGCGGCTCCCCTGGGGCCCCCGGGGCAGGCGGAGTTTGCTCAGGACCCGGTCTCATCTGCTTGGACATAGCCTGGCCCGTGCACATGAGTTTGGGGAAGTGGCACAGGCCCCTCCCACGCTGTCCTCTGGACCCCAGAGTGCACCACCTCGCCCCGACTCACCCGGGCAGGCCAGCGGCCTCCATTACATTGGCCAGGGTCACGTCATTGGACCACACGTCATACTGCCACTTGCGCAGGCCGAGGACCCCGCAGAGGACCCGGCCGGTGTGCAGCCCCACACGCATGTTCAGATCCACCTCCGTGGCCTCTGCCACCGACCTGCAACGGACATGTCACGGGCGTGGGGCTGGGCCCTCATCCACACCCGCGAGCTCGCACATGCAGGGGAGCCTGGACAGGCAGGAGCACGGGGTCTCCTGACCTAGTCAGCCTGATTCCTGAGTGTGGCCCCAGGTGCCCAGGGCTGCTCCAGGCCAGGCCCCCCAGCTCCCCAGCCACTGAGCATCTCACGCCGTGACCACGTCGCCCCCTTGCCCCTCCCCACCCAGGGCAGCCCCCAGGGGGACATGAGCCTGCAACCTCCAATCCACTCTGTGTCCCACTGACCCGGGAGGGGGGCTCATGCCTGCTTGCTGGCCAGAGGCCGGTGTGACGACCCACCAGGACCATCTGACAGTCTCCATGGCCCAAGGGCCCTGGGGAACGGCCAGGGTTTTACCCCGAGCTCCAGACCTGGCCTGACCCTCAAGTAGACTTTACAGGATGACAAACGTGGATGCCCAAACCAAGCCGTGGGTCCAGGTGGCCAAGTCGCCCCCAGCTGGGGAACACAGGCCAGCACGAGTCCCTGCGGCACCCAGGGGACGCTGCCCACGGCAGGCAGCTCCACGCGAGTGGTCACATGGGGGCGCCCAAGGGGGGGCCACGCACAGTTTCCCCAGCTCCAGGACGCACCGCCACAGTCAGACACACACAGTGCACTACGTCAGACCAAATGGGACACACGGCGGCCATGCTGAGGCCCTCCGACGCCGTCTTCCTGTGTTTTCCACTCTTCCCCAACAGGCAGAAGTTACATTATTACGGAAAACTCTAAAGCAAGCCCTCGAGGAAGCAACAGGGGCGATCGTAGGCTCCGAGGGACAGGAGTGCAAGGAGGCCTCATGGGAGGGAGCACTGGGTCATGTGATGCCCACCTGTCCGCAGGTGGCCCCCACGGCAGGTGTGTCCCCTCCGATCCCCATCAGCACCAAAGCCCAACCACAAAGGGCCAGGAGCCTGAGCCACGGCCCAGGACACAGTGGCCCTGTGGTTAGGAGGTCTGTCACGAGGGGGAAGGGAGACCAGGAATCATCGGACACACAGGACTGCTGGGTCTCCACCCTGGGGCCGGCCTGCCAGACAAACTGTCCTCTGCCCCCTCCCAGCATAACGTGTCCTGCAGCCCAGCCATGTGCAGACCCCCAACCCTGCCCAGTATAGCAGGCAGTCCGTGAGCTCAGTGACAAATCTCCCTCCTACTTTAAAACTTGGGGTTGATTCGTGTGTGCCTGCCTTATGCCTAATATGACTTGGCCCAGCTGAGATGCAGCCTCCAGAAAGCCCTCCCGGATCCTCACGCTCATCCCCGAGGGCCCATCACTGGTGCGGGTATGACAGGGTCCGTCAGAAACTGCTCCTGTCCACACCATGACTGCTGGGCAGGCTGGCCCAAATGACCAGAGACTCGGGGGTGCCCAGGTCCCTTAAAACATCTGAATTAGAAACCCTAAAAGAAGACAAGGGGCCTCAATGATGAAATAAAGAGCTCGGGGTCTTCTGTCTGAAACATACGGACAGGACACGGGACTTAGCGGCTGGCGAGGAGAGCGTCCAGAGGCTTTGGCTCTCAGAACCTCAAATGGGCAAAGGCGGCCACTCCGTGTGGGGAGCGCACATGAGCAGGGCAGCCCGATTGCTAGGGAAGTCCCATCAGCCCAGCAATGTGACCGTGCCAACCTCTGCCCTCGCCGGGTCTCTGTTTCCCCATGTGCAATCCAGGGTGAGGCTGAATGAGTGCTAGTGGGCTCTGACAGCAGCCCAGCTACCCCGACCAGCTACCCCGATGTCTCCAGGCTCAAGGCCACAGCCCGCGGACCGCTAACCCGTTCTGGCAGACGCAGGTGCAGAAACACTAGGAGACCGTCCTCGAGGACCCCAGATTGCAGGACGGCCCGAGCAGTCCCTGCTGCCTTGGACCCTGCTCCACGGAGCTGCTGGGGTCCCCTCACCGGGCCTTCGGATGCCCATTCCCCTCACTGGAACCCCTCTCGCCCCGCCCCCACGCAAAGCCGTACTGGGCCCATTGGGAGCCCAGCGCTGCCCCCTGTGTCCACCGAGGGCCTAGCCCCCAGGACTGGAGTGTTTCACGTCGGGTCCAGGGCCCCCGGTGCAAGTCCGGGATTCTGCATGTCACGGGGTTACGGCAAAAGTTACTCAGGAGTCTGACTGTGGGCGTGTCCTTGACACCTACTGACTCCTACATGAGTCGAACGGATTTTCTCTCAATTTTACCTTTTCTCAGTCATGTGCCAACCTCTAGTGAGAGGCGCTGAAACAAACAAAATAAGGTTAAAATTTTAGGTTTTTTCTTTTAGTTTTTGAAATTTGCGAAAGGAAAGGAACACAGAGAAATGTGAACAGGAAAAACCGCAAACGGTGTTTCTGCACATTATAGCATTTCTGCCTCGGCAGCGAGGACGGGGCAAAGGGCATGGGGACCAAATCCTGCAGCCCGCACACTCTCACCTCTTCCAGAACGTTCTGCCTCAAACATCTGAATCCTGGTGTCAGCAGATCCGCAGTTACCTGGACACTCGCTTCTCAATAAACAGCGCGTCGGGGACGGTCTCACCGAGACACGTGTGCCGAGAACACAGGAGGCAGGAGGAGGGCCCCCTGAGCCATGGGACACAGCCTCCCGCCCTGGACCATCCCTGCTCTGGCCTGGCTGCGTCAGGGTTTGCCGACGACCACAGCAGCCTCGCCAGCTCAAGGGTGGGTCTCAGAGGGCAGAGCACATGCCGTTTACTTCCCCTGATCCCACACAGCCAACCAAACACCCAGACCTCGCCCCGCACGCTTGCCGCCCTGATGCGCGATTCGCTGAGCCCTGTGACAGACAAGGCTCTCGCTGCTGGAAATGCATAGAATCCTAACGGTTTGGAGCCAAGGAGCCACTTGCACCCTGTGCTGAGCGGCCCCGTCCCTGCGGAGTGGGGGAATCGGAGCTCCAGCAGCTGGGGACCCGCTGGGAGAGCCTCCAGCCCCGCAAGCCGTGCCCACTGTCGGGATGGGAGCCCCGGGCCTTCGCTTCCACATCGGCACCCTTGTGCTGTCCTCAACACAGAGCCTGTAAACCTTCCCGCCCGTTATGCCCACAGCGACACACCAAGGGGAACACAAGATCCTTCCCCGCCCACTGGACCGGGAACACGTGCCTCAGGAGAGGTCAGAACCCAGGCAGCCGGGGCCTGCACACGCCTGTCCCTGAGGAGTTTCCTTCCCTCACCATTACCATCCTCAGCTCCTCTCTGTCCAGCGGCAGCAAACGCCCGGCCCCTCAGAGGCCCGTCCCGAGCACGCACTTGGGGGGGCTATCGTGTTTGCCCAGTGAGCAAGCCTACTGGATGTGCGGCCGGCGAGGCCTCACCCTCGGGGCAAATGAGCAGCATCCCCCTGATCCTGAGCACCCCGAAACCGCACACGGGGCCTGCATGAAGTGGCCCAACCATCCCCCTGCTGTAGCTCTCCCCGTCCACTCAGAGGACCGCCATATGGAGCAGACCGCTATGGACTGGCAGGGGCGTCTGCAAGCTGTGGGTCACCCACAGCTCGCCACAGCCACCCAGGGCCATATCGGGGCCTCACGGGGATGGCAGTCCTTCAGAGAGCGCAAGGGCAAGACTGATGGGCCCAGGCCAGGGCCCTGGTCCTCCTTTCTTCTCAGGGAAATCTCATGTTTCTAAAGTTCCAGTCAAAAACAAATAAACAAATTCTGTCCTGCACGTGTTCCTGCGTCAGTGGGGACAGTGTGGCGGGTGAGGCCACTAGCAGCCAAGAGTGACCCTCCCCAGGACGTGGTCCTTGCCTGAAGCCCAGCCACGCGGCTGACGCACACTGGCAGCGCCCTGCTTTGTGGCACCCAAAAGAGAGAAGAAGAAGAGGGCTCATCTTGGGCAGGGGTGACCTCCAATCTGTGGCTCTAGTGGCCTTCATTGTGGTCCAGAGCCAGGGACGAGGCCCAGGAGGGCCTCCCAGTTTGTCAAGTCAGAGACTCAGGCCTGAGGCCCCAGAATCCTCTGGGGATCTGGAGCTGATGCGGAGGGCAGCCTCTGGAGGTCACTCAAAATGCCCTCCAGCCTCGGGTGGACGGCCTCCAATGGTAAGACCTGGTCTCAGGGCTCAGCAGGACCCCAGGACCGGGAGCTCATGGCTAAAAGGCCAGGAGACACAGCCAAGGGGACCCCATGTACCAAAGCAAACGGAGCAGGGAGCTGAGAAAGGCGGGCAGGTCCACCTCTCCACACAGCGGAAACCCAAGGGCAGGTGCAGAATTCCCAGTCAGGGGCAGGCAGGGGGACGCCCCCAGAAACACCTCCGAGTCTGCTGAAATGCAGCCCGCGAGATGGCAGGGGAGTGACGGGCGGGGCTGCACTGGGTGAGGCTGGAGCCCCGCATGAGCAACCAAGTGCACATCTAGGGGCCCCTCCAGGTGAGGAGACCGTGGGGGGGCAGGCTTCAGGGGAACCAGGCCCCCCCAGGAGGACCCCAGCAGGGGCCACCGGCATCACCCACCTTCAGGGGCACGAGGCCATCTTGCTCAACCCCATGGGCCATCTGCAGCAGCCGGCCGGGGCGCAGGGGGACACACGCACTTCTCCACGCACCGCGCAACCCTGACCTGCTTCTGCGCCTGCACGGAGCCGGTGCTCCACAGACGCTCCCGGTCGGAGGGACTGACACCTGCCTCCCTGCACCTCCATGCACGCGACCTCACTCTAGCGCAGAAGGTCCAGGAACGAGACAGGACACGACACACGACGTGATGTGACAGGTGGTCAGCGGGACTACATGTGACATAGGACCGTCCCACGTGACGCAAGAAGTGACACGTGACAGAACGTACAGCATACACCGTGACAAAGGACGTGAACGCACGGTGCATTCGTGACAGGTGGCGCGCTGTGGTCTGATCGGTGTGACGGGACAGGTGACACGACAGGACACCCTCTCAGAGAACAGAAGACGCCTTCGAGCCTCCACGTCCTCTGCAGGACGCACCTCTGCTTCGTCCCTGGTCCCCACCCACCTGCCCTGCTGCTGGGCTTCCTCCTCGGGAGCGGGGGCTCCAGGGTTTCGACGCACCACAGAGTCACCAGGGCCTCTTCTGCCCCCGACCCAGCGCTGGGTTCTGACCGGCCACCACTGGCACGGGAACCCACTCCCCAGGCAAGGCCCCGCACTCACCGTCCCCGGGAAGCGCTGGTGAGGGTGCCGCCCCGCTCCTGGACGCCTCCACACCCCACCTGCAGGGGCCCATCTGTGAGGCCAGCCCCACCTCTCAGCCTCCTCATTTGCATTTCTCTCTCTCTCTGTTCTTCCGTGTTCCTCCTACAACAGTGGTGCTACCACTTCTCGGCTCCGAGTGTGGACGTCTACACCAGTCCCTGTGAACCCTGTCTGGCTGGACCGCACCCACCCCTCCATGCTGCTGAGATGTGGGCATGTGGGTGCTCTGTCCACCAGCTCAACCTCCCAGCGCCCCCCTTCCCGGCCCCGATGGAGGGTCCCTAATTCTTCATGCCGCTCTCTGACGGGACGAGACAAGGCCAGCTCAGAAGTGGGTGCAGTGGGCCCACGGTGCTCCCGGGATGCGCACCTGCTCCCTCTGAGCTCCCTCAGCAGAGAGCCCCCGAACACCTCTGCGTGTCAAGATGAGCGCGCGCGGCTCCTTTCAGTGGAATTAGGCTGGATTTGAGCCAGCCCCCTCCCCGGCTAACTCCCTGGATGTCTTGTCTGCCTAAGCTATGAAGCTGATTTCTTCCTGCACCACTGATGCATTCCCTGACCACACCCGGGATGGCCACGGATGAAGAAATGCCGTCCCAGCAAATTACAGAGGAGAGGGTCTCAGAAGCACCCAGCTCAGGCAGGAGCTCCCCCACCCACGCCTCACCATGCAGCCTGGCTCTCCGCAGCCTGGGGACAGACAGCCCCTCGGGACAGACCGGCCAGTACAGTGCATGCCTGCGGGGCCTGTGGGGGTGCGAGGTGGACCGGTCCCCGTGGGGCACTCACGTGATGGTGTCGATCATGTCCAGACCCATCTCCACGCAGCAGTGGGCGTGGTCGGTCTTGGGCTGGGTGAGGCCAGACACGCAGTAATAGCAGTCCCCAAGGATCTTGATCCGGCGACAGTGGTTCTCCTGGGGGGCCAAGAAAACAAATCGCACGCTAGTGACGCGCCTGGGGCCTGGGCACCTGCACCTTCGCCACCACAGAGCCAGTGACCATGGAACAGGCAGCACCATAGGTACCTGGCCCCATAGCCCCGCCCAGGGGACCCCCTCCAAGGCCAGGGAAGCCTCAGAATGGGCTGTGATTAGGGTCACCCGGGGCACCCACAAACCCCCACACCTGCACTCAGGTCTGTTCCCATGCAGGGGTCCACCCTGCCTGTCCCTCAGCCCACCTGGCCAAACCCAGAGATCATTCAAGTTTGGGAAACTGCCCCAAGTCCAGAGTCAGCTCCTTTCCCGGGGACGTTCTCTCTCCCGGGAGGGCCCAGCACAGCACCCCTCCTGACCACTGTCTCAGACAGCCACGTGATGGACCCTGTGCATTTTGTCAGACCCCCCCCACACACACACACACACCAGCCCCAGACAGACAGGTGCACGCACCTGAGTGTCCCTGAGGTTGAGGTCCATGGGGCATGTGGGCAGTGGTCACCAAAGAATTACCTGCCAGGGCCTGAGCCCCAAGGGGACCGCCAGGGTCTGCACCCTGACCTCGCCACCACAGGGACACCCAGAATGTCCACTCTGGCACTTACGTCAGTAAGGGTGTCCACACCCACCTCGCCGTCCCGCTGGGGAGGGACTTCCCAGCGCTATCGTGCGTTAGCCCATTGGTCTCAGCTGTGATTACGTCTGTGACTGCGGTTTTACTTCTCAGACGCTTCCGTACAGCTCCCCTTTACACCCCTAAAATAGCAGACGGCCTCACAAAACTCTCTCCCGTGAGCAGGTCCTGCCCCTGGACATTCACCACAAGATACAGCTGAGACATTCTTCAAAACGCATTAACGCAAAGGTGAGAGCAAATCCGCTACACGTCAACGCAAGCAGCAAATTTTATGAAAACTTATGATGTTTCCCAGAGCAAACACACCCAGTGAGAAGCCTAGCTTGTTTCCATGTTGCGTGTGTCCCGTGGGCCCTGGGCCCGTGTGTCTGCGAGGGGCCGGCCTCGCCAGCACGTCCCGGGTGAGTAGCAGCTCACAGGCCCCGAGATGTCCTGCCCCACAGCCCCCACTCTGAGAGCACGTCCACAGCTCCTGTCCCATCCTGCTCTCCATCAGTCACAGAAGACCTCACTCCTGCGCGTTTCCTCCAATGCGACACGTTAACCTGAGAATTCACAGTGAGAACTCTCAGCTCCCGCTTCCTGCACGCTCACACACACCCAGGGCCGTGGCCGCGCATCAGAGGACCAGGGGCCCACGCAGCCCCAGGCCTCCCTCAGCAGGCGGAGCCCTCGGGGTCCCCCCACAGACTGTGAGCTGGCCGCAGGGAGGTCCAGGTCTGACCATTCAGCCTCCGAGTGACCACATCCAACCACTTAACTGTTTGGACACCAGCCTCCCCGTCTGCGGAAGGGGGTTTGCCCGGTGTCCCATGAGAAGGACATGCTGGGGGCGACCTGTCCTATGATGACATCAGGGGGTCCCAGAACCAGATGGCCGGATGCAGATGTCCTCCCTGCAGAGCTGAGGACCTGGGACTAAGCCAGCCAGCCTTCTCTGGCCATACTGACCAAGCCTCCAGGCCGGCAGGCAACACTGGGTTCTTTCCTGACACTGTCCCCATCGCCACCGTCCCCCAACACTCAGAGCAGGCCAGGGACAGGGAGCCCCTCTCCCAATCTCCCCCATCCCCAGGCCCAGGGATAACACCAGGGGCCGCTGCCAAGCCTCGCTCCTCTCTTGGCTGTCAGGACGTCCTCCCAGTGATCAGGTTCGTGTGAGCGGCAGGAAGGCGGGGAGGTGCCCCCTGGGAGCCCTGGGTGTGACCATTACTGCCCTGCACAGCCAATCTCCAAGTGAGGGCAGGGAGACAAACCACTTAGCAGGTAGCATCCAGGGGCCACAGCCTCCTGATTACAGCCTGTCAGCGGCAGATGTGTCCTTGGTGACCAACCCCCAGCGCAAAACCTCGGCCCCTCCTCGCTGGCCCGCTGCAGGGCCAGGCCAGGGACACAGCCCACAGTGGACTGGGGCAGTAAGTGGCTAACACTTCATCTTGTCCTTCTAATCGCAAATGTCCTGGCTGTCATTAGCAAGATTGAGAGACCAAAAGAGGTGTTTGCATTGAGTCTGGTGTGTTTCAATTTAAAATCTTCCCAGTGGTTCCTGAACGCCAGCCCTGGAGCTGAGCCCAGGCCTTCACAAAGAATGGACAGCTGCTCCTGAGACCTCCGCCCACAGTATCCAAACTGTCCCTCCCCCCAGGCTGGGGGACGGAGTGGCTGGTGGCACCAGAGGGACGGCAAGAAGATCCAGGTGGGAAGGCCTCACGCTGAGCCTGCCAGGTGTGGTCTGAGGCTTGAGGACAAGCTCTGACCTGCCGGCCCTGCTGCACGGGCTGCGGGGGGGGCCTCGGAGGGACGTAAGCAGTGGCTATCGCCGGGAAGGAGCACGGATCACCATTCCTTTGATTTCCATTCCACTTAAAGCATCGCACACGGCTCCCTTCGTCCGGCCCTTCTGTGCCGGCCCCTGGGTAAGATGGGGGTGCTGTTGTCTCAGAGCCTCCATGCGCTGGGAGGGACCACCCAGGAGAAGACGTCTGTCCTGCAGCGAGGCCAACTCTGCAGCTCCAGACAGGCCCGAGCAGGCACTGTGCCCATCGCGGGCACTTCCCGGCAGCAGACAGTCACCCGTGCGTGTCCACTCCTGGTGCCCGGGACTGAGAAAGCACCGAGGGGCAGCCCCCCAGGCAGCGTGAAGCCAGACCGCATGCGCAGGGCTGCCCTCCCTCCACCACCTGGTCTCGGGTCTACACTAAGGAATCGAGCCGTGCAAATATTTTACACACTTAAAAAAATTAAATTGAGGGGCGCCTGGGTGGCTCCGTCAGTTGAGCATCCCACTCCTGATTTCAGTTCAGGTCATGATCTCAGGGCCATGAGTTCAAGCCCTGCATTGGGCTCCGTGCTCAGTGGGGAGTCCGCTTGAGATTCTCTCTCTTCCTCTCCCTCTCTCTCAAAGACATAAATAAATCTTTATAAAAAAATTAAATTGAAAACAGCAATGCCCGAAAACCGAAATAATAAGCCTCAGGTGACCGCGTCGGGAGCGTGACCACACAGGTAATTATTCCAGGGGACGTGACCGTGTGTCCAGTGGGATGTCAGCCATGGACAAAACGAAGAAACGCTATACGAATCCGAAACCACACGCCGCAGTCTTGTTGCGCTGGCAACGTTCTTCTGAACCGACAGTGTATAAACACATGATGGCATGACCATCGGCAGGACTTCCAGCCTCGGGGGAGGGGAGACACGGGAATGAAAATCGAAGGAGTGAAGTTAGTCGGTGACTTGGGAATGCCCACACAAACTCAGAATTTGTCATTACTCTTCTAAAAAACACCCCCATCCCTGTGTCCTGCGATGCCAGAGTACGAGCTGGAAAACCATTCGCGCTGGAAGGAAGCCGGGCTCCCGGAGAAGCAGCGTCTGCGTGAGGCTGTCCCTGGATACGGGCCGGGGGACAGTCTTGTCCAAAGGAGGCAGGACGCACCAGCACGGGCGCCCGCGGACGGGAGGCGTGAGCGTCAGAAACAGGAACGGATGGAATGTGTCCACACACACCAGAGTCCACAAATCCCAGTAACACCCAGAACAGAGGACCAGGGCGGAAGGAGCTCCCCGCTCGCCCTCTGGCAGGTTCTAGGGCACGGATGCCTTATTTGGAAAACAGATCAGTGACAAGAGCCAAGCACTTACAGTTTTTGAAGATCACCAATCAGCAGATATGGGAACATTCTTCCGTTTAGAGAATCATGAGCGAATAAGGGCCGGAAAAATGACAGGAAACGCTCACCCCAGTGAAGTGCCAAGCGGCCCCACTTTCAGGGCAGCTGCCGCGGCACCGGGTGTGACGTGATGGGAAGCAGGTGGCAGGTAGATCACACACGGGAACCACGGGAACTGTGAGCCACACTGCACCCGGGTGGGAGCCAGCGTTGGGCACGCCGGGGCAGGAAGAGGGAGACCACGGGCACTTCCGGAAGGCTCCCTAAGATGCAGGAAGAACCCCGGGACCTGAGCCCCAGCTCTGGTGGCCTGGTCATCAGGGGAGATGGCAGGCGGGAGCCACTCCGAAGGGTTCGACGTGCATGTTTCCCGTTTCCTGTTGTCTGTGTCCTGACAGGCATCTGGGGGCCTTGCTGACTAGGTCCTGTTTGTTCCTACTCCGCCAACCCCAAGGGTCCAGAGCCCACAGCCACACGTCCTCTCTCTACCCTCACACCCAGCTGTGACCCCACCCTGCCGCCCAGGCCAGGTGCCAGGACAGGGGACACCCAGAGCCCAGGGTCTGTGTCCCCCAGACTAACCCCTCTCCTACCTCGCCTTCTCCTCCATAGAAACCCTGAGAAAGCCCCGGCGACGCTCCCCCAGCCCCTCTGCCTCCCGCACACCCTGCTGTGCCCATCCTCTCAGGGACTGGGGAGTTGTGACAGATGGCATCAGCTCTGAGCCAGAGGTCAATGCCCTCCATAAATTACACCCAGACATGTATCCTGCCTGGAACAAGGCCGCTGAGGGGAGGGCACCTGACGTGAAAAGCAGGTGATGCAGCCCACATGGGTTCAGAGCCGCCACGCCTGTAGTCCACTGGGTGGGTGACAAAAGCGTCATGGTGGCCAGTCATGCTCAAGGGAAGGGCTGGGGGCCGAGGCTGCAAGCGCAAGGTGCGGTGACATCTAGGACCAGGAGGAGAGGCGTGACCAAGCAAGACTGGCCAGACGTCAGCCACTGTCAAGAGAGGAGACAGGTGTCCTGCGGGGGCTGTCGTGTCCTCTGCCTCCATGCACAAGTGAAATTTCCATAAACAAGTTCTCGAGCCCCCTGAGGGCAAGGCTGGTCTGACTTGTTCAGGCTGCACTCGTCACCTAGGCCGGATCTGCACACAGTAGACACGCTGCAGTGAGTCACAGGGGGACCGTGTTCTTCCTCCGCACGGCAGGTGAGGCCGCCATGCCTCTCCCTGCACGTTCCCCGAGCACGTGCCCAGGAGCCATGCACTCACCCCACACCTTCCCAAGCCACACGCAGCTCTGAGCTCCCCCGGACGCAGAGTGGACGTCCCCTCCCTGAAGGACCCCGTGTGAGGGCGCAACCACAGGCTCCATCTCTGCGTACAGAAGCAGGCGGAGTGGGGAGGACCTGGGGAGAAGGTCCCCAAGCCCCCTTCCAGCGCCCATGGTCCGGGCAGTGATGGTCACACTCCGGGATCAGCAAAGAACCTTGTCCCAGAAAGGACACGCCAATGCGGTTCGAGCCATCTGCTTGGAAGCACACCCTTAGCGGCACACAAGGGACATACTCTCACCGTCCTGGGTGGCCCCTGGGCCACGGCAACCCCGTGTGGCCCGCAGGTGTGGAGCCAGCCCTCCAGCAGCAAACATAGTCTCCACCCAAGGAAACCGCGCCTGGAGCACGACGGCCCCGCTTTCCGCTGCCGCCTCCCACCTCCCAGGGCCCGCGCAGAACTGGGGCGGCCGCCGGCAGGCAGGGTGGGGGCGAGTGTCTACAGGCGGCCTCACAGAAATGACAGGTTCCTCAGAATTCCAAACACCTACTGGTTTTTCAGGAAACAATGTTTATTTCCTGCTCGTTAAGGAATAATTAAAGAAATCCAGGCTCATCCTGGATGAATGCAGGAAGCTCTGAAAATTAATATTCGAGACGCACGACTCAGCGAGAACCACAGTCCTTCTGGGACCCTCCCTCCAGCCCTCCCCCGACCGCAGGCACCTATGTGCGCACACACGTTCTGGAAGCAGGGCTTCCGCCCCGCGGACCATCCTGCACACACTCCGACCACATCACGTCTGCCCTGGGGTCTGCCTCTCCAGCTGAGCGTGGACCACACATGCGCTGCCTTCTCCTCCCAGCTGGTCCCAGTCCTGACCACACTCAGCCCAGCTCCGGCCTCCCCGCTGCCCTGAACTTTCCAGGCAGAGCCCCTCGCTCCCCCGTCGGTCCACCGCGGGCACAGCACATCTGCAGAAACAGCAAGACTCCACAGTGGGACGCAGCTGGTGGATGAGCACGCTCCGGGCACGCAGCACTGACAGCTCGGAGTGGCTCCCGGGACAAGGGCATTGGAGCAGGGAGGGACAGCGGGCCATCAGGTCTCCTCACATTTCACGGGCCAGGAAACCAAGGCACGAGACGCAAGGGTGCCAGTGAGTCCTCGCGGCTCCCCAGCGAGTCCTGGCCCCTCAATCAAGCCCAGGGGAAGCTCAAGGAGGGGGAAGGATGGGGCACAGGAAGGATGGTTGCGAACACACACCCCAGTGATCTCTGGCTCTCGGACGGGTTTCCATGGGAACACCCAGAGTAACACAGATAACCAACCCGATAAGAACACTGACGTCCAGAGAAGGACCCTGTCGTCAGAGCAAATGTAAGCCTAAAATGGCTCCAGGAAATGGAGAAAAGGTCAAAAATATTGTGCACATCTGTGGCCAGCCGAGGACAAGGGGTAAATAAACGGCCAGTGACTGTGGAGAGCAGGGCAGACATGCTCACGCTCTGGGTCTGACTGTCCGGCAGGGACCTTCGTGAGGACGGATGTGTTTGGATCACGGCGTGTGTGATTTGCAAGCCCACCTGTGGGGCTCGCTGCATCCTGTACACCGGACGCTGGGACACATGCCGTGTCTCCGCAAAGCAGGGCTGGAGCAGACTGGAGCACATTTTAAAAATACTCAACACCATCGACACACAAAAGAACAGAGAGGCCTAATTCTCAGCTGTCTGGCAGCGACCTTGACGGGGCAGGGGGATCTACACTGAACTTCCAGAGATGGAAACATAGCCTCTGAGACGGACACTGTGCCAGACCGATGGGCGGATAGCAGGTCACAACTCGCAGGAGACAAGGCCAGTCGCCTGGGCAGCTCCACAGCAGAAACCATCCAGAATGAAAGAAAAGGAAAAAGAGCCCAAAATAAAAAAGGATCATCAGTGAGCTGTGGGATGTCAAGATCCCGACACGGGTGAACCGAGGTCCCAAAGGAAGGGGGAGATGCATAAGGAGTATTTGAGGGCTTTCTCCCCCAAAGGACGAAACCATAAACCTAACGAGACATCCAAACACCGTGAAGAAAACCACACGGAGGCACGTCAACATCAAATAGCTTAAAACCAGCGGTGACGAGAAAATCTGGAAAGCAGCTGGAGAAAAAACACACCATGTTTCGTATGGACAACCAGAGTGCCGTCCTTGGAAACAGTACGGCAGAGCAAACACCTGTTGGCCCACAATTCCATAACCAGTGAAAAGAAACTCCAGAAATTAGGGCAAAACGAAGACTGAGAGGATTCATCACCAGCCGGCCCGTCCTTCTTTCAGCAGAGAAACCACGTGGAGACACCCTGGTGAATCCCACGCGGTCCGAGAGCAGCGGAGTAAATACCCACAACACTGTGCTTGTGCCTTCTCTCTTCCAAGGGGAACGGCGTGTTTGTGCAAACAAAAATGGTAACAACACAGAACGGGATTTATGACAAAAAGTAAAACATGCACGATTTCGCAAAGGCCGAGAAGGGAGGTGCGTCCCGTGAGCTTCTCAGACGGAGCCAAGGAATGTGCTGCAGACCCCAGGGCAGCCACCACAGTTATAGAGCCAACAGTGCTAACCCATCAGCCAACACAGGCGCGAGGGCCGAGTCACAGAACATACTCTGTAAACCTACAAACCGGCAGAAAAAGTAAAACAGCGACAAGGGACAGATGGGATGAACCACAGTGGGCCGACAGCACAGCCGGGCGAACGTGGACTATCAGATTCGACGCAAAAAAGGCAAACCCAGCCCTTTAAATAAAAAGACACAAACTGGCTGGGGAAAAAAAAAAAAAGAAAGGATGGAAAAAGACATGCTTCCTGACAATAATCGAAGGAAAGCTGGAACAGACGCACTAACACAGGACAAAAGTAGAATTCCAGGTAAAGAGGGCCATTTCTTTTTAAGATTTTATTTATTAGAGAGACAGAGAGAGAGCGAGAGAGAGAGCACACACACAAGCAGGGGGAGAGGCAGAGGCAGAGGGAGAAGCAGACACCCCGCTGTGCAGGAAGCCCAATGCGGGGCTCGATCCCAGAACCCCGAGATCATGACCTGAGCCCAAGGCAGACACTTAACGTGTGTACACACATACGCACGCTCTCCTGCATGTACACAATGCACCCACAGATATCCATACGCACATGCATGTACACGCCTCCACCACGTCCCACGGCAGCCCACCCGCCACGCGGCTCCGTGTGTGCTGCACCTGCTATCTCGAATGTGTGCACATCTCTCAATTAAAATATCAAAGCCAGAGCCCCAAACACAAGTGCGTGTCCTGGTGAAAGAGCCAAGTCGTGACTGAACAGGGACATCTCTCATACACCAGCAAACCGGACAACCTAGAAGAAATGGATCAACCCCTACAAACACTCAACCTACCAAGACTGAATCACAAAGAAACAGAAAATCTGAACAGACTTATTTCTAGCAAGGAGACTGAATCGGTGATCAAGATGTCTCAACACAGAAAAGCCCAAGATCAGATGGCTTCACTGGTGAACTCCACCAAACACGAAAGGAAGAACACCAACCCTTCTCAAACTCTAAGAAAGCTTCTAAATTCACTCTATGGGGCCAGCATTACCCTGAAACCAAAGCCAGAGGATACTACCAGAAAAGACAACTACCCGCCAATATCCTGGACGCAGAAATCCCTAACAAAACAAAACAGGAGCAAACAGAGGCTTTCATCAGTACATTATACACCATGATCAAGTGGGATGTTTTCCAGGGATGCAAGGATGGTTCAATATCCACAAATCGATCTGTGTGGTATCAACATTAACAAGAGAAAGGATAAAAATCATACGGTCATCTCAACAGATGCAGAAAAAGCATTGGACAAAATTCAATGTCCTTTCATGATAAAAACTCTCAACACAGTGGGTACAGAGGGAACATTTCTCAACACAGTGAAAGCACGTACGCCAAGCCCACAGCACACATCGTCCCCAACAGTGAGAACAGGAGAGCTTTTCCTGCAACATCAGGAACTAGACAAGGGGGCCCACTCCTGCCACTTCTATTCAACAGTGTAAGTTCCAGCCTCAGCAGCCAGGCACGAGAAGGAAATCAAACTGTCTCTATCTGCAAATGACTTATTGTCTGCAGAAAACCCTGACGATGCCACCAAGAATCTGTCAGAACCAAGAAATGAATTCAGTAAAGTTTCAGGATGCAACATTAACATACAGAAATCTGTTGTATTTCTGTGCATGAACATGAATGCTCAGAGAAACAGAGAACAATCGTATTTACAACTGCATCAAAGAGAATAAAATACCTAGGAATACATTTAATAAAAAAATAAGGCAAGTCTGATGATATTTTCAAAGATTTTATTTGTTTATCAGAGGCACAGAGAGAGCGAGAGTGAGAGACAGAGACAGAGGACAAGAGCAGGGGAAGCAGCAGGCAGAGGGAGAAGCAGACTCCCCGCTGAGAAGGGAGCCCAATGCAGGGCTCAATCCCAGGACCCTGGGATCATGACCTGAGCTGAAGGCAGGTGCTCAACCGACTGAGCCACCCAGGCACCCTAAGTCTGATGACCTGAGGAGACGCGTGGAACACGTGCCATCCCCAGAAGAGGACCAGTGGATGCCCGCCATGTGTGCCCCGAGTGGGGTGCCCATGCAAAGGGACAGTGATGTCACAGCTGGGGCATAAGCCCAAGAGGCCCCTCCTGGGTCGGGGTGAGGCCACGGGCTCAGAGCTGCAGGTGGCACTCATGGGAGCCACACCAGCAGCTGCTCCAAAGAGGAAGAAAGTGACAGGCGAGGACTGGAGCTGTATCCTGAGCTGATGAAGGAAGGGAGGGGACAGGACAGCGAGCCCCCGGGTGACATCTCATCCTGAGAACAAGACCCAGACCGTGCTTCCCCTGGGACAGCCTCTCCGCCCTCCACTCTGGTCAGGGGAGGCCCATCTCTCCAGCGTCGGGCATCCGCGCCCCCTCCCCCAAGCAGAAGCAGGAGGCCCAGCAGACCCCTCCCTCACTCTGGGGATGCCACAGCCCACACAAGAGGACACTGATAAGTGGGCTGCACACAGGGTCGTGCACTAAGAAAATAAGTAAACAGAACAAAGCCAGGGAGAAGACATTTACAAATCAGCTGTCTAAGGAAGGACAAGATCAGAATCTATAAAGACTCCCATTGTCCTGGGGGGGGCGGGGGACAGGTGCCGTTGTCAGAGACCCGGAGTGGGGGCAGGGACAGTCTCCCAGGTACAACGGGGGGGCGGGGGGCAACCAGGCTGGTGGCACTGCTTACCACCAAGTCACTGAGCGAACCTGTCCCCACCAGAACCAGGATGCTGACCTCTGGTCACTGGAAAGACAGATTCGGACAGTGGGGGGAGGGCACACCTTTCCATCAGCAGCATGTGCTCTGACGGTCCTGGTGGACAGCGGAACCCTCATCCAGAAGCTTCCTCAGGAGGGGCAGGAGGAAGCCACAGGCCCAGGAAAGCTTGAAGCAGCACCAAGAGAGCCCCGGGCCACCAGGCACCCTGGCCCCGAACAAAACACACGTTCTGACCTGCATATAGGAGGTGCTGGAGACCCCACCGTGACAGCGAGCCCCACACGCCACACAGGACAGACACGCTCACACTCCTCACTCCTCCGTGATACTTCCCCAAAAACACAGGTGTCGGGCAGGAAGGAGGCCCTGGAGGCCTCTCATGTGGGTGGAGCCACAGCAGCTCCCCAGGACAGGAGCCCAGAGACTGCCCCCCCCCCCCAGCACAGGCTGCCAGGGTGCCGCAGACAGGCAGCTCTGCGCCCAGCGAAACATCACGGCCAGAAGCCACGCCGGCCCGAGGTGGAGAACTGCTTCCTACTTTCATCCTCGGGAAAGTTGAGGCAGCCTTCCCCAGCCTTCCCCAGATGAGGCAGCCCCCCCCCCAGATGGGGTCCCGCAGAACGACAGGATGCCACAGGAGAAAGGTTTCTAGCGCCGACCCATTCAGAGCAAGTGGGACCTTACAACTGGATGTTTCAGGATCCCTGCTTCCCCTCAAGGAAACTGGGGGGGGGGGGGCAGCATCCAGGTCCCTCACGCCGCCTGCCCCTGAGGCCAAGTGTTCTCCTGCCTGCGCTCAGCCCCAAAACTGCAGCCAGTGTGACCACGACCCACTCCGCCTGCAAGTCAAGGGCAAATGCCGGGGCCTGGCATTCTGCGTCCTGCGCAGGGGCCAGCCCGCGTCTGCAGCCGTTGTGGCACTCACCTAGCCCTGCACACAGGGACATCCTCATGACTCTGCTGTATGAGCCACGCTGGCAGGGGACCTCTCCTCCCCCTCCCTCATCAAGGGGACAATTGTCTACTCTTTCTACCAAGTCCTTTAACTGTGACCTTCCCTGAGAAAAGTTCTGACTCTGCGCAGAGTTAACCCCTCCCTCCCCCCACGACCACCTGCTCAGGACCCCTCTGGGTCCACCTTGAGGGAGGCTGGCCAGGCAGGTGGGTGTGGCTCCACGTCCCTGTGTCCCCCCAAGTCCTCGAAGGGCAGGGAAGGCTGGTGTCAAGGTCCAAAGACAAAGGCAGTCAGGTGCCTGCACACCGAAAGCCCAGGTGTTAGCGAGGCCTGGGCTTGATCTCTGCAAGGCTGAACCTGTCCCAGGAAGGTCTTAAAACACCAGCGCTCTGCTGCCACAGGCAAGGGGGCCTGGCATCGTCAAACGTCACCAACTGACCCCAGAAGGGACCTGCAAGGCAGAGCAGCGCGCACAGGGCTTCACGACCCAGCCAGCACCCTCCAGCCTGGAACCGGCTCAGGTGCTGCGGCTGCGCTAGGGCGAGCGCTTTTCTTTGTGCAAAGGAATCGCGGGTGGTGAGGCGGGAGCTGTGGGTGATTGACAGCTGGGCGGCGCGAAAGCGCAGGGCCATCTGGGAGGTCACACCTGGCACGCAGTTGCCCCAGAGGCGGCTCCGGTGACCCGTGCACGACGCGGGCGGCGCTTACCGTGGCCAGTTCATCAAACTTGCCGAAGAGCTCGTTGAGCAGCTTCACCAGCTCCTGCGCCGTGCACTGTGACGCCAGGCCCGTGAAGCCCACGATGTCCGCAAAGAGGATGCTGCAAGAAAAAGGCACCGGGCTGCCTCCTCCACAGGCTCGCGGGGCCCAGCCTCCCGGGCAGCCCACGGCCCCCAGAGCTGTGCGGAAGGCTGCCTTTACCAGCACCCCAAAATAAATCTGTTTATTCCTCAGGGCGGGCTGGAAGGGAAGGGTCCGTGTTCCCATTTGACAGGCGGCAGCACCGGGGGCTGGGGGAAGTGGGGGACGCCCTCACAGCCACAATGGGGGGGGGGGTCGGACACACTAGGGCCAGGCAGAGCTCCTGCTGACATCCCAGGACACAGGTGGGGCACAGCGCCACGGCCACCAGACCTGCCCCCAACCCAAGATGACCTGTGACCAGTGGCCAGCGAGCACAAGGGATGTGCCTGTAGGAAGTGAGTGGGCCTCCTCGCCCCTTTCTCCTCCTGCCGGCTGATGAGACAACGGAGCCCCAGTGTTGGCGGAGCCCCACTGTGGATCCCAGCGCTTCACGGAGAGGCCCGCTGCGTCTGCACTGGGACAGGGCCCCACCTGGTGGGATGGAAGCCTGGTGTGTGGGCATCCGTTTACTACAGCGCTGGGTGGGTCTAAACAACAGTGCCCACCCCCCCACACACAGCCTCCTTCCTGGACACTTTACCGCCCTGAAGCCACACGCAGCACAGCAGTGCCATCACTGTGATTTCTGCTGGATACAGAATTCCTGACAGTCTAGCTCAGCCCTTGAACGTGCCACCCCCAGTCCCCGCCTCCACCACTCCCCGTGAAAAATCATACATTGGTCTTGTTGGCAGTGACACGTCACTTCTCTCCCACTTCTCTCCTGGTCGCTGGATCTTAGTGGCTCTCTTTGTGTGTGTGTCCTAACGGAGCTTCTTCAATGTGTAAGTGAGCATTTTTCATCAAATTTGAGACATTTGGAGGCATATTTTTTTTTCAAATATTCTTTCTGCCCCTTTCCTCTCCTCCGGGACTCACTATGGGCGTGTTGTTGGGCAGGCCGGTGTCCCTGGAGTCTCTGGGCCTCTGTTCTCTCTCCGTCACCCTTTTTTCATTCCATTCATCAGGTTCCATGATCTCAATTGTCTGCCTTCAGATTCAGCAATTCTTTCTTCAACCTGCTCAAATCTGCTCCATGTGGAGCCCCCACAGTGATCTTTTTGCTTTAAATATTGTGTTTTTTAAAGTTGTAATTTCTGGAAGTCTTTCTCATGTTCTCTTTTATTTAGACACAGTTTGTTCTTTGAACATATGTAAAATAGGCGATTTAAGGGCACCTGGGTGGTTCAATCAGTTAAGCATCTGCCTTCGGCTCAAGTCATGATCCCGGGGTCCTGGGATTAAGTACCGCATTGGGCTCCCTGCTGAGCGGGGAGTCTGCTTCTCCCTCTCCTTCTGCCCCTCTCCCACGCATGCTCTCTCTCAAATAAATAACTAAAATCTTTGAAAAAGTAGGTGATTTAGTTTTGTCTAGAATTCTGATGTGAGGGCTTCCTCTGAGACACCTTCTATTGGCTGCTTTTTTCATTCCTTTGTGAGCCATACGTTTGTGTCTTCTTGCATGTTGCATATATTTTTACGGAAAACTGGATAATATAATGTGGCAACTCTGAAAATCAGAACCACCCCCCCACCTCAGGATTGGGGTTGTTTTTGTTGCTGTCGTTATGTTGTTATTAGTTCAGTGACTTTTCTGACAAATTCTGTCAAGTCTGTTTTCTTCCTCATGTGGGGCCATTACAATCTCTGGTTGGTTAGCCTAGCGGTCAGCTAACGACTGGACAGAAACCTCACATGCCTGGAGCCAGTAGGTCTCTCAGTCTTTGATGATGCGCACTCAGCCTGGCAGCTTCCAACTCTGTCTTAGTCTGCTCTTCCTGCTTGCACACAGCCTCAAGGTCAGCCTCAAGATCTCAAGGACGGCCTGGGGGTCCTCGTGGTCTTTCCTGAGCGTGCACACAGCCCTACCCTTGTGCATGGTCTTCTGATTCGCAGAAACATTCCCAGAGCCTTTCAAAGCACCTGACAGACATCTCGTTTCCCAGTTTTAAGTTTTTCGTGCCCTGCTGCTTGCCTCAGCTGTTATCACTGCCTCTGACAGCTCTGATGTTAAACAATTGTCGCTGATTGTTTTTAACAAATGTCCCAGGGCAAAAGCTGTTCACACTGAGTGTTGAGTCAGGTCAAATAAAGACAAGCCATGAGCAAGGCTTTCCAGGGAATTCCCAGCCAGTCAAATAATGACATAGTTCTCTGAGAATCTTTCAAAGCCCCAACCCCATTCTGTCCCCTCAGGTGGCTGTCAGTGGACAGGTTTTCACTGTGATTGCAGCTGCTGGTTTTCAAAGCTATTGTGGAGCTAAAAACAGTGGAACAGGGTAAGTCAGAACTCTACAAAGCTCACTGTTTTTACCAAGACTTAGCTGTTTTTCTTAAATAAATATTCCTGGATTCTTGCAAGGCTTTGGTTCATTTCCAGCATTCTGACAATGTTGACTCTGATAGTTTTTGTCAGTATTGTCATTGCTTCTATGGAGGAGAGGATTTTCCCATATCCTTACTCCTCTGTTCCCGGTGGCATCAGCCTATTAGTTGTGAACAGTGTACTGACTCAGGACTTGAATCCTGGAGTGATGGGGAACCAGTGAGTGACTCTAACAAGGATGGTGAGGCGGGCAAAGATGTTCTCATCTGGACTGTAGGAAGCCATCTCTCACCCTGGCTTCCTCTCCTATCTCAGAGCTGTCACACCTGCACCTGCTGGGAATGAGGCATCCACCAGGGGATGTGGGTGGAGATTTTTCAGCCTCACAGGGAAATGGTGACTTTCCACATGTGTGTCTGTTGTCCCAGGCCAGAAAAGAGGGAGAGAAAGGCACATGGGCACCCGTGCACCAGGCTCACCTCCACCTGCCGCCCCAGGAGATCCTTGACATCTGATGCCTTCTCTGCTGCGTGCAGATGCTCTACACCCCTCCCCCCAGGCACTCCCTGGATTGATATGGTGGTCTGGTCTCAGCAGGGGGCTGGTCACTGTGCCATGTCCTTACCCACGAAGGAGAGACAGTGGGTGAATGGGAAGTCTAGGTGGATGTCAGCAGCAGCCCGTCCCAGGCCCGGCCCCAGCCCCACCACTCACTGGCTTCGCTTTCAACCTCAGTTTCCTCACCTGCAAGTGGAGGTGACAGTGCCTGGGCTGTTGGGGCTGAAACGCTGGCTCCACATACTGGGACCTTAACCCCACTGGGCTCAGCATCCTCCAGAGGACAACACTGGTCCTTTCTGAGAGGCACAGCAGTGGGAGTGAGCGTGCTCACCAGGAAGCAGCTGGCCACGCCGGCTCACACACAGGGATGGCTCGGACCCTGATGGGGAGGGGCCGGCAGCTTACTTAGCTCATTCCAGATGGACAAGCACCAGCTCGTGGGGACTCAGTCCACAGCACTCAACACAGACAGAGGGAGGTTTTAATCCTGTGGTGTCTGCAGGGGCCCAGGGGCAACCACCACGGCCTGCCTGAGTGACACTTATGTAAAGTGCAACATTCAGCTAGTTTTAAAGGGAATGCACGATTGAACGGAATAAAATTATTTTTAACTGGATCTTTAAAAACAAGCACACAGACCTCACAGTGTGTCTGGGGCAAGCTGATTCACCCGAGGGCTGTTTCCTCACCTGTAAATCGGGAACAATCCCTCCCTCCTGGGGCTGCCATGAGAGGAACAGAGTGAGGAAGAGGACGCCTACCCCAGGCCCTGGCACCAAGTAGAAGAACGCTCAGCTGTTACCCTGATATGGGCCAAGTCAGCCCAAATTCCGCCGCCCAAACCAGCTCAGGGACAGAGTGCCAACCCTCTCTAGCCCACGCAGGAAATGGGAGGTGAGGAATAGTGGGACAGAGCAGCTGTGACACCCATCGCCCAAGAATTCTCCAGCCCCACCCTCCATGGGACCGGCTTCCTGGCCGGCAGGTGCTCACCTGGGCCTCCCGACCCACATCTGACCCCTCCTCCCCTCAAAGGGGGGTCCTCCACCCCCATCTGCCCATGGCCTCCCACCTCTACCATCACCTCCACCCCCACCTTCGCTTCCCATCGCCATCGCCTTCTCTACCACGTCCATCAGCCCCCATATCCACCACCTCCACTTCCCTCCACACTCGCACCATCACCCTCCACCCCTGCGATCACCTCCACCACCTCCACCTGCATCTCCTCCATCACCTTCACTTGAGCCCAAGGCCCACCAGTGCCAGGCCAGCGCCAGCCCTACCTCACGTTGTCATGCCGCTGGATGTAAATCTTGTGGAAAATCCTCTCAGGGGGCTTCAGGAAGTCCTCCTTCATCTCCATGGCAACATTCCGGGGCAGAAGGCTCATAAGCAGCCGCTCCTGGACAGGAGAGACAGGCCCGTGTGAAACCGCAGGGGCTTCCCCGCAAGACCTCAATCACTCCACCGGGGCTGGTGCTGACGAGCTGCCCCGCATGAGGGGCTGCAGACCCTCCACACAGGCGCCAGCATGCGGTCTGGTCCAGCAGATCCTGCCTGGCCCCCAAGCCCCAGCACGTTGGGCCCAGGCCTGGCCTGTCATTACACAGGTGACTCGCTCCCAGAGCACTGGGTAGGGGCCAGCATCACCTCCGGAATACGCAGGCCACCGTGGCGACCCTCCCCCATTGCCCACCCACCCGTGTGCCCCAGCTACAGCGAGCAGGGGTCACAGGCAGGAAACACCACTGCCTCCGACCAGGATGGCCCGGCCTCCCTCCCCAGCCCACTGCCCAACATGGGCCTGAGAGGGACCCCAAGATAGGCTGTAAAAGCCCATTCCCCAGGACCAGCAGGGGTTCCCTGATCTCATGGAGATAAACAGACAACACTGCATTTCCCCCTGGTCTTGTCTTCTGATTTCTTCCTTCTCTAGGGGAGTCAGATGTTTTCTTCCCCACCCCCGCCGCCCCGAGAATGGAATAAACACCTAGGCTTTTCCAGAGGAGCCCTGCTGCCCTAGAGATTCCATCCCTCTTCCAAGGACTCAGTTTCCTCATCCAGATTCTGCCTCTCTTCCTCCCAGGGATCCTTGCCTGACCTCAACCCCACTGGCCCTTGACCAACCAGTCACACCTGCATCAGAGGCCCATCCCTCGGTCTCTCTCAATCCCCTTCCCACCCTGCTTCGGAAAGCAAACAAGAGATCGGGGTTGAAATCCCATGTAGAATTAGGAAGGACAACCTGCTTACAAGTGCAAACACATGAGAGACAGGGCAAGAGAAGCCCCTCCCTCATTCCATCCCTCCAGCCCCAGGCTCTGCTCTGGGCCCCCCGACCCCTCAGCTACAGCCTGTCCCATCACCAGAGGAACTCTAGCAAAGCCCTCGAGCACCTGGCATCCCCCAGCCCAGAGCAGGCAGCCAGTGACTCTCCTGGACCACAGATCCATTCTGTGAGGCCACGTCCCTGCCTGGAGCAGCCATAATCCCATGTAACGACCTCAGGGGGACGATCAGAGCAACAGCAGTGACAGTGGTCACACAGAGCCCAGCAGGCCTCTGGGAAATGGCCATGATGGCCATGGAGGCCATGGAGGCCTGGGGCGGGGTGTGCAGGCTCCAGCCCTCTTGCCAGATTCCACAGAGCCCTTCCTGTGCCTGGGACAATGTATCCCACACACTTGGGAAGCTTCCCTAGGGAGTGTATCTCCACATAGGCTGCCGAGGGGGAAGGCCAGGCCCAGCACCGCAGGATGCTGGGAGGAGCCAAGTGTGGGTCAGGCCGGCCCAGGGCTTGGTCCTGGAGCCTGTGCCCAGAGCTGTGTGTCCCGAGCAAGGCTGCTCCACCCTGTGCCCCACGCACACAGCTGCCAAAGGGACAGACTCCGAGGCAGAGGAGGGACATCACAATAGTGCAATGGCCTCTGGCCACTCTTGACATTGGGTCACCTGGGGGGAGATGCCCCCGAGTCCTGGCTGAGCACACAGGCTCCAGATGCAGAAGTGTCCAGGCTGAGCATGTGAGGACAGCCCCAGGGGCTAAAAAGCCACTGCACAGGGTGTGGGAGCTGGTGGGTGACGGGGGCCTGCCTGGTGGACGCCCACCCCCTCCTTAGCTGGGGGTCCTTTGGGGCGAGACTGAGACACGGTCTGCAAGTGGCTGGCAGTGCCGGAGGTGGAGGGAACCCGGGCGGGGCTCACTCAGGCCACCCCATGGACAGGCCAAGAGCAGCATCAGCAACTCCAACACCTGGAAACTTCTGGAAAAGGCACAAGGTGGGGACACAGATGCAGCCGGACACTACAGAAGGCCGCCCACAAAGGGCCCGAAGAGCACACAGGGCAGCTTCACGCTCTCTCCTGGGGAAGACCCAATGTCATGGGACCCCACACCCTGGGCCACCTGGGCCGCCGAGCCACAATTAGGGGCTCAGGGGCCGTACCTACACCTGAGTGCCCCGCACGGAGGGTCCCTGGGGGAAAGGATGGCTGCCGGCCTTGCATCCCAGCTCTGCCTCTTTGGGACCATCAGTTCAGCCCTACTGGAATTCCGTCACATCAGACCGGGAGACAGGCCCACACCTTCCTGAGCAGGTGCTCTGAGAAGGGGTCACTGCACTGCAGGGCCCCACTCCCCATCATGCCTGCCACAATTCCGAGGCCCACCGCTCAGGGGTTGGCTCTTAAGTCCCTCATCTGCACCTACAAAAATGCTACATCAGATCAAACAAGGGCGGCTGCTTTCCCCCTCCCATGTCCATCACACCCTCCTCCCCATCACCCTGGAACCACTCTCTCTCCGAGGACCCCGGCTTTGGCACACCTCTGGGACCTGGTCTCTCCATCACCTCAGCTGCCCTGCATGATCTGGAGTTAGGATAGGGAAACTGAGTCAGCCGCAGACCAAGGGCTGCACCAGGAGGGAAGGAGGACCTGAAAAGGCAGAGGGGACAGGAGGGCAACATGCTGGAAACACTGGGCAGTGGCATCAGGCGCTGGGAGAGAGGCCGAGGCAGAGCTGGCCACTGTCCCCAGATCCCTTTTCCACCTCTAGCACGACTAGCCCCTTGCTCTCATCTGGGGCTTAGTGACCTAAAATAAACACTTCATTGTCCAGCCTCCCCTCACAGCTAGAGGCCCATGATATAGGGTTTGAAAGGCCACATGAGGACTTCTGGAATGTTCCTTAAAGATAGCCTGTTCTCCCTTTTCTCCCTCTGTTGCTGGGGATATAGTTATGATGTCCGGCTCCCTACCTACCACCTTGGTTCATGAGGATGAGGGCCACTAACAATGGCAGACCAGTTAACAGATGGAGACTAGGTTGTCAGGGTGGCATGGATCAGCTCTGCCACGTCAACCATAACGGGCCTCCCTGGAACCCAAATATGAGGGAAAGAGTGCTCTCGCATGCATAAGCCATTGTCATGTGAAATTCCTAAGGGCAGGCTGTCCTTCTGACCAAAGGCTCAGCATCCGCTCCACCCGTGAGATTAGCGACGGTGCCTAAAGCCGACAACGTAACCAAGAGTAAAAGCATGCGACTTTCCCACTGGGAGCAAAACGCCATCTGGCAAGATCAAGGACCCATCCCCGATTACAAACAGCGAAACCTGGGACAGCATCGTTCTCTGACATCGTAACGATTTTACCTGAACTCCACATCCAATCTCCAACCCAGCCTAACGCCCCAAGCTGTAGTACACACTGCGAACGCTGCGTCAGGAGAGCACAGCACGGACGCCTTCCAACTGGCAAAATAAAATACAAAGGCAGAAATCAAAAGGGAAGATTTATGAAGATGGAGCCTACAAAGTATCCCAGCGTCCCATGAACATGACTACATTTATCTTGACGATCAACCTGTGACTTCAAATAAACACAGTATTCCTAAAAAACGTTCGGTATTTAAGGAACAGTTGTGAGGACTCTGCTTCCAGGACACTTGGCCCTCCTCTTTCTCCTCCAGCTCGTCCCGGGTGTTACATGTGAAAGTCATGAGAAGACTCCGAAAGACAGAGGGAAAGAGAAGCAGACGTGGGGACTGGGGAGCAGCCCAGAGTCATTCCGTTTGCCTCGTCCCCCAGACTGAGAGCTGGAGACGAGGCGGCCCAGAAATATCCAGAAACGCCAGCAGGCACCAGAGTGCGCTCCCCTCAAACCCAGCTCTCTCTGGCCAAAGGGCCAGGAAACGGGCAGCCTCATGAGAGGAAAACTGTAGACACCAACGGCTCTGCTGCAGGCAAACCAACGAAACTCCTGCACACGTCCACACTCCCCCGCTGTGAGGAGGACCGAGCGCACAAGGACACCAGCAGCCCGGCCTTTCTGCACAGTAGCACACACACCCTGCTCAGAGTCAGGGGAGACCAAGGGCTCTCCCGCTCCTCTGTCCCGGCAGGAGCCAGACCCCCTCTCCAGCGTGGCAATAAGGAGGAACCACCACGCGCCCCACAGAGGCCCAGTGTGGACCCTGGACTTCCCACTGCACGCGGAAGTGTCAAGGCGGCGGCCCCTTCCCCTGCCAAGTGAGGAAGTCACAGAAAAAATGCTCAGAGTAGGTCTTAAATGTTCCCATCAAGAGGGGAAAAAAAAAAGCATAACTCTGTGAGGTGAAGCATGCTAGCTAAACTTATTGTGGTGGTCACCTCACAACATATGCATAAACCAAATCATTACGTGGCACGCTTTAAACTTACAGGATGTTATATGTCAATGATATCTCAATACAACTGGCAATGGAGGACGTATAGCATTTCCAACAGATGGCATTGGAGCAACTGGAATGCCACAGGCAAAAAAAAAAAAAAAAATGAGCCTGGATCTAAACTTCACACGTGATGCAAATATTAACTCAAAATACATCAAATATTTCAACGTAAAATATAAAACTTCGAAAGTTTTACAAAACACGTAAGAGAAATCTTTGGGATCTGGGACCAAAGAGTTCTTAGACTTGATACCAAAAGCACAAGCCATAAGAGGGCAAGTTGACGAACCCAACTTCATCAAAATCAGAACCATTTGCTCTGCAAAAAAACTTAGTTACGAGGATAAAAAGACAAGTTACAGACAGGGAAGAAATGTTTGCAAACCACATACCTGCCAAAGAACTAGTACCTGTAATGTGTAAAGAACTCTCCAGCACAATGATGATAATGATAAATAAACATATGATAGATATGACAGACAGATACATAGATATGATAGGTTCATTGATATGATTAATAGACGATAGATTGATAGAAAGACAGACAGATCGATGATAGACAGATCGATTCAGTTAGAAAATGGGCAAAAGATCTCAACAGACATTTCTCCAAAGAGGACACAGAGATGGCAAATAACCACATGAAAAGATGTTCAACGTCAGAGCCCCTTGGGAAATGCAAATTCAAGTCACCGTGATACACCAGTACACACCTATCAGAAGTGTTACAACAGCAGTGACACCACCACCCGCTGGCGAGGGTGCAGAGAAACGGGATCCCTCAGACTCTGTGGTTGGGAGTGAAAAATGATCCAAACACTCTGGAAAGCAGCTTCACGATTTCTCAGTAAACTAAACACGCAACTACCACACAACCCAGCAACTGTGTACTCCCGGACATTCAGCCCGGAGCAGCGAAGACTCATGTCCGCACACGAAACTGCGGGAATGTTCACAGCAACGCTGTTCGCGATCACCCCGAACTGGAAACCACTGAGATGTCCTCCAGCAGGTGAGCAGTCAGTCCAACAGTGGTCCATCCACAGCACGGAACACAACTGGCAAGGAAAGGGGGTGAGCCACGGACACAGCCGGAATGTGGATCGATCTCCAGTGGAATGTGGGAAATGCCAAGCCCGGAAGTCTACATGCCATCGGGCTCCACACACAGTACTTTCCTGAGAGGACACCTTTACAGACACGGACGACAGATCAGCGGTTGCCAGCTCCGGGCTGGAAGTGGGGAGGGGGTGTGGGGGTCCATGCGGCGCCAGAATGTTCTGCGTCTTGGCCACAACTGCTCAGTCTCCTGCAGCTGGGGAAGCGAGGTGAGGGGACATGGGATGTCTCTCTCTTGCTGCTCATGATCACACGTGCGTCTGTAATCAGCGCAAACTAAAAAGGCTCTATCAAGAGAAAACGATGAGGGGCGACTGGGTGGCACAGCGGTTAAGCGTCTGCCTTCAGCTCAGGGCGTGATCCCTGCATTATGGGATCAAGCCCCACATCAGGCTCTTCCGCTATGAGCCTGCTTCTTCCTCTCCCACTCCGCCTGCTTGTGTTCCCTCTCTCGCTGGCTGTCTCTATCTCTGTCGAATAAATAAATAAAATCTCTAAAAAAAAAAAAAGAGAAAACGATGAATCCAGGTGTGGAGAAAACCCTCATACATTGCTGGTGGGAACAGAAAATGGTAAAGCCACGTGTGAAATGCTCAACAGTCCCCACGTGACCCGCGATTCCACTCCTGGCCATCCACCCAAGAGAAATGAAAAACCCTGCCAGCCCACGCTCACACGGGAGCGTTCTCCAGAGCACTGTCCGTGACAGCCACAGAGCGGGGATGACCCGGACATCACACAGCTCTGACTTACAGGCTGCAACATGGACATGTCTCCAGACCCCAATGCTCAAGCCACACGCCAGAGGCCACACACACCGCACGACCCCATTCCTACCAAGCTCACTGCCAGAGGGCACAAGTTTCTTCCCGGTTGATGAAAACATCCTACAATTAGATTATAATGATGATTACTGTAAATATGGGAAAACCATTTAGTTGTTTCAAACTGGCAACTGAATTTGATGGTATGTAAACTATAGATCTGTAAGGCCTATTTTTTTTTAATTAAAAAGTAAATAACTGTAGTTCTTCTGGAGAGATCCGGGAATTGGCCGGACCACGCTGAAAACCCATAGTGGAAGATCAAACACGCCCGTTTCCCTTGTTACAATGACAAACTGAGGATACGCTTTATAAACGGCTGGACGTCATTCCGCAATGGTGTTTGAGGAACAGCAGGGCCCTGGGAGCGGAGGCCCCTCCGTTCAGGGCGCGAGGCTGATCTCAGGGCGGGGTCTCATGAGACAGGCTTCCTGGCTAGGCGGTGGGGAGTGGCAGGGGAGGAGGCCACCTGCAAGCTACAAGGTGACCTTCAGAGGCCTCTCATCCCATCCCCACACTCTCCAGCTGTGACGGCCTCGGAGCTCAGGGTTAGACCCCAGTGGGAAGCCAGGAACATGCTGAGACCCCCGAGTGGTCTTCACCGCCGGTGGGGCAGCCGTTCCAGACTCATCCCGACCCCTCCAGGCCAAAGGGAGACAGAGCTGCAGCTTACCACCTACCAACACCGGTGACCCCCATCTGGCTGCCTGAATGCCATCTACTGTGCCCCACTTCCCAGCCTCTACCTGGCAAACTCCTACACATCCTTCAGAGCCCAGCCAAATGATGCCCTGCCCCTTCTCCACACTACACGTCCCATGGACCCCCCCCCAACCTCCCTGTGGCGCACCCCTGGGGGACTGGGTGGAGTTGCGTCCCACGCACACTTACATCAAGTCTTGCCGAGTGAGGGCTGGCACCAGCCTCCCACCATCCCAGCGTCTCCACCGCCTGCCATGGGTCAGGCGTTCAGATGTGCGGGGCCATGGATGACCCCCCCACACGGGAATCCCATAACTGCTTCAGCTCTAGAACTTATGACCCCACAAGTTCAATTCACAACACGGGGTGCCTTAGCTCTACTGGCCTGCTGGGGGGAAATGCTCTCTCACACTGTCTGGGTGAGCCAGCCCCGTGTCCCCGCGGGCAGGGGAAGGCGTCATGGACAGAGGTGTCGAGAGTGCACTTCGAGCCGAGCTGCTATGCTAAGGGCCGCGCGGGGAGCAAAGTGATCGTGGGTGACAGGCAGTCAGAGGCTGAAGGACGTCACCCGTCAGGCCCAGAAAGGTCTACTTGAACAGAGATGAACTGCCCGTCTCTGCTGCTTGGCAGGCCCCGGGCATGTCCACACATGCACAGAGCCCAGCTGGACCCGGGTAGGCACCTGGGCCACGGCCAGCGCAGCCGGGAGAGCTCGGGCTGCAGCAGCCGACTCCATGAGCTTGGTCTGTCGGTCGGAGGAGCGAGTTTCCCTGCCGGCTGTCGGCCAGGGCTGCTCTCGGCACCCCAGGCCGCCGCAGTCCTGGACGTGGCCCCTCCATCCTGAGGTCTCCCAGTGCTCCTCCTGCCCAGAGCCCCTCGGAGTCCCCTCAGCCCCAGCCAGAGGAAACACCCATCTTTCAAACCCCCCAGGTGATGAGGTCAGACCCACCTGGAGAATCTCCCTTTTGTCATCATGTCCCATAATCAGGCCAGTGACCCCAGAGCCGCCTGAGCTGGCGAGTGAGAGACCCAGGGACAGTCAGTGACTGGCTCACGAGGCCAAGAACCCAGTCCAGGAGCCTGCACAGGCTTCCTGCCTCACGACTCAGAGCAGGAAGGAAGGGGGGGAGCACAGCCGATGACCCCTCCTTCAACAGCCCCGGCCTCCTTCTCCACTTCCAACTGTACCATTCTACTTCACGTGGCACCCAGGAAAGAGGCCACATAGGGAGTCCTGAGGCTGGGGGCCAATCCAGCCCTGGGCACCGTGAGGCCTCTCGACCATGACCCAGCCAGGAGGTACGGCCAGCCTCTCTGTACCCCCAAACCATGCACCTGGCTTCTGCGTGAACTTGGCAGGTGCCACAAACCCAAGTGTGTCCCCTCAAAGTTCCTGGGTTAAAGTCCTAATCCCCAATGTGACTATATTTGCAGGGGGGCTTTCAGGAGATAATTAAGGTTTAATGAAGCCAAAGGGTGGGATCCTAATCTGACAGGACTAGTGTCCTGATATGAAGAGAAAGCAGCATCTCTCTCTTCACCAGCTCCAAGAAAAGGCCATGCAAGGGGCTTTAAGAATCCAGCGGGACGCCCCTGCCTCGTGTGCAGGTAGAAATGAACCACCCGGCGGGAAGGAGGGATGGCCCCCCTGTTCCCACGGGACCAGCCACCACCAGCGCCCTGCATGCACGGCCGAAGAAATGCTGGGCAGGCCCTGCTTTCCAGAGCAGGCTCCGTGCAGGTGGGATGGAGGGCGTGCATGTTGGCCTTGCCCCACGGCCCAAGTCAGAAGGTCTGGTGCCGGCCTGAGCCAGGGGCGCTGCACGGGTGTGGGGCTGAGCGCCGTGGCCTCAGCTCTGCTTCCATGGAGTCTGGGCAATCGTGGAGACGACAACACAGGGGGAAGTGCCAGCCCCTCCCGAGCCCCGCAGACTGCACACTGACACACCAAGGGGTCCAGACAAAACCCGCTCACCACTTGGTGCCAGGAGGCCAAGGGCCTCGGGGTGACCGCACCTGCAAACACAGCCTGGGAGTAGGGGCCGCTCCCCACGTGTGCATGTGACCTGCATGTCAGCGACTCTGTAGGGTCACCCTGCGTGTGCATCCCCGGGACAGGCGGGGGCGGGAACGGCACCTTTCCTGGACGCCCACAAGGCTCATGGGTGAACCGCCCGACCTGGAGATGACCATTAGTGCCAAGTCGACATGTTAGTGGTCACGGGCTTTCCAAACCCTTCGTTTTCTTCTCCAATCAGTTTCGGGAGCAGACACTTTACGGGAATTGGCGTATCTTGTCTAAGTGTTCAAATATTCTGGTATCAACACATCCTGAGTGTTTCCCTCGTATCTATTTTTATTTTTTTTATTTTTTTAAAGATTTTATTTATTTATTTTGACAGAGAGAGACAGCCAGCGAGAGAGAGAACACAAGCAGGGGGAGCGAGAGAGGAAGAAGCAGGCTCCTAGCGGAGAAGCCTAATGTGGGGCTCGATCCCAGAACGCTGGGATCACGCCCTGAGCCGAAGGCAGACGCTTAACGACTGCGCCACCCAGGTGCCCCAACCTCGTATCTATTTTTAGCCCAGCTCTGTCTGCAGCCACATTTCCCGTCCCTAAGACCCCTCTTTATGCTGTTCTTTCTTCCTGACCAGTTGCTCTAAGGCTTTACTATTTCAAAGACCCAACATTGGACATTTTTGTTCTCAAAGTAAAAGACTCCTGTTAGAAGACCCTCCCAGGTCTTTAGGAGGATTTGACCTCTGGGATCTGTAAGCAAAAAATCCTCTGCAGAGCCTAGCGTGGCTCGGGACACACAGGGCTGGAAAGGGGGAACGTGGCTGGTCTGGGGGGTCCTGGGCTTCAGCCTCCGCTGTGCCCACCCTGCCACCAGTGACTCTGTTACTCACCTCATTTTCCCTCCTGAGTCACAAATTCTCTGAGTCAGCTCCAGATTTGTAAAACAAAATAAAGTCCTTACGGGTTGGACTACAACGCAAAAGCCTAAAATCGGGGTGTGAACTCGGACAGGAAGAACATTCTGGATCACGCACCACCTTGTGCTCAGCCACAACCTTGCACAGGGGTGTAGCGGCAAGCGTCCATGCTGATTTGGTGGGAGGGGTGGTCTCCACACCGAAGTCCCTCCTAAAGGAGTCAGCCTCGGGGACACTGACAACTCAGGGAGCTTTTCCATCGTACGGCGGAGAAGCTTCTAGAAGTAGAGTAACGTCCAGTGCAGCAGACAGCCCCTGCCCACCCTCTTCCAGACCCCGTGGCTCCACCAGCAGGACAGGAGATGAACACACTCTCAGGTTCTGCAGCCAGAGCGGCTGTACTTTCTTCTAGATTTGTCTCCACAAACAGAGGGCTGTTAGTTCTAAACAACAGGGAGGGAGGGGAGCGATTAGCAGCTCCTCCCTGGAGGCGTCCCAGGCACCGAACACCCTACACCCCACACCAAAGGAGAAGTGACCAACATGGACCAAGAAGGTGCTGGCATCAGATCCACAAACAGTAGACAAGAGCCCGCCAGCCCTGGATTTTGGAGCAGAGCGGTGCGTACCACCGTGTCCTGACCCACTGCGGGGACAGACAGGTTCTAACGCTGGGGGTTTGCACCTCAGCGCGGGCCCTGCTCTCCCCTCCCGCAAGCCTGCTGGCTGGGGGTATCATCCAAGCCAGGCCCATCCTGCAGGCACCGCCCTGGGGAGGGTAAAGCAACCACTTTGCGCGCTGACGCACTGTGTCTCCTGCTCCGGGAAGCCTCCCACCTCAGCCCTGCTGGGTGCGCACTCACAGCCCCGCCCCTGCCTCCAAGTTCTTACCTCGGCCTGACCCCTTCTCCCTGCGAGTACCCGTCAGAGCTCCCGTGCACGGCCACGTGCACATAGCTTCCTGCCGCCCCCCCCCATCTCCCGTGTCCTCCCAGCTGAGGCCACAACAAAGGAAAGACCTCCCTTGACGACCACCACGCACCACACACCATGCACGCTGGCCTCGGCTTCTCTGCTTACGCTCCTCCCCCAGCTCACATCACCCAGGATCCCATTCCTAGACCACCCTCCCCCTAGCATCCGCCATCTCCTGCAGAAGCCAGTGAGTTCACCTGCCACCACACAGTGGTCAGTCCAGAGCTGGACACCCCAGCCAGCACCCCCTCCCAGAACCAAAGCATGTCCCCCAGGACCCCGTCCCAAAATCAGGGTGCGTGCCCTCAGGACCCCCTCCCAGTACCAAAGCATGTCCCCTAGGACCCCCTCCCAGAATCAGGGTGCATCCGCCAGGACCCTCTCCCAGAATCAGGGTGCATCCCCTCAGGACCCCCTCCCAGAACCAAAGCATGTCCCCTAGGATCCCCTCCCAGAACTGAGGTACATCCCCCAAACCCTTTCTCAGAATTGGGGTGCGGCCCCAGCACGCCATCCTGGAATCAGGGTGCATCTGCGAATATCCCTTCGCACATCACCAGGGTGACTTCTTACGGGCTCAGGGTCTAGAAAAGGCCCTAGAAGCTGCTATTAAATTGGATTCTTTGTTAATTGAGTCAAACATGAAAACACACACCGACCGTGACCAGGCCATACGGTCGGGTGTCCCTCACCTATAACCCAGAGCTGCCTCGGCCACCTCCCGCTGCCCTGCGCCTGCCGGGCCGTCCCCAGGCAGTGTGAGATGCCAGGTGCGTGCCGGTACTTGAGAGCCCCCAAGAGGCAGCCAAGCCCGTCTGAACTGTCCCAGAGACTGGGCTTCGTGAGCGAAAAGCAGCCGGGCCAGCCAGAGGCTGGGAGTGATCCCCAAGTGCAGGTAACGGGGCTGCCCAGGGAGCCACTGCCGTGTGACGGACCAACCCACAGGCTCCGACAGGAAAGGCGTGCAGGTCAAGGTCCTGACTCATCCAGTCTTGGGACATCCAGAGACGCACGGAAGTGACCTGTCCACACTCCCCCTCCTGTTCCCAAAGCACCAGATGAAACCACCAAGAGAAGTAACTGATATGTTTGCAAATATGTTTCCCTTACACAAAGGAAAGCAAGGCCAGAGAGACAGAGCTAGTGACATGGGGATCCCTCCGGAAGAAGCACCAGCCTCTCAACAGTGAGCAGCTTGTTTGCACCCACGGGGACAGCAAGAGCACAGACCGGGAGGGGTGCAAACGCACATCCACGGAGAAGCACGCAAACCCATGGAACGCAGTGGCCATCTGCGTTACTGCACGGCCAGGAGGCACAGTCCAAACAGACAGTGGGGGTCAGACCTCCCCCAGGCCACGCACCAGGGCCCCGACCACCGGGCCCGCCTCAGCCTCCCCACCCACGGACTGGCGGGTCCCCCAGAGCTGAGTGTCATCGGGGGTAACCTATAAAATGGAGCACAGTGTTATTCTCTCCCCGGGCCCAGGGAGAGAAACGAAATCATATTTGCTCTCCCCATAACACAACCGAGGGAAACGTCCAGTCTACATGAATAGAGATGGTCGTGAGGAATAACATTTTTTAAAACACAGAATCTAAATGTCGGTGCCGAGAACACAGAGTCATGCACACGCGCACGCACACGTGCACACACACGCATGGGAAGAAGGAGCAGCTGCCTCAAGTTACAGTTAAAGTGCTGTGGGAAAATGCAGAAAATATAATGATCCAGACACAATCGTGACAACGACGTGGGAAAAGAAGATACACAAAGACCAAACCTGGGGACACAGAGCACTCACTGCGCTGATGGGACTGGGTGACAGTCACCGTGTTGCTGATTTCCCGCGTGAGAACACCAGCCCTGAGCACCCGCGGGTCTGGGCGCCCTGCTCTGCGGGATGAGAAGACACGCCCTTGCCGGCAGAGCTGCTCTGAACCCGCGTGAGACGGCACACGCAGAGCGGCGCGTGCTGGGCCCACACAGCCGTCCTGTGACAGCAGGAGTGCACGTGACCGCTGGCTCCTGGGGCCAAGGCCGTGGGCACACGGAGAGCACACACCTGGGGGTCCGTCCACGCAAGCGCGGTCCACACCGCGGCCACTACTGTAGCACCACACGTGGACAACCCTGAGTTTGGAGACGCACCCAGGCTTAGGAGACACGTTAGGGCCGGAACCTTCCGTACTCCATGGGAAAGGCAGCCAACGTAAGAGAGAAATGAAGACAGACACACACCAAGCAAGGAAAGAAAGACATTGGAAAGGAAATGCAGAGGACACAGAGAACAGGAGGAAAAGCAAAGGAAGATTCAGAAAGACACAGGAACCTGCCCAGATGTCGCTTCTTCCAGGACGTCAAGGGAGGCACCGAAGGGGGGATGACAACACTGCACTCGAGCGTCTCAGAAGCGGTCAAGAGCCTCTCCGTTGGCGGGGGTGACGCCAGCGGCAGAAACGTTCAGGGCACAGCCCCCGAGGACTCACGATCATACACACGTGTGTGCATACATGCACGCACACACGCTTAGACACTCACCGTCACGCACGTGCATGCACACTTCCACACACTTACACAGTTACGTGCACACACCCACAGGTGCACACATCCACACATTTACACACAAACACACGCACACATCCACACACACCTGTACACAGGCATGCACGCACACACCTGCACACACACTTACACTCATATCCACATCCACACCCATACACACGTATACACACATATGCACCTACAGACACAGTTATACACACATGTATGTGAACACACACTCTATGCACACTTATGTGCACATCCGCACACATATGCACATGCATACGTACGTAGATCCCCGTACACATACACACACATGCACACACATGTACAGAGACCTTGGCATGTGCAGAGTCCACATGAATGCAAACCCACACGTGTGTATACACACACACAGACACATACATTTGCACACATGCCCCACATACACACACGTACGTACAGACACAAATGAACACATATCCGCACGTGTGGCATACAACACGAGCACACACATGCATGTCACACATGTGCACACCCATGTACACACGGTGTGTAACTCCCACAGACGAGTCCACCCACAGATACACACGATCTACACACACATACGTCATCTGCTTCTAAACCGTAACCTACCTGCACCGTAAACACTAGGTATCGTTACAGTATCTATAAATAAACACACGTGTGTGCGTGTTTTAAATGTGCAGCTCGTACTCCACGCCCAGCATTTGCAACCCAGCGGGCTCTCGCATACCGAGCAATCCCACCTGCCACCCCCACGAACACAAGGCTTGGCCACCGACACTCTGGTAAAGCAGAGCCTGGGACCTCCCTGTTACGGGCCTTCCCTGGAGCTCCCAGATCACCCGTGGGCCCAGGACAGCAGTGGACCGGGAGACACCCCTGACAGGGACAAGGCTGGGGACACGCGACTGACAATGGCTCCAGGCAGTGGGAACCGGTCCAGCTCACCCTTTAGATGGGGGAAGTGGTCCTGCTGCCCCAGCAGGCCGCGGCAGAAGCAGGGCAGGTGCGCCCCAGGCTCACAGCCCGACTGCTGGTGCAGGGTTTCCATGACAACCACCATCACAGGGACAGCCTCAGGGTCAGTGGAGGCTTTGCCTCTCTGTGGGTCACTCTGGCCGGCAGGTCAGGGCCCACCACACCTGCACCAAGGCCGGCCAGGACCTGCCTCACCCCTCCCACCCCCCAGCTCCACGGAAGCTGATTCCAGCTGAATCCCCCCCCAACACCCGTCCCCACAAGCAACCCCCCAGCCCATGCTTTCAAGCAGCTCAGCCCCCTCCAGGGCAACAAACCCACAAGGCAAGCTCTGCAGCTCTCCCTGACACCTCCCAACCCTATAGCGTCACCTAGGTGCACCTGTCTCACCAATGGGGAAACTGAGGCTGGGGACCACACAAGGTGGCAGATACTCCACCTCCACGTCTAGAGAGACCCCACTGCAGCTGTCCTGTCTCCTCTGACTTGCTGAGGGGGCCAACCTGGGCCTGATGCCCCTAACCATCCTTACTCTGTGTTCTGTGCTCCCCACCTTGTGCTCCCTGCCCCGTACTCCAGGCCCACACTGCCCCCTCCCTGCCCTCCACCCAGCCCCATGCCCCTAAATCCGTGCACCCTGGCCTGCATCCCCCACCCTGCATTCCCTGCCCTGTGCTCCCTGCCCCATGCCCCACTCCCCACCCATCCCTGCAGCCGACAGCCCCATCGCACCGACCTGCTTCTCGTTCTCGTCCTCCAGCCTCAGCCGATCTTCGATGCAGTTCCGGGCCTGCAAGAAGGCTTTCCTTTGGGAGCGTTCGGCCAGGACCCTCACAAACACCCCGTACATGTTCACGCTGAGGAAGAGCAGGGCGTTGGCACCAAGCTGGAAGGCAGAGAACACAGAGCACCACGCACGTGGGGCGCGAGCTTGCCAGCGCGGCTCCTACGGCCTCCAACCACCAGCCCGTGTATCGACCACGCTGCCCAGGGTGCCTGGTGCGCCGGCCGGACCCATCGCGCGGCCGGCTTCCTGCGCTCAGAGCGGTCACGTAGCAGAACAGCACACAGGGCGCGTCCCCCAAATTCACGTGCAAGCCTGCCCCCCAGCACTGCACAGTGTGGCTGCATTTGGACATAAGGTCTTCCAAGAGGTAGTTATGTTAAAACGAGGTCACAGGGGAGGGCCGTGTGACTGGCGTCATCCTAAGACGAAGGGACCAGGACACGGACGCACATGAAGAAGAGAGCCTGCAAGGACCCAGAGAGGAGATGGCGTCTACACCCAGGAGAGGCCTCGGGACAACCGGGCCTGGAAGGATGGGATCCCGCCCGTCCCGCCTCCAGGCCTGGGAGGGACAGACGTCGCTGTTCAGGCTGCTGTGCTGGGCTGTACCCGACGGCCGCCCCACGACACCATCCGAGAAAACACGACGCCAGGAGAGAGCAGAGGCTCCCGAACGGGGCAGCGAAGGAAAGCAGATTAGAAGCAAAAGGAAAAAAGGAGCACACATGAGCATGCTGCAAGCACCCGAAATGAGGGAACATCCAGGGAACACGGCGTCCAGAGCCCCCTGCTTGGCCCGTGCCGCAGGGCTCCCACTCTCTGCAAAGGACGGGAATCGAGGAAGGGGCCGGCGAGAAAGACCCGCCTGGGGCGCTGGCCATAGCCCAGACTCGGAGGCTCGCACCTGCTGGACCAGGAAGGGGGCCTTGCAGGACGTCTGCTCTCAGCAGCCTTAACTCGAGGCCGGTCCAAACCGCCCGGGAGCGCAAGATGGCCACACGGCAGTCGTGGCAGACCCGGCGAGGACCAGACCCCACTTCCCCACTCAGCCTCCTCTGATGGTCTGTCCCACTGCTCTTGGGCCCAGGGACACACCCAGTACCCCAGGCCCACCTCCCCAAGGGGCTACGGTGTGTATGAACGTCACACAAAAGCCACTGCCCTCAGTCTCTGCGGAGAGGTTGGTTGGATTTCCATGTCTGATGGGACGCACACACTTTCTGGGCGTCACTGCTGCGACTGGCACACGATTACGTGGGACGAAACAAACACGGAGGCGGGCGGGCAGAGGTCCCTGGCCAGAGGGCCCTGCCCAGGACAAGCGGCAGGACAAGGGAGGGCAGGCCACAAGGCCGCATGGACGGAGAACCCGCAGCACCTGGATGGATGCGGCCAGAGGCTGGGGCGGGGAGCAGGCAGGGACGCAGACCGGGGGGCTGCAGCCTCAAGGACAGTGTGGGACGCACCGGGTACAGACCGTGGCACAGAGGACCGGTGAGTGTGACAGCCTCGGTGACATGTCCCTCTGGAGGGGCACACGGGGCCGTGGTTGCAGACAGCAGAGCTATTCAAGAAGGTGACAGGGACATGAGAAAGCCAGGGACACGAATCCCTAGGGCCTCGCACAAAACCGTCCTTCCCCAAACACGGGTGAGCTCGCCGGCACGCCGGGGACACCAGGCTCACGTACGCTTGCCAAGCTCACGTCTCAGCGGACGCAGGAACGTATCACCAGGACAGCGCCCCTCCACACCGCGCAGTCAGAAAACCGCCATCCCTGTGAGGGCACAGGGAGCTGCCCAAGTCCTATAACCACGGTGAGCCCGTCACCCCCCCCCCGTCACCCACTCACCTCCCTGTGACCCGACCAGACCATCTCTGTGTGACCGGCCATCCTTCCGTGTCCCTCTAAACTCGCTGTCGGACCCTCGCTGGAGCACCCCCTGCCTGAAACAGGTACAGGGCTGGGAGGACCTGCTTCTGCAGCGCCTGTACCGGGCTCTCAACAGGCATGGGGCGGCGGGGAGGAGGGGCAGTGTGGCCGTCCCAGGGGCCTGGGCCGTGTCCCGGTGACCAGACCGTGTTTTCTGTCCTCTCAGACCATCTGCTCTTTCTGGGGATCAGTCACGCACACTGTTCGTGGAGCCACTTGTCGGAGGCAGCAGGAGGCCCGGCGCGCATGGAACAACAGAGGGCAGCTCCGCACAGTCAATATTTAAACATGCTGCACGCGGTTACGATGCCCACAAGCACCGTCGTGGGCACTTTTCCAAACAGTCCAACAATCACGCGTCACTGCACAGAGCACACGTCTCTTCCCGGTCGACGCGTCATCAGTCGGGCTCTGCTGCCCCCGCCCGGCCTCCATGTAACGTTTGGAAGGCAAGGGAACCAGTGAGACACAGAACGTCCTCCCGAGACACGGCACCAGCCCTTCTGAGACGCCCTCCCGTCCCGGCGCCCCCCAGCCTCCACATGGAGGGGCCAGCACCATGCGCAGCCCCACATTGGGGCCGGGACACCACCAGTCACGCTCATGGACAAGCAGACATGGCTTCTCCAGAAAGTAAGGCCTTAGCCGGCCAGGAGTGGAAGTTGGGCAACGTGGTGTCCCCAGGGAGGCTGGGCACAGGTGGGACCCGGGCCACAGGGCAGACCGTGGGGTCAAGGGAGAAGCGGCCAGCAGGGTGAGGGTAGACCGGGCCACCCCTCTACACACACAGTCATCACTCCTTCCCTTCCCTCCGGCCATGATGATCCACCCAGGGAAACTGAGGCCCAGCTGGCTGGTCACTGAGTGCCCGCCTACCCAGTCCACTCTGTTGAAGCTGCCCACGACGAGGAGGAGTCGGTGTCCAGCAGCCAGGGGGAGGTGGGGGCAGAGACCTTCGGGGAGAGGTGTGTCCTCTGCCTAGTGCTCGGCATTCCCCCAGCCAGGGGGCTACCATGAGCCCCACCACCTGCCGCCCTGCCCGCCCCTCCCTCCTTCACTCACCCCCACGCTCGTGATCAGACACAGCCACCACCCAATGGGCCACAGAGAGGTTTCACTATCCAGCCACCTAATCAGTGATCAGTGATGAGGGTGACAATGCAGAGAAGCATGGCCACAGTCACCGGCCAGCTGGTGTGGCCCAGAGGGGCTGTCGGTTCACACCAGTAGCCAAAGGGACTGCCGCGGGTGAGACAGGCCAAGGGGGCCCTGAACTTGGCCTGTGGAGGTCAGCACCCTAAGACGCTGCTCGTCCCATGCCAGGCCCCTCCTCTCTGCCTTCCTGGAGGGAAACCCAGCCCCCCAGGCCCCCCGTTCAGCTCATTCTGGGGGTATCAGGGCTGCCAGGTCCGGCCCCTCCTCATTGCTCCCCAGCCACGTGAGGGCTGCCACCCCCACTCTTCCTGACCCCACACCAGGTCACGCCCTGGGATGCTGCCCACGGGAGCACCAGGCCCCTCCTCATCCTTCACCCACCACACTCCTGCCTCGGTTGCTCAGTACTCCTCCAGCGGGGTTCTGGGGGAGGGGGTCCCAGTGACCAAGGCCCTGTGCCCTGGCCTCTTTCTTGGACCACTGCCCCAGCCAACACCTCCAGAGCCCTTGTCTCATGGCTGCATGACCTCATGGCTTCCTGGCCGACGACTGGTCCTTGCTGCTCCTACCAGCATCCCCACTCCACAGACACACTGCACCGAGGAGGCGTGGCCCCAGGTTGAAGGGGCAGTGCACACGCTGCAGCCCTGCACTCCTGGACTCCATGCACCCGCCCCACATGCCTGGCCTCAGCACACCTCCCCCGCACACCTGGCCTCCACGTACCTGTCCCTCACACCTGGCCTCCATGCACCCACCCCACAC
>NW_024425563.1:94810349-94825311 GCF_017311325.1 Ursus maritimus | reverse complement strand
CTCACCTCCCTGTGACCCGACCAGACCATCTCTGTGTGACCGGCCATCCTTCCGTGTCCCTCTAAACTCGCTGTCGGACCCTCGCTGGAGCACCCCCTGCCTGAAACAGGTACAGGGCTGGGAGGACCTGCTTCTGCAGCGCCTGTACCGGGCTCTCAACAGGCATGGGGCGGCGGGGAGGAGGGGCAGTGTGGCCGTCCCAGGGGCCTGGGCCGTGTCCCGGTGACCAGACCGTGTTTTCTGTCCTCTCAGACCATCTGCTCTTTCTGGGGATCAGTCACGCACACTGTTCGTGGAGCCACTTGTCGGAGGCAGCAGGAGGCCCGGCGCGCATGGAACAACAGAGGGCAGCTCCGCACAGTCAATATTTAAACATGCTGCACGCGGTTACGATGCCCACAAGCACCGTCGTGGGCACTTTTCCAAACAGTCCAACAATCACGCGTCACTGCACAGAGCACACGTCTCTTCCCGGTCGACGCGTCATCAGTCGGGCTCTGCTGCCCCCGCCCGGCCTCCATGTAACGTTTGGAAGGCAAGGGAACCAGTGAGACACAGAACGTCCTCCCGAGACACGGCACCAGCCCTTCTGAGACGCCCTCCCGTCCCGGCGCCCCCCAGCCTCCACATGGAGGGGCCAGCACCATGCGCAGCCCCACATTGGGGCCGGGACACCACCAGTCACGCTCATGGACAAGCAGACATGGCTTCTCCAGAAAGTAAGGCCTTAGCCGGCCAGGAGTGGAAGTTGGGCAACGTGGTGTCCCCAGGGAGGCTGGGCACAGGTGGGACCCGGGCCACAGGGCAGACCGTGGGGTCAAGGGAGAAGCGGCCAGCAGGGTGAGGGTAGACCGGGCCACCCCTCTACACACACAGTCATCACTCCTTCCCTTCCCTCCGGCCATGATGATCCACCCAGGGAAACTGAGGCCCAGCTGGCTGGTCACTGAGTGCCCGCCTACCCAGTCCACTCTGTTGAAGCTGCCCACGACGAGGAGGAGTCGGTGTCCAGCAGCCAGGGGGAGGTGGGGGCAGAGACCTTCGGGGAGAGGTGTGTCCTCTGCCTAGTGCTCGGCATTCCCCCAGCCAGGGGGCTACCATGAGCCCCACCACCTGCCGCCCTGCCCGCCCCTCCCTCCTTCACTCACCCCCACGCTCGTGATCAGACACAGCCACCACCCAATGGGCCACAGAGAGGTTTCACTATCCAGCCACCTAATCAGTGATCAGTGATGAGGGTGACAATGCAGAGAAGCATGGCCACAGTCACCGGCCAGCTGGTGTGGCCCAGAGGGGCTGTCGGTTCACACCAGTAGCCAAAGGGACTGCCGCGGGTGAGACAGGCCAAGGGGGCCCTGAACTTGGCCTGTGGAGGTCAGCACCCTAAGACGCTGCTCGTCCCATGCCAGGCCCCTCCTCTCTGCCTTCCTGGAGGGAAACCCAGCCCCCCAGGCCCCCCGTTCAGCTCATTCTGGGGGTATCAGGGCTGCCAGGTCCGGCCCCTCCTCATTGCTCCCCAGCCACGTGAGGGCTGCCACCCCCACTCTTCCTGACCCCACACCAGGTCACGCCCTGGGATGCTGCCCACGGGAGCACCAGGCCCCTCCTCATCCTTCACCCACCACACTCCTGCCTCGGTTGCTCAGTACTCCTCCAGCGGGGTTCTGGGGGAGGGGGTCCCAGTGACCAAGGCCCTGTGCCCTGGCCTCTTTCTTGGACCACTGCCCCAGCCAACACCTCCAGAGCCCTTGTCTCATGGCTGCATGACCTCATGGCTTCCTGGCCGACGACTGGTCCTTGCTGCTCCTACCAGCATCCCCACTCCACAGACACACTGCACCGAGGAGGCGTGGCCCCAGGTTGAAGGGGCAGTGCACACGCTGCAGCCCTGCACTCCTGGACTCCATGCACCCGCCCCACATGCCTGGCCTCAGCACACCTCCCCCGCACACCTGGCCTCCACGTACCTGTCCCTCACACCTGGCCTCCATGCACCCACCCCACACGCCTGGCCTCAGCACACCTGCCCCACACACCTGGCCTCCATGCACCCACCCCACACACCTGGCCTCAGCACACCTGCCCCATACACCTGGCCTCCATGCACCCGCCCCACACACCTGGCCTCAGCATATGGGCCCCTGAGGACTGACCTGCCCTCGGCTTCCTCCAGCCCACTCGGCCCTGTACACATGCGCCCTGTCAGGACCTAAACGCTGTACATTTTCCCGCCCTACTCTGTGCTCTCTCTTCCTTCTCTGACTGAAACCACCCCCCGCCGGCCCTCTCCCACTTCGTGCAACACCTGGAAGAATCACCAGATTGGTCAAAGGCAGCTCCACGCACGCGCCTAGCCCTGCTCAGTGGTCTACATGAGCACGCCGCACCAGGCCCTGCTCGGTGGTCTACATGGGCACAGAGCCCCAAGCCCAGAGTGCTCCTAGCGTGGCGGGAGGGTCATCCAACTGTCCCTCCTCCCTCAGGGCCCTCACTCTGCCTGGAGCTATCCCCTCACCTGCCGCCCAGGGCAGCAGGGCTCCCTGTCCCCTCCAGCTGGGACCTGGGTCCTTCACCGTCATCCTTGTCAACACACACCAACCTGTGGTTGTTTCTCTCATCTAAAAATAAGATCCTTCTCTGGGCTCCTCCTGTCCCAGCCTTGCCTGTTCTACCCCCTCTGCCAGCAAAGCTCCTGGGAAGGCCTCAGCCCTCCTTGGCCCCACCAGCCCGCCTTCCCTCCCAGCTGCCCAGGCTGGGAGCCCAGGCTCAGGCCTCAGTGCCCAGCCCGCCCTTCCAGCCCCTTCCAGGCCCCTCTGGTCTGTGCCGCACACCCGGAGCCTCTCTACCCAACACCACCAGCTCCACCTGGGACCCCACCTCTGGGCCAAAGACCCCCAAATCACACCTTCAGCCTGGCCCCACCCCAGCCCACCGCACCTCTCCTGCTGGGTGCATCTACTCATCACTGCATGGGACAGGCACTGGCCCCTCCCACCACTCACCCCCGCAGCCGCTCCCACCTCAACTGGCCAGGGTACCCCCAGGCATGGCCCATTTCCACCATCACACACCCTCCGGGCTCCACCTTCCACAGATGGGCCGCCGACCCACTCCCACGACCTCCTGTCGTGGCCGCTGCAGGGCCTCCGACTCACCCAAGACACCCTGGTCTAGGCTCCCTGGGCCCCTAGCTAGCCTGTCCTCTTGTGCCCCTGGCCTGGCCTGCCTTGCTCAGAGCCTCTCCCTGGGCAGGGGCCCTCTTCCCACGGCGCCTGGTTCATGCCCAGCCTCCAGGAGCTCAGCTCAAACGTGACCTTCTCAGAGCAGCAGACCCTGAGCCCTTGTGCATCGAGGAGGTTCCTGGGAGCCGGTCTGCGCTCCTTCCTTCTGTTGTTTTCAACAGCAGTTACCAGCTTCCAACACATGATGGTTCCCTCACCTACCACCTCCCCCGCCTGCTGTCTGCCCCTGGAGAGGGTCTCAGCCTGTCAGGCCCACCAACAGACCCCCGCCTGGGGTGGGGCCTCTCATGAAACAGGAGCCCTGGTGTTTGTTGAATGAATAACTGAGGGCACATGGGAGCAAGGGGGCCAGGCCTGGCTGTGCTGCTGGCCAGGGGCAGATTTGCACTGCCACCTGCTCCAGGCTGTCCGGACAGGACCCCATGAGACGTTTTCCAGTCCTCACATCTATGGTCAGGTGGGGGGGTGGGCAGTGACTCCCACTTTCCCATGACCCACAGAGACGCACAGAGATGAGGCCTCGCCACAGTCTGATATCCAAAGTGACATGGCTCCGTGAGCAGGCTGAGCCTGGGGTGGAGCTACGGGTGGCCCTTGTCCCTGCTAGGCCCTCCCTGCCTGCCCCCCGTCAGGCCTGCAAGACAGAGGAGACTCTCAATTCCACCCGCACACCCACCCCTCCTACGTGGGCTGTGAAGGACACCCTGGGAAGAACTCCAGGCCCGTGCTGGCACGTCGGGGGCACTGGCGGTCTGAGGCTGCTCCTGGTTCCTGAAAGTGCCAGCACCCCACAGCCCTTCCTCACGGGGAAGGAGCAGGGTCAGCACGAACCTATCCCCTGTGCTTTCCCTGACTCCTGGTCCCACAGATCACAGTGGGAGAAAACAAGGTCCCCATGCTCAGCCCACGCACGCGCCACCCAGCTTCACAATCCCACCGGGCCTCCTTTCCGAAGGTGAAACCCCAGCCCGCTGAGTGCGCAGCCTTGGGTCCGTCTGGGCTCAGACTCCTCACTGTGTCCTCCTGCCCCACACGCCTCACCTGCGAAGTGCTGATGTGGGATAACACACCCTGTCCTTCTTCCCTGCCACTCCCCAGTGAACAAAGACGCCAACGAAAAAATGCTTCACCACGACATTACCTTCTTCAATAATCAGGGTTTCACCAGCTGCAATCAGATCTGTAGAGATACACCCCTCGTTCAAATCATCCATCCACTCTTCCATCCGTCATCCTCCCATCCACCCACACACCCATCCATCCATCCATCCATGTACCCGCTTATCCATCTCATCCTTCCTTCCATCCATCCATCCGTCATTCACGCACCCATCCACGCAACTATCCGTCCATCCGTTCATCCACCCACTCAAACACAACATGAGCTGAGCTTTGGACCTGTGTGCACTCCAGGCTGCTCAGGCCCGTGTGGGCACCATACTGACCCCTCTGGGAACTATCCAGGACACGTCTGAAGCAGTAATGGGTGTGGCTCATGGGAAGCAGACCCTTGTCAGGGAACCTGCATCCCTGTGAATGACCAGACCTCTGAAAGCCGTCGACCAGGGCGCTGGCATGCTACAAGAAAAGCAGCCCACAGCATTTCGGCGTCTTCTGTCCTCCCACCCGACTGCAGAGCACGGGAACCACAGGACTGAAAAGCGTGGTCTTCCGCGGCCTCAGCAGGAAGTCCTGCTCCCGTCAGCTCCACTGAGTGCTGCCTGAGAGACGCAGCCTTGGATCGTGAGCGCGGCACAGGCTGTAGGGGGCACGTGCTGCAGCCATGGCCAGAGAGGCGGGGAAAGCCACTCAGGGTCCCTCCTGTGCTGCCAGAAAGGGCAGGGATGAGTCAAAGCAGACCCCTGCCCCGCAGACCTGGGCCGACTGCCAGGGGGACAGGCACTGCAGGGGGAAGGATGGGATCACCCGGAGAGAGGTATGCATGGCCGGCAGGCTCATCAGCCCTCCGCCCCCAGGGGAGCAGCCAACCCCCATCCTGCAGTGGGCACCTGGGTCCCTCAGACAGTCAGAAGGGCCAGTGTAGAGACGGGAGAAACCAGCAGGTGCCTAGGGCCCCGGCCATCGGCCAGCATGAACTGTCCTGATGTCCACTGTGGCGGGCAGGGCCCTCCCTGGCCATGACCGTGTGGGGGACATGAGCTCTGAGTGGACTATGAGGGGGATGAAAAATGAAGAGGACTGGGTCTGGCATGTGGAAATGATTCCACTCCCGCTGTGACCCAGAGCTACAGACCCAGCCAAGAGGTTAAGGGCCACCACCTGAGGGCCAAGGTGGGTCGGTAGTTACGGGAAAGCGGAAGACCACCTCGTGTCTGGGGCTCCTGCCCCGAGGGGCCAGGCTGGGGGCTTCCCAGGCATCCGCGCTGCCGGTCAGGGATGGTACTGAGAAAAATGGCTTTGATGACCGCAGGACACGCCCACGGTATCCCCCGCACCCGTGATCTTTCCATGGCTTTCCTAGCAGTTGCATTACTTCGTCATTCTCACAGTGCTGAGCAAAGATCCTGGCAGGTACGCCTCCGACCCTTCACATCCCCATGGCTGGCTTGCAGAACAGAACCTCCGCCATCACTCAGGAATGCATCGGAGCCGGGGCCCTCACCCACCGCCCCCGCAGCCAGAGCCGGGATCACGGACCAGCTCTCGGCCAAGTTCTCTGGCACGCCTGGGAGCCCTGGTCACATGAGCGTCCGGTGCACACGAGAAATTCTGAACACTGGACTGCATTTCATCGTCCTGCACCCCTGCCAGGCCTCCCCGGCCCACCACCTCCAGCCTGAGCTCACCCCGGGGCCATGCTTTGTCCCAGCCTGCCCCCAAGCCTCCCCCTGCCACTTAACACGGTCCTGGAGCTCTCGGAGCCCAGGGACGGGTGCTTTCCCCTCCGTGCCTGCCCTGCTCAGCACAGTGGCTTCCTACCTGCAGGACGGGGCTCCCTGCCCCCAGAGGGTACGCACCCCGTCTCCACACGCACCTGTTCCATAAAGCGTGTGCTGCACAGATGTACCAGAGGGATGTGGCTGGTGCTGGCCAGAGGCATCATCGTGAATTTTACAATCACTGAGAAGTTTTGAAATAAATAACTCAACCAAAGAACAAGCTTTAAAACCCATGAGCCATTGTTTGGGCCCTGCCACATCCAGGAGGCCAAGCAGGGACCAAGAGCTTTGACAGGTGTGGGCCCTGAGTGGGTGGGAAGTGTCTGCAGACTAACCGGACACACCGTGGCCCAGGAGGGCAGGGGGCCAGGCACGCGCCGTTTCTAGAATCCCCAGAGCCCTGAGGCAGAGCCCGCCATAGTTAGCAGGGAAGACGCGGGTTTACAGAGTGACAGAGGCAGGGAACCCCAGCTGCCCCCGAGCCATTTCTGGATCCAGGCACTGGGTGGATGGGCCTCGGAGGTCCCGTGGCTTTAGGGCTGCCAGGCTTGTCGCCGGTGGGGGGATGGCCACGGCCTCACGCTTCCCTTGTCCTCCCCACAGGACAGGAGTAGAGGCTGGGAGTAAGGAGGCCCACGGCAGGCAAGGCCCGAGTGGGAGGTGGGCCCAGCGCCAAGCTGAGAGTGACAGAGGAGGGACCACCGGGACAGGGGCAGCAGATGCTCTCAGGATAAGGGGACACGGGATTAGGACCCAGTCACAAGTTCTGGGGAGTCAGGAAGTGCACACGATACGGGACTCCAAGAAGAATGTAAGCAGGGTGTTGACCAGGATGGACTGATGTGGGATCCACACAGCAGGAGAGACCCAGGCCACTGGCCGGATAGGAGGTCTGGAGGGTCAGCGCTGGAGGAGGGAGCTGGGGCCACGGGGGCCACGGGAGCCAGCATCCAGAGGGGCTTACATAGGAGACCAGCAGCCGCCTTCTAAAGGAAGCAAACGCTGACCCCCAGCCCTCGAAATAAAAACTGGAAGGAAACGGAAACCTCCCTCTTTAGATTTTTCTCATCCTCCTAGCTTCCCTCCTCCCATCTTTGGGGTGAGGTCCCAGACGTGAACGAGGAGTCCCTTGGGCACAAACCACTGGTCAAGGTGACCAGCCAGCACTCTGTCCTCATCTGCCAGGTCCTGGGCCCCCTCCCAAGTGCAGTGAGCAGCCGAGGGCCGCCGGTCCCCCGCTCCCCCCCGTTCCTCCCAGGAACCCCATGTCTGTTCACTACAGAGCTGTCCTGGTAGGAGGGGCTCTAACCCACTGCAGTTAGGGTATCCGAAGGGTGTCCTCACCAACAAACTCCACGTTCAGATGTCCCGCGGGCCACTCACCCAGCTGGAAGACCACCGTCCCCAGTGAGCTAGGAGTTCCCCCACCCCGCACAGGACAGCCCCTCAGAGGGATTTCTTGAGATGGGAGATCTTTGGAGAACAGGCGCACTTCAGGAAGACTGGGTAGGGGCATCTGCCATGCACCCGTCACACCACCGGGGGAGCCCCAGGGCTCGCCCCTCCGTGTCAACCATTGGGACAGGCCTCCCCATGTCTTCCCGGAGAGTAGATTGTCACACCCCCTCAAGCCACCTAATGACACAAGCCCACCACTCTGGAGGTTTTCCCCAGAGTCACTGTCTGAACTCGAGGCCACATGGGCATAGGAGATGGTGGCAGTGTGGCTTAGCGCCTGCCCCGCAGAAATGAGGAGAGAGGCGGGCTTGGGTCAGCTTCCCAGAGGTGAGGGTGACCACAGCCTTCAAAGTCGGGAGTGGGAGGGGAGGAGGCATCCCTGGCCACACAGAGCTCAGATCCCACCCTGGGCCCCCTTCCAAGAGGCCGGGTCCGTGGGTCCACGGGGACAGTGACATCACTGTTCTCACAGGAAGGACACAGCAGAGGTCACCAAACGGGTTTTCCAGGACAGCACCTGGACCAGGTGAGTAAGCAGCCGTCCAGAAAGAAGTGCCCCCAGGGGGGCCGCCCCTGGCCCAGCCCAGTGAGTCCCAGGCTGCTTTGGAGGAAGGGCCCTGGCCACAGATGGCAGTGGTCACGTGCATAACTGGCCCAGCCTCCACGGGGGCCACACTCGGGCTTTACAGGCTGGACAGGGTACAGGAAAGAAGCTGCCTGATGCACGTCCTCCCAGACGGCCATGTGCATTCTCAGAGGGGCCCCTTGGAAGGGGAAACATAACACAAAAACATAACCCAAAACAGGACTGTACCAACAGAGAAAAAGCACCTCAAAATTCACCTGTCACTGCCCACCCCCTCCGTGATCATCTCACCCCCCACACCCCCATGGTCACTGCCCCCACACCCCTGTTGTCACTCTCCCCACACTCCATGGTCACTCTCCCCACTCCCTGTGGTCACTGCCTCCCCACCCCTGTGGTCACTCCCCCCACACCCCCTGGTGTCTGCACCCACCCCCCCGGTCACTGCCCCCCTACAACCTGTGGTCACTCCCCCCAATCCCCTGTGGTCACTGCAACCCCAGTCACTATACCCCCCACCCCCATGGTCACTGCCCCCACACCCCCATGGTCATTCCCCCCACACCCCATAGTCACTGCCCCCACTCCCTGTGGTCACTCCCCTACACCTCCTGGTCTCTGCACCCACCCACCCCCGGTCACTGCCCCCCTATGCCCTGTGGTCACTCCCCCCACACCCCCTGGTCACTGCTCCCATGCTCATGTGGTCACTACCCCTACTCCCCTGTGGTGACTGCACCCAATCCCCGGTCACTGCACCCCCCCACCCCCATGGTGACTTCCCCCATAACCCATGGTCACTGTTCCCACACCCCCTGGTCACTGCTCCCATGCTCATGTGGTCACTGCACCCCACACCCCGTGGTCACTGTCCCCACACCCCAGTGGTCACTGCCCCCACACCCCGTGGTCACTGATCCCACACCCTGTGGTCACTGTTCCCACATCCCGTGGTCACTCCCCCCACACCCCGTGGTCACTGCCCCCACACCCTGTGGTCACTGTTCCCACATCCCATGGTCACTCCCCCCACACCCTGTGGTCACTGTTCCCACACCCCCTGGTCACTGCATCCCACATCCCGTGATCTGCAGGATAGAATCCCCCTCCACAGTAGAGCTCTGGGCTCTTCCCACTTCTCCAGGCTGACCTCTCACCTGGCACATTCTCCCCCCCACCCACCCTGTGTGCTGGGTGTGGTGCACACATGCGTGCATGCACACACGGCACGTGCCCCCCCCGTGCGTGCAGCATGCAGCTCCGGGGAGACTGCGCTCTCCCCTGGGACTGCCCCTCCCACAGCGGCCTCTGCCTGAAGGGTTTCCCTCCATCCACTGGGCAGCCTCCGGACCCCAATCCCGTGGCACACAAGATCCACACACCAGAGCCCCATTTGCTAAATCGACGCACCGCACCCAGCCACGCAAAGTCTCGTGTGTCTGGTCGGTGGGCTCCCTCTCACCCCGCAGGTGCCCAGAGGGGACCCACCCAGTCCTGCCTCCCCATGCTCCCCACCGGCGGGGTGGTGCCGGGTCTGGCTCTTCCACATCGCTCACAAGTGTGTTTCTAAATTAACGTAATTGCTTGTAAGCTTCTCTGTGGTCGAACTAATAAGTGTTCTGGGATCAGCATCCTCTGAAAGAGGAAGGGCAGGACGTGGACACGTGTCCAAGCCGGCACCAGCCCCCAAGCAAGCGCCCGGCTGGCCTCTGTACTAGGTGTGTGTTTGATGTTTCCATCGGGAAAACAAAACAAGAGCAAGTTCTTTTTTAAAAAAAATGATTCCGATGGGCTCTCGTGAACTCCTGCCTTGGGTCTCCCAACCCCTGGAGCTGAACACTGCCCGGGCTATGGCCGCCACACCAAGGGGCAGATTCCCAGGGGCCCCGCCGAAGCCACGATGCCGCTCCTCTGTGACCCCTGGCGGCTTTACCAGGGCAGCTCCTGGTGTAGGGCCTTCCCGCCCCAGCCCCGGTTCAGCCGCCTGCTCGGGCACGGCCCCCCCAGGCTGCAGGACTGCTGGGCCTCAGTGTCCCCAGCCGCCCGGCCACAGCCCTGGGACGTTTTGATGCCTTCATGTATCTTCGGAGCCCCCGGACTCTGACTCGAGCCACAAAGAGGCTCTCCCGTCACTGTCCATGTTTGATGCTCGAACACAATGGACTTTGGAAACCAGCCCCACCCCCACGCCCCCCCACCCCCCGCCCAGGGCACAGTGAGATCAAGGGAGACGCCTCTGATGTCCTCTGATGTCTGTAAGTGAAGATCTGCCACAAAATAATGATCAGAGATCTTCTGAAACCCTCAGGCTAAACGGCTGGATCCTGGGACGTGCTCCCTGGCTGGTTCTTTGTGCAGCAGCGCACGCAGTGTGGTCCACGAGTGAGGATTCCAGGTCCCTCTGGTCGCAGCCGCCTCCCGAAGCAAGACGTTAACAAGAGAGCGCTTCCCTCGTACAGGAAACCAGGCAGGGACAGGGAGAACCGTGCACCAACAACCCCACAGAAGGACATCACGCGGGGTCGCTGTGGCACAGGGCTGGAGAACGTTCCAGAGCGGACGCCCTTGCCCAGATGCTAGCGCGGCACGAGGCTGCCAGTGCAGATGTGCGAGCCCCCCCCCTCCCCCGGAAGAGTGCACATTCACGCGGGCCGAGGGCGCTAGGAAGCCAGCACACCGGGAGGGCCTCCTGAGGACAGGTCAGTGCCAGACGGCAGGAGGAGCGCCAGGAGGGCCGGGGTCCCAGGCACGGCCCAGCTTCAGGGGTGCGGGCCCGGCTGCAGACCATGTTCTCCTCGTCCAGAGTGCTGTGTCCCGTGTCCCCAAATGTGGGCACATGGTGCCTCGGGGCCCACACAGGCCACTATGTGAACCATCAGGCCAGTCCCTCCCTCCAAGGTGGCTGTACCCCTGGAAGGCTGGGGGTCTACTTCAGCAAAGGAAACGCCCGGCCCAGACACCTGCTCTGCCCTTTAGAATCAAGACAGGAAGCTGCCTTCACGCTGGGAAGTGCCTCCTGGCGACTTGCACCGGCTCTGCCGCAGGACGTGATGGCCGGAGGGGAGCTCCCCGCACTTCTGGTGACCCCGCACTTCCGCCATGGCCCCGGTCCTCGGGTCCTTCACCTGGTCGGTCATCCTCTCCCTGTGTGCTGGGTATCCTCACACGGGCAACCTGTCCCCCCTGCATCCTCCCCGGGTGCCCTGTCCCTCTGCACCTGGGTCTCTCCAGCCCCACCCCCCACCAAGGGGAGAACCCCTAACTCCAGACCTAGACACCCCATGGCCCTGCTGCTGTCCCTCCACCCAAGCTATAGACCCACAGACCCCACCACAAGCCCGGAGCAAGGTGAGTCCTGGATGCTGAGAGGAGAGTAAGCAGCCTCAAACCCACATATCCAGACCCCGCACGTCTCGGTGGCACTCAGGTCTCCGGATGCTACCAACACACGCACATGCTCACGTGTGTGCGTGAACACACATGCACGTGTGCACTAGGATGCACACACATGTGCACAAAACTCATAGGTGTGCCCACCAAGGTGCACACACATTACATGTGTGTCCAGTGGTCCATGCATGTACACACATGCACATGTGTGCACCGTGTACACGCACACTCACAAGCACATACACAGAGGCCCCACACGGACAGCACTGGGAAGCAGAAAGCCCTTCCCTCATCAGCTGTTTGCCCTCCTCCCGGCCTGAGGGCTGGAGGCAGCCTGGACCCCAGCACCTCCGAGATCAAAGCAAATCCTGCCACCTCCAGTCCAGGAGCACAGGGTCCAGAGTCTAGGGAACAGAGGAGGATCCAAGTACGGCAGCAAGGGACAGTCTGCCCCACCCCTCGCCCCCTGCATCTGGGGAGCACAGGATGGGGAGCCTCAGGGGCATGGACCCAGGCTGGGCAGGGGCCTGGCCCTAGTCACTGTCCCCATGCTCTAGCCCACTCACCCGACCTCCCCACCCAGGTGAAGCCCAGGCTGGCTCACTTCCTGGGAGGTCTCCGATGCCACCCAAGGTCATGGACTGGAGGACCCTGTGCCCCATACCCTTCATATGAGAATGTGGTAATGCTAATATACAGGGGTGACGTGTGGTGTGTACAAGCGTGTGCCTGTGGGTGTGCAGGTGTGTGTGTGTGTGTGTGAATGTGGACAGGTGTGAGGACGTGTGCATGAAGTGTGAGTGCATGACTATTTGTATGTGCATCTGGGGGGTTCATGTGTGTGCGTGTGCACATGCATGTACGTGTTCCAGACAAGGGGCCGCCCGTGACCAGCACAACTAAGCGGCACTGAGGCACCTGTAGCCAGTGACACGGAGTCTGTCCCGGGGGCATCACCCAGGCCGCTGGGCTGCTGTGCTGTCCCTCCTGCCCCAACCCAAGCGCCCTGCCTGGCGGGCAAATGGACCCCCGAAGCCCCAAGCCCACAGCTACAGGCCTCCGTGTGGCTGCCCCTGCCAGGGATCCAGGCCAGCCGTGTGCAGGAGCACTCCCACGGCACGACCAGCAGGAAGTGGTGGAGCATGTCCCGAGCACACTCCATCCAGACAGGCAGCCCGCCACCCCCATCCCGGGCGTCTCTTCCAGCCTCCGACCAAGACCAGACACGGGGTCACGGAGTCACAAAACTCGCAGGTCACAACAGGCGGCTCTCAGCGCACTGAGCGCTGGCCCCATGCCCAGGGGACAGGAAGGTGCCTGAAGACATACCCGTTCCAACAGAGCCACGGAGCCCCCAGAAGAAACCAAGGCATGGGGTACGTACCCCACCTGAGGTCCCACAGCCAGGAGCTCCACGCCCCCCTCCACACAAGCCCGCCACCCCATCTGAGTCAGGAAACGCAACGAGGATGTTTCTGGACTCTCAGTCTGCAGGATCAGAGCCCAGATTATCCGTCCACCTGGGAGCTGAGCCCTTGGCCCTACAGACTTCAAAGGGGGGACAGGAGAAGAAAGGGCATCGCCCAAAAACCATCAGCTCCCGGGAAGGGCAGGTTGGCAGCTCTCACAGCAGGTAGGGACCATGGCAAGCAGACATTTCCCCAAGGACACTGCTCTGGTCTGACCCAGGCAGCAGCACCCACGTTTACTCGTGGGACCCCTGCTCCCCACTGCATCCCAGGACTCCCAAACAGAAACCCGATCAGATGCCTCTGCTAAAAAGACTTGCAGGGCCCGGCACTGTTTTCCAAACAGGAAATGCTCCGTGTGCCCCCCTCACCTGCCCTTTCTTGCACACCCACCTCCCTGGCTGAGCCCCAGACCTCCTCTGTCTGGAGCACACTGGCCTCTGGAAGCCACCCTGAGCCCTCCATCTGCCGTGTGCCGTGTGCCGTATCCCCTTCACACGCCTCCGAAGGTCACATGGACTCCCCACCCCCTCCACCTCCCCACCCCCGGCACAGACAGGCACAGACAGCAATCCCAGGTATTGACCAGCGTCCCCCCACAGACAGTAAATTCCTGGACCGCAGGGGGTCTCATTCCCACTGGGCCCCCAGCCCCTAGCCTGGGGCCTGGCCCCCAAGTGTGGATCACAGAGCTATCCACAGACGGTGCCCCCACCAGGTCCACCAGTGGGGCCGGATGCCAGCCCACGAACAGTCCCTGTGTCCTGCAGCGGCAGCAGCACCCCTACCTGGCACCTGCTGGGGCAGCAAAAAATAGTCCCCAGGACTCTGCTCTGAGCTGGTGCCAGCCCTTGCCTGAAGCCAGGATGTGTCCCCTCAGCATCCAGGCCCCATTTCCCATCAGCCCAATTCCTGCTGCCCTGGCCTGGGCCATTCCAGGTGCTTCTTCAAGTTATGGCCAGCTGCTCTGGAGAGAGGCTAACAGGAATCTCCAAGGAAACAGACCAGGTTATGGGGAGGGGACCCGGGACCGACAGGGCAGATGGGGGGGTGCAGACTGTGGGTAATCGGGTGTTCCTGGCGGGGTGCCCACTGGGCACAGACCTGGAGCCCTGGAGGAGACACCCAACACCACCTGGGGCTCGGGGAGTGTCAGGGCCCTAAGTGTGCAGAGTGACAGGAAGCCCGAGGTGGAAAGAGCTGAGCCCTGTCCAGCCAACAGAGGCCTGGGGAAAGGGGGTCCAGCCAAGGCCAAGGAGGCTGTCTTTGGGGTGACTCCTCACCGAGGCAGAGAAACCCTCTCCCCACCTTCACACTGCCCGGTGTGTGCCAGGAGGACCCACCTGTCTCCCTCCCCCATCCAGCCCCACCTAGCAGCCCTGGCTCAGCCAAGGCAGGTGGATGCACCAGCAGGTGAGCAAACAAAGTGACAGGACCCAGCCAAGGTCGGGGAGGAGGAGGGAGGTACCGGCGGGAGAGAGGGGCCAGCCTGGGTAAAGGGCCTGGCTGCCGGGTGCAGGGCAGCAGGGGCAGGAGGCCTGGGGAGGCCGTCCAGCAGAGGCGGAGCCCAACTGGAGGAGGGGCTCTGCTGGGTAAGGGTCCAGCCAGGAAGCAAGGGCAGCGCAGAAGCGGCCTGTGGGGGGAGGGGCCAGGGGAGGCGGTACCCGGGCCCAGCCAGGCGGCGTGTGGGGGTGAGGGTCCTAGAGAAGGCAGGGGGAGGGGTCGGCGGGGGGCGGGGCGGAGGGAGTGTCCGGTGGGGGGTGGGGGGTGGTCGGCGGGGAGGGGGCCCGGCCGGGGGCAGGGCGGAGGGAGCGTCCGATAAGGGGTGGTCGCCGGGGGCGGGGCCCGGCAGGGGGCGGGGCACAGGTAGCGCCAGTTCCCCGCCGCAGGAAGAGGAGCCGGAGTCCCAGGAGTGGG
>NW_024425563.1:94792370-94810339 GCF_017311325.1 Ursus maritimus | reverse complement strand
ACAGCCCATGCGGGAAGCGGGCAGCGCACACCTGGGCGCGGCGAGCCCCGCGGCGCCTGGGCTCTGAGGGAGGTGACATCGCTCCACCTGCCTGCAGCACTCCAGCTTTCTCCAGAGCTCAGACGACCTGGAGGGGCACAGGGGAACTCCCGCCCACCCCCATTTGCCCTCGACAATGGAGCTTTCTGTTGTCCTGCCCGAGGCTCAGAACTGGGGAGGGAGGGGGCACGAAATATATGTCACTTACATTGACAGGCAACCGAACAACACTGGCAGAGACTCACACACAGCCCATGAAGGGCAGGGCCCCGGGGGTCTCCTGGGGGGGCACCCTGAGCCAGCTGCTCCTCTCCAGACATACCCCGCTGCCCCCACCACCACTCTAAGACCATGACCTTGGCTTGCACACTTCTGACTCTGCTTCCCCACCACTGCCGCCCAGTCCCCAAGCACAGTCACTCCCTCCTCAAGCTCTACCGTGCAAATCCCTGAGTGCCACCACCAGGGAGCAGGGGTCACACCTGTGGCGTCCCGCCCTTTCCTCCTCCTTACCCCCCATGCCCCCTAACCTACCCCAGGTCTCCAGCCCACCCCAGCCTGGCCTGACTGCCCCACTGCCCCTGAGCAGACCTCAGGGGTCCCCCAACATGATGTCTGCGGTTCTGACACATGGCTCAGTTAAATAAAAATGAATTTCTGTGCTTCGTGTGTACATACAACCAGTGGGCAGGGGGCAAGGGGCAGGAAGAGGGAAGGGGCCCAGTCTGGTCAACATTTACGAGGCTCCTCCTGGGGGCTGGGCTGGGGGGGAATGAGACCGTCTCCCTAAACTCCTTGTGCCCTGGCTAAGAGCAGCGGCAGGCGCCCCTCCCAGCGAAGGGCGGCAGAACAGCGCTCCAAATTTCAACTGTGCGGTCACCGACCTTCTGGGAGAGTCTGGGCCAGGCTGGGGGCCACAGGGTCCCCAAAGCACGCGGCCTACATCCCAGAACTCCGAACACCAGGGTGGTGCAGGATTGCTGTGGGAACCTCCCAGAGCCTCCCTGTGGAGGGGCAGAGGCTCTGGGGGCCCCCCGCGTGACCCCCCCCATCTCAGTGCCCCGAGCAGGAGCAGCTCTCTTCCTCCCGAGGCACAGACACTCCACCCAGGAGGTACTGCAAAGGCAACAGCCCTGCACAGACGGCCTCGGTCACCTGTCACCCTGTCCTTCTGGGCCCCAGCTCACGTCCTGCCCCAAACCAGCTCCCGAGGAACATGGGGCTGTCGGCACGTGACTGCACTGCAGGGTAGCCGGGACGCGGTGGAGCAGTGAGCAGAGGCCCTGCCTGGCACATGTGGCTCCCACCTTCCCCACTGGCCTCCCGGCCCATGCACAGACTCTATGCCCGGGGCAGCACCCAGGCCCCTCACCACGTTTGTCTGCACCCTGTCTGTTTGTCCACATCGCCGCCACCAGTAGCGACCTGAACAGGAACGTTCTAAAGATGCCAAAACAACGTGGAGGTGGCAGAAGACTCTGGATATGTGCTTTTCCAACAGGAGTTTTCCACCTGCATGCCAGCTCTGCGGGTAGGGAAACTGAGGCTCTGTGCAGGAAGGGTGTGCGTTGCCCAGGGAGCCAGCAGCAGCCAACCCCAGATGCCTGCTCCCTAAGAGTCCACGCTCTCAGGATAGGCTCCCTTCCCCCCAGAAGGCCCAAAACACCTTTACAGGCAGATTCTTTCCTCGCCGTTAGTTCTCTAGAAGGAATGACCAGAAACTATAAAAAATCGTTTCAGAAAAAGACAACAGTACAACCTTTCATTAAACCAGCTGAAACCCTAATACACCAGTTCTCGGACCTCCCCTCCCCACACGGAGCTGACCTGGCCACTGGGCCTCCACCTCTGGTCCTGCTGCCCCCCCCCTCTGTGGGGGTCAAACACACAACAGATGGGAGGGTTGTGGGGGAGGGGTACAAGAGCACTTCCTAAGGACTATAAGCAAGGGCACACACAAGCCGCCCATCAGAGGCAAGGGGAAGGCCTGCCGGAGAACCCTCCAGAACAGAACCCCCCTCCCCTCCTTGGGCGCAGGTAGCCCTCTTCCCTTTTCTCTGCCTCGCCTCTGTCTCTACTTTCTCTCTCTCTTCTCCCCACCTCCACAGACCCCTTCCCCTGCACCCCCCTGCCAGCTCCCTTCCCCCATTCCCTCCTCTTCCCCTCCCAACCCTCCCCCAGCACGTGCTGGCCTCTCTGGGCCCTGAAATGCACATCCAGCATTGTGTCTACCCTGTGTGTCCATGGCCCCTCTGACCATGTGCGTCCCTGGCATCACCTGGCATCACCGTCTGGGAGCACCTCCCTCAGTCCTCAGGGGGTGGGCCCTCAATCTCCCCAGACCCTGCTGTCTGCTTCTCCTCATCCCCTCTTTTTCTTCCAAAAGCTTGCTCTGTCCAGCTTCCCCTCCTCAACCCATCTCCTCCATCTACCACATTCTCTCCCTAGATGGCTTGCCCACCCCATCGGATTCCCCCCATCTTCCTGCCAAAATTCTGCCAGAGGCAGAAACAAAACCCTCCTTCAGAGCCCTCCAAGCCCCAGTGGGCTGGGCTGGGCTACACTGCCCGGGCAGGCTCGGAGAGCCACACACGGCAAAGACATCTGCCTCCAGCCTCCCTCCCAGATCCCCTGCTGGGGAGGAGCCCATGGGAAGCAGGAATCGTCCTTGTCCTCACCACTGTCTCGCTGGCCGGCCCGGAAGGCAGTGACAAAGTTCAGATGCTGCCAGCCTTGGTCAGGCCTCGGCAGGGGTGGGGACCTCTGGCAAGGACCAGAGCCCTGTTCGACCTTGGCAAACCTGTCTCTCTAGACCAGAGATGGGTCCACAACGGGCGCCAGAGAGACTGGAAGGGACCCAAGTCCGTGTCCCCTCCCCACATCCCTGGGGAGCCGCAGGCTGGGGGGGAGACTCTGCCAGCCCGGCAAGAGGTCCAGGCGCACTGGATAGGATCCTGGAGCCGTGCGCACAGCCAGCAGGAGCCCTGCCTGATGGGGCCGATTCCGCGCCCACTTTCCGTTCCTCCTGCGGGATGCGTGCAGCCAAAGAGCGCCAACCTGGGCTCTGGCCGGGCTTGGCGGCTCACCAGCTGCCTGACCTTGGGCCAATCCTTGCCCTCTCCACACTCCTGTCTCCACAGCCCACACCCAGGGGAGCTTTGTGGATGGCAACTCGGAAAAGAGCCCGGCCCTAGCTGCCCCCACTGCGTCCTCAGCTCAATGAGTGACCTTGAACACCCCCACACTCGGGGCCTCAGTTTCCCCACCTGCCCAATCTGTAGGTGTGCAGCTGCCCCCCCCCCCCCACCGTGTTCCCGGTCCCTCCCGGGCAGGTGTATGTCCCAGACCCGACGGAGGGCGCGCAGCGGCACTTACCGTCCTCCAAAGACGCGGGCGCTTGGCGGGCACCAAGGTGGCCGTGACCAGCAAGTGAGAGGCGGCCACCACGAGCCCGAAGCCGACGGCCAGCAGGCTGCGCACGGGCAGCAGGGCATAGGACACGAAGGTGACCAAAAGGAGCTGCCAAACTCCCTGGTCGGCGGCCGCCGGCCCCGAAGCCGCGCCGGCGTGGGTCCCCGCGGGGCGGCCGAGCGCGAAGGGGCAGCAGAGCAGCGCGAAGGTGAGGCTGAAGAGCAGCGCCAGCTGGCCGACCTGCTGCAGCTGGGGCACCTGCAGCGAGCGCACGTTGGTGACCACGAGCAGCGCCAGGAAGAGCACGCAGTGCGCGGGGTGCGAGCCCCTGGCCAGGCCGCCCGCGGGCCCCGGCGCGCCCAGCAGCTCGGCCAGTGCCAGCGCGCCCGCCAGCCCGCTGAGCACGGCCAGCGCCTTCAGCGTGGCCGCCTGCTCCAGCCGCAGCGTGTAGCCGCGGAACAGCGCCTCCAGCTCGGGGCACGCGAACTCCTCGTTGCACGCCCGCAGCCCGCGCCGGCCGCCCGGCCGGGCCGCCCGCTCGGCGCCCCCGGACTCGCCCGCGCCGCCTCCGCCTCCGCCGCCGCCGCCTCCGCCCGCCGCGCGGCGCCCGCCATCTCAGCGCCAGTGCGGCGGCGGCCGGGGCGCCGGGGCGGGCGGCGCGGGCGGGAGGCGCGGGGCGCGGCGGGCAGACTCGGGCGCCGGCTGCCCCGCGCGCGCGCCCCGAGCGCGTCCCCTCCTGCCGCCGCGCGTGCGCACTGCACCGCCCGCCCGCCCGCCCGCCCGGCCGCGGTTCTTCCGCGGCAGCTCTGCGACAGCCCCGCCGAGCGCCGAGCCGAGGGCCGCGTGACCTCGGCGCCCGCCGCGCCCCGAGCCTCAGTTTCCCCGCCGGCGCGCGGCGCAGCCCGCTGGGCCGTCTCTTGGGGCGTGGAAAACGCAGGAATCCTGCGCTATGCCCTGGGGTGGGGTAGGGGACTCCATCGTGCCAAACGTGTGACTCCCCCCCCCAAAGTATGAGCAGGCCCCTTGACTCTAGAGGCGCCCGGGGTGGGATCCCGGGGCCTGCGGTTCACCCTCCCGCCCCCCGCGCCCTCATGAGGGACCCTCGCGCAGGGCCCTGCTAACCCCGTGAGCGAATGCGGGGGCGCGCGACGTGGGACCGCGCCTCCCGGCTGCCAGACGGAGGAGTCAGGCCAGAGTCCAGGCTGGCTGCGAAGCTCTGGGTGCAGGGATGGGGCAGGAGGCGCAAGGAGAAGGGACATTGCCGTTTGCCTTAAGGGGGACCTGGAAACCAAAGTAAGGGCGGGCTGTATGCTTCCAGCAGGGGACAAATGTAGGTGCGGTGGTGTCCACACGTGTGTGGGTCCCACCCAGCGCCTCTTGTCCCGCGGCTAATGCTCACTCACTCCAAGGGAAGGGGCTTTGTGCCACGCTTCAACCGCATTGCCTTCTTTGGCGTTCACAGTGGCCCCTGGGGTGGGTGCCTCTTTCCGCCCTTACACACCAGGAAGGGGGTAAGCAACCTGCTCCAGGAGGCTTGCAGAGAGGTAAGGACTCTGGGCAAAACCCCCGACCCCTCCGGTAGCCCACGCTACTTCTTGTCCACCCCTCCATATGCATGGACCCAGAACTGGGGGTCCCGTAAAATCGCAGAGACCAGGAGTCTAGCCCCTCTGCAGGAGGTCCTTCTAAGCTGACCTCCAGACACCAGGATTTAGTTGGTGTGGCCCAGGCGTGGGTCTGTTTTTCAGGCACTACAGGGATTTCAGTAGGCTCGCCACGAGTTGTTACATGGGCTCAAGGTCTAGAATGTGGGGAACTGGTATTAGTCGGGCCACCAGAGGTGGCCGTTTTTGTACAGGACACACCGTGGTCACCCATCAGCTCTGATAGCTATAGAGGTGGCACCTCACTGTCAGCCTGGCCAGGAGCCCTCATTGTTCTATCCCCTACAGCTCACATCAGCACATGCTTGGTGGCCACCTGGTCCCTCCTCCCGGACAGGCCTCCCCATGCAGGGCACCAGGTCTGTGAAGGCTTCCTGACTCCCCGACCACCCCAGTTCCCAATCCCCCTAGTACCCGGTGCTCTATCTGGTCACCCGGTCACTTGTCCCCATCCCCTCTTGAAACTGGCAGCCCCTGGGGCCACGTGGGAACTGGAAGTTGCCTGCCTCACCCCTGTTTTCGGCTGACATGGCAAAGTAGCCGTCTTCCTCATCTTGTCCCCACCTGTCCCCAGTGGTAGCAAAGTCTGTGTGATCTTTCAAGCATTGAGGATCAAGCATAGACTTTCTTGTTAAATACGTATTTTTTATGTCCTAATGATGTTATGGAAGGAAAGCTGAGTACTGTCCAAAAATTGGGCAAGCCACCTGAGAAGGAAGGTATGACAAAGTGTCCTGGGGCCAAGGTTGCAAGTCGACAGCGCCCTCCCCCCTCACCAGCACGTTCACAGGGAGAGATCAGTATCCACCCTTCTGACCGATGAGGGAGGTGCCAGCCTCCGTGGCAGCCTCCCACTGCACCGCCATGGGGCTGGGTGGGGGAGGCTGCTGTCCGCAGCGTGGCTGGGGCTGCTGTTGCCTTCATCTTCTCGGCTCCTGTCTGCTGGGTGGAAAGGACAAGGCCTCAAGTGGGCAGTTTGCAGCCAGGAATGACAGGCAAGCTGTCTGAGAGACAGCATACATGCCCATGGTCTCACGAGTGTCATCGGTTGAACCATGTCCCTCCAAAATTCATATGCTGAAGTCCTGACCCCCAGCACCTCAGAATGTGACCTTCGGTGGGACTAAGGTCACTGCGGGTGTCATTAAGATGAGGCCACCCTAGAGCAGAGTGGGTCCTACAAAGGGGACATTTGGAGGGGAGAAAGCCTGAAGGCAGGTGGCACCCAGTAAACCAAGGAGCCAAGGAAAGGCAGGAGGCTCCTCCCCCATGGCCCCCCGCCGCCCAGGGATCTGGACCCCGTGATCCCAGCTTTCTGGCCTCCACAGCTGTGAGAATGCATGTCTGTTGTCCAAGCCAGGGCTCTGGTGCTTTGGGAGGACGGCCCTGGCCAACTAGCACCCCGGCATATGGTCTGCCCTGGATAACATTGCCTGTTACAGAGCGTAAATATTGACCAAAAGCCAAGTGGCCATGCAAAGCGCAGACTGAGATGGGAAATTCTGCTCTTCCCGGAAGCACCGCCTCCCCGTGGGAGGTGAGCAGAGGGAGGGGAGCCATCGTGGTCACTCTGTGTCCTGCTGGTCCGGGAAGACGCCATCAAAAATTACTGGTACCTCATTTGAGACACGAATGCAGGCCTCCTACAGCAGTAACCTCGCCAGGCGGCCCTCGACTTTTCATCAGTCACAACCCTGTCTCTTTGCATTCGCGTCTCCCAGCTGCTGAGGCCTTGTCCTTCAGAGAAACCCGTCAATTGCCCAGGATCGTGGGTGTGGCGTGGTGTGGTGTGGTGGGGGCCCAGCCCGGAGCACAGTCCAGCACCACGTGGTGTCACAGCTAAGAGCACAGATGCGTGCCACCCCTCCCGGCTGTGTGACTTTGGGCAGGCTGCTCACCCTCTCTGTGCCTCATCTCTTCCACAGATCGATGATGTAACAGCTCGTGGCCCGCAGGGTTACTGTGCGAGGAGAGGCCCAAATGCACACGGAGGCTGCACGTAGCACAAGGACAGCTGCTGCTGTGCGTGTTCAGGGCACACAAGACCGGGCGAGCGTCATGCTAACTCCGTGAGCTAAATGTGTGAATGTCAGGCCCTCTGGGCAGAGGCTGCAACAGCGGGGGAAGTCACCATAAGCCAGCTTCCCTCTGGGGGCACTCGCCGAGCTCCTCGGACTTCTGCTAGAGACGCGGCTTCCAGACGAGTGTCCCTCCCGGGCTCCCACTCTGTATTTGGGGTAAAATTTCCCCTGTGAGGGTCTGTTGGAAACCCCGTGGATACACAGGCCACTTGGGGAAGAGGCAGTTGGTCCTCAACAGGGAAGTGCACTCAGGAGCTGATTTTGCCAAAGCTGTTTCTAGGAATCAAAGGGCGTTAGGAGAACCCCGACATGGGGGCTTAGCCTCCTCCCGTCCCCTGGCAGCTGGATGCGGGATTTGCCCCACAAGCACCTTTCTCAGATTCGTCCTGCTAGGCTAGTTGTTGGGGGGCATGCAGTGTGGACGGGGACTGGAAACGGTCGCAGGCTTCCGGTCGGAACTCCTCCAGCGAGAACGGAACAGGACTCCAGCTCAGCTCCCTTAACCCAAAAGTTGGAGGCCACATCTGCTTACCTCACTGGGGGCCAGGATGGCTGCCTCAGGACCACACTGGGCAGGAAGTGGCCGCACCCTCCCACCCACAGCAGACCACTGACCAGTCTGACTGAGGCCACCGGGGCGCATGGCCCAGGCGGCTAAAAATGAGGGTGAGAGGGTCCTCCAGCTAAACCAGGGGCCGTAGCTAGACGGGCACGTGGCTGGTCACCGAGCCACACAGCAGAAGCAGCAGGACAGGACCCACTCATCTGTCCCTTCACACATCACTGTCCCCATACGTTGATGGCCAGGAAGACCAACCGGGACTTGATGGCCAGCTCTGCCACCTTCCTGTGCGTGGCCCTGGGCTCGGGGGCCCTGGGGACTTGGCGTCCTCTCCTCTGTGCCAGAGTCTCAGGCCAACCCAGAGCGACAGGCACCAGATAACATCGGACCCCATACCTGGTCTGTGGGGAGACCCAGATGGCAGGAGGAGGTTTGTGTGATGGGCACGATGGCAATCTCCTTGTCACTAGGATTCGGCCCCGAGCAGAACAGCACCCCTGACCCATGGGAGAGGCCAGGGCCAGCCCAGGAATCCCACAGATACATATGTGCTCAAAACCGTGGCCAGTGCTCCCACAGAAAACAGCCATAGGGCGTACCCTCTGTGGGGCAGAGTGGGGCACCTGAGCCCCCAGAAGGGTGAGCTCTTGGAGGCAGTGGGCAGAATTAGTTCCCTGAGCTCTGGAGACCCAGACAACAAATCAGGACACAGGGCCGCGGGCGCTGACCTCTTCTCCCCAGAGCCAGGGGTCCTATGAGGTCTGTGTCCTCCCTCCCCCCTCTAGGGACAAGGGGCCTCAAAGGATTGGATGCTGGCTGTGGGTCAGGCAGGAGGGTCTAACGAGCCCAGGGGTGAGGCTGTGGTGGAGGTCAGCAAGGACAGGGTGGAAGGTTCTTGATGACTCCAGGATGGTGGACAGCAGCCACAGGCTAGGTGGAAGGGTCTAATGGGCCCTGGAGGCAGGCTGGGGTGGATGCTCTCAGGTGGAGACGCACCTCATTCGAGCCCATCCATGTCCACTCTGGAGTTCAAAGGAAGAGCCTTCCTCCCAGATGTAACCACACCTCCCTCAAGAGGCCAAACCAAGTCTGTCCCCTGCTGGTTCCTCCAAACCACGCCTGCTTTCTACTGAATCCAAAAGACGCAGGCATTTTCCAAGAAGGAGGGGCTCTCTGCCTGGCAGTGGACGTGCAGGGACACGTGCCCTCCTCAGGCAGTGGGTCTGTCCTTGCCAGGTTCCCAGGGCCCGGATGGGTTTTCCCTTGTCCCTGGTTATCCCGGGGATGACAAAGGAGTCCACAAATGGTGCCAATATTTGCCACGTGTGCCTTGAAGCCTGAGTGTGGCTTCAAGGGACAGCGCTCCTCGGCCGCTGCAGCGCAGATGCTGGAAGGGATCGGGCGAGTGGAGCTGGGGGAGTCGGTCTCGCCCTGAGCATCGTCCGAGAGTACCGTTAGGACGCAAACGCAGCTCGAGCACCTGCTGGTCGGTGTACAACCACGCCCCACTGTTCTCTCAGGAAGGACGCTGCATGGTCCTACTGGGGATCGGTGGGCAGGGGGGCTGCACCTGAAAGCCCACTCTGTTCCTGGACCAAAGCCAGGCCTCGGGGACACAGGCAGCATGCTGCTGGAGGGGACGGGGCAGTCGGCGGGGACGAGGGCCTCCCACCCTGGAGGCAGCGCTGGCATGCCCCTGGACAGAGCAGGGTCCCCTGGCTGACTGAGGATAAGGACAGGATTCTCTATGAATTACACTTAATGCCGGTCAGGTCAGCGTGGTCGCTGCGGACCTTCAGGGTCCTTGCAGTTCACGAAACAATGCTGTAGTACTCACTCTCCTGGGGACCGTCCCCATCGGGGACAAAAGGCCACCGGAGAGGCATGCCTTGGGCTTTGCCCAAAGCCCACGACTTGGCTATTTATAGTGATACGGGACCATGCCAGCGGGCATTACGTGGATTTGTGTCAACGGTCCTGGGGGGTCGGGGCTGAAGGGGGGGAGGCGGGAAGCAGGCGGCAGCCTCCCCGTGAACCACACCCAGTGAACACTGAGAATAAGGCCTGCTCGGGAGAGCCCAATGCAGAGTCGTCTCTGACAGCTGCACCGGAGAAAGGCAGGGAAGCTTCAGCGGGAGGATTTGTGCTAAAAATAGCATTGCTGGCTTGTGGGTAGAGAATTTGACCCAATTAGAGATTACCAGTTTCAGGAATTACTGGAAAAGAAATCTCATTAAATAGGTTAAATATAGGAGCCAGAGGCTGCGAAGGCCATCTGGGATTCGCAGGAAAACCAAAAACGACGCAGGGGTGCGGTGCGCTCTGTGGCTCCGGCGCGGGGAGGGTGCTCGACAGGGACGCGGATGGCGGCGCGGGCCGGGAGCGGGGCCGGGGCAGAGCAGCCGCCTCTGCTGCCCCGGGGGCGGGGGTCAGCCGCTCTCCATTCCCCGGCCCTCAGCCCGGGACCCTCCCTTGCCCCCAGCCAGTCCGCCTCCGAGGGCCTCCCGAGCACAGGGACCCGAAAAGGAGCCTCCCGCGCGGGCACTGGGGCAAGCAGGCGGTCCTCCATCCAGGCCCTGGGTTTCCTGCCAGGACCAGGGACCGCCCTCCCTCCCGCCACCCAGTCGCCTGCTTGATTTCCCTAAAACGTAGAGGAAGGGAGGGTCTTATCTATTCCTTACTCTAAAAAGAAAGAGTCTTCCTTCTGCCTCAGAGCTTCCCCAAGCGTGTTTTCACAGTCCACAGGTCCTTGGGAAAACCCTCAGGAAAGCTACGGGGTGTCCCATGCCCTGGGAGATGGCGGGCAAGACCTCGCTGACTTCAGTTTCACGAAGCCTGGCAGTGACTTGACCAGGACACCTGCTGGCAGCGGGTAGCACGAGGGCGCTCTGGGCAAGGCTGGGCGGGTCAGCACCCCTGCCCTGCACTTCAGCCCAGCACAGGTGCCCTGTACCCCTGCCTTGCACCCCGGCCCTCTGCACTTGCCCAGCACCTCTACCCAGTACCCCTGCCCTGCAACCCCACCCAGCACCTCTGCCTTCCTGGTGATTCCTTAGCTGTTCCCGGACATCCCTGTGTGCCCAGGGATCAAAACTCCCCTGCGTTGCAGAGTTCTGCCCATTGCAGTGGCCAGAGGGTTGGAAGCCAGAGCCTGGGGGCTCGTTCATGCACGTCTGTGACAGGTGCTGGCCCCAGTGGTGTTTCATGTTGCAAAGAGAGTGACACAACTCAGGGAGGTGCCCCCTGTGCCCTAAGTCATTCCCAGGTCAGCTCTGTCCATGTGCCTGAGAAGAAAGCCCAGCGGCCCCAGCCTCCTACTCGGGGTCGATGATTGACGGGAAGTTGCCCGCTGCACATGCACTTGAGGTCTCGGCCAAGAGCCTTCCAGCCCCTGCCGGGGCCGTGAGCTCACTCCTGCAGCAGTCGCTGTGCCTGGAGCCCCACCCTAGGGTAAGGGGGTGTTGCAGGAGCTCCTGCACACTCCCTCTACCCCATGGCTCTGCAGTGTCTCTCTTTGTGGTGGGTGGGCAGGATCCCCCAGAACTCATGCCTGCCTGGAACCTCAGAATGTAACTACTTGGAGTAAGGTCTTTGCAGGTGAAAGTAGTTAAGGGCCTCAAGAACCCAGCATCCTGCATTCAGGGTGGGCCCGGAGGAGGTGTCCTTGGAGGAGGAGGAGAAGACACAGAGGGAAGCAGTCCGAGGGGAGGGACAGAGGCTGCAGCCAAGCCCCAGGCCGGCTGGCACCGCACGTGGCGAGGGGTGGGGAGGGGTCCCTGCAGGCACCAGGCAGTGGCCCTGCCATACCTGATCGGGACCTCTGGCCACCAGGTGGTGGGAGAATGGACTTGCATTGTAGGACAACCGCCCAGTCTGGAGATCTTTTCCACAGCAGCCCAGGACACTCGTAGAGTCTTGAGTGACAATCATGTAGCTTCGTCCATGCCCCTCCCTTGTGCACCCCTGAGCACGGAGACTGCTGTTCATTCACTTTGATACACGTCCCACTCCTGTGGCCCCAGAGCTCAGCTCCGGGTGCTGGCATCCGGGAATGCTCATGCATTAAGGTGCACTGAGTCTCACAATGTTGAGGGTCCAGCGTTTCGAGGGTCCGGGGCCACAGAGTTAGGGCGAGTGACTCAATCAGCCGTGGTCCTCGGCACCCAACAAGCGGGGCCTGCCCTCTTGAACCCAGGAACAGTGCCGCAAAGCTCCCGGAACGGCAGCAGCGCGTGAAGCCACGTGTCCATGGGTTTCTGCTGGGTGAGAATATGGATGTTCTCCCTCCTTCTACAGGAGTTCCGTTTACGAAAGCATTACGACAAATTTTTATAATCAGAAAAATGGTTGATATGAGGAGGTTTGTTTGAAATCTAGCACATTGCAGGTGTGTTGTGAGGACCAGTGAATAAATCAACATACAGGGAAAGACTGGCCACTGCGAAGCATAGGCAAATATCCATTAGGACGGTAATAATATTTCTTTTGAGGTCAAGGCGTGTTGCAAACAGAGAGGAAAGAAGGCCAGGTCTGGCGTTTCCCGGGTGCACATTATGGGGTGCTGCTCCTGGCGTGCCTGGGGAATGGGGAGTCTGGTCGATGTGCCTTTCCTCTGATGAGACGCGTTGTTTGACGAGACACAGCTGAGCCTTCCTTCCCCCCTCCAGACAGTCACGTGACTTCCACCAGCTTCACTCCCTCTGCCTCCGCCACTTCGTTACCACGCATGAATTACAGTCCCCAAGGAGACGGTGGGGATGCCAAGAAGTCCTCATGGGAGGGGGGGATCAAAACCCCAAGGTGGCGCCACTGGCCCCCCGGGGAAGGGGGGGTCACATGAGGACACTGGCAAGGGTGCACGTCACATCTCCCGCACACAGCTGTGGGGCACCAGGGGGCACCCCCAGCCCCCTGCATGCACACCTGTACCTGTGAGCGTGCCAGGCCGCCGGGCACATCTTGATCTGGGCAGTGGTTACCAGGGCGGGGGCACGGTTCCCTTCGCAAAAACCCACAGAGCTCACAGTCTGGCCTTGCACACCCCACGGGTTTGGTTCTGCCAGGGACCTTTCCTCCTCCTGTGTCGGGGACTGCTCCGCCACCCCCTCCAGCCTGGCCTCGACATGGCCATCTGGAAAAAGGAAGTGTCCCTGCTGACCCCTCCCCGCTGTGAAGACTGGGTGCCCAACCATTGTTGACACCCCTGAGAGCCATCATCCACCTCCCAGCCTTCCTTCCTGCCAGCTGGGAGAAAGGGGCTGCCCAGTCATGGCCTTCTGGGGAGAATTCGCTCCGTGTGGGTGCTGGAGCCGGCCCCGGACCAATCCCCCCCTTTGGGAAATTATATGTGAGGGGAAATAAAGATTTTATACGAAAAGGTTTGGGGATTGTTCTAGAATAACAGGCACCAGGATCATTTGCAGCACAGGAGCCCTGATGGGTCCTAGTTGTCAACAGTCCATGAAAGAACCGAGGGGCTATGACTGTGTGGGTGTGGGGACGGCCTGGTCTCGGACGACACGGGGCTGTTAGTAAGTGGCCACTGGTCTGCTCTTCCTCGTGGAGGGTGACACGGTAAAAGCGTGTCCTGATCCCAGGCCGTGGAGGCCCACATGCTTGGGACGCGGCCCCTGCACCTTTCACTGAATTGCTTCCATCAGAGAAGACCTCCCTCCCCTTTTCTGAATGTTTGACGCTGGCTTCAGGGAAGGGACGCAGGAGGGAGGCCGGGATGTAGTCTCCTGGGGGGCTTCTCAGGTGGCCCTGGTGGTCCCCAGGTGGGCACAAGCCGGCCTACATCCACATGAACGACAGAAAGGAGCCAACGACTGAGGCCGACGTCAGCAGGAGAAGCAAACGTGGATTTCGAGCCCGAGGACCTGAGATTTTGTAAGGATCACACAGAGAGCGCCAGCCGGCGGTGAGTGTGTTTCCCAGGAAGCGAAGACATGGCTTCAAAGAGAGCAGGCAGCGGGGCTGCTGAACACACTATGTCTTAGCGGGGCCGGACGCGAGCTTGGGCCACGGATGGTGGAACCACACAGGGACCCAGAACAGAAGACAACGCCGAGAAGCCCCAGCCACGATGACCTTTAATATGACAAGCACCGCAAAGGCTGGACACGCTCACCCACAGTGACGGCCGCTTCAACTCACCAGGGAGATCCAGGTCTGGGTCAGCTCGGCTCAGACGCAGACCAGGCCAGACAGATGCTGATCCCCACAGACCCACAGACCCACAGACCGCGGCCCCCGACCAGGGTGACGGCAGATTTGGAGTCTGCTGAGGGCCCCTTCCGGGCTGCCATTTCCTCCCTGGGTGGGAGCAGGTGACACTGGCTCTTGGGGGCCCCTCCTGCTAGGGGACTGACCCCATCAAGGGGGCCCCACCTCCTGATACCGGCACGCTGGGGGTTCCCTTTCAACACATGAATGGGGGGGGAATGAGCATTTAGTCCATACAATATAATCACCCTAAACTTACCCACAGAAAGGGGATCCAATATACGAATAAGAATCGACAGAACTACCAGGAGAAATAGAGAAACATGTCATCGGAGTGGTTGATGTCAGTCCACCCGTTTTCATTATCAAGGTGACAGGGAGTCTGCAAAGGTAGAGGAGATTTGAACAACACCGTGAACAAACTTGTTTGATTCCTTATACAGTCTTCTGGGCACACATGCATCATGGACAAAAATCCAACACAGAGGGGCGCCTGGGTGGCACAGCGGTTAAGCGTCTGCCTTCAGCTCAGGGCGTGATCCTGGCGTTATGGGATCGAGCCCCACATCAGGCTCCTCCACTATGAGCCTGCCTCTTCCTCTCCCACTTCCCCTGCTTGTGTTCCCTCTCTCGCTGGCTGTCTCTCTGTCAAATAAATAAATAAAATCTAAAAAAAAAAAAAATTTAGAAAAAGGTTGCTAAGATGTCCCCATATGTCTCAGTCACTCACGACTCACAATGAAATAACGGAAAAAATTAAAATACTTAAAATAATAATAAATGCATAAATAATAAAAATACTGCCTACCGACTCTTCAGAGATACAGTGGACACGGTATTTAATGGGAAAGTGAAGCTGAAAATAAATAGCCAAGAATCCCACTTAAGAGGCTGGATACAGAACTATAGAAGAGGGATGCTGGGGGTCGGGGGGCAGTCGGTGGAGCGGCCGACCCTCGGTTTCTGCTCAGGTCATGATCTCAGGGTTGTGGGATCGAGCCTGGTGTCGGGCTCTCTGCTCAGCGTGGAGTCTGCTTGAGATTCTCTCTCCCTCTTCCTTGGCCCATCTCCCCTAAGATAAATAAATCTTAAAAAAAAAAAAAAACTATAAAATAAACTCAAATATCACGTAAGGATGGTGTTAGTAAAAAAAAAAGTCTAAAATTAAATAGAAAGCAAATATTCAATCTTAAGAATCAACAAAGCCAAAAGCGTTCTTTAAAAAGACCACTAAACACTGAGAATCCTCAGCAGAGATGAACGGCCTCCAAGGGAACATCAGGAATGTAAAAAAGGCCCTCATCACAGAAACCGCAGCTCAGAGAAAATCAAGATGCTGCCAGGAGTAAATTTGTGCCAATAGATTAGAAAGCACACCAAACAGGTCCTGGGGAGATGTGACCTACGAGCATCTCCCGAGGAAACAGAAGCTTCCTGGGAGGGCTGGGTCAGTAGCTGAGGGGACAGGAGGCCAGGGATGTGGGCGGTCAGCCCCCCTCCAGACTCACACACTCTTCCAGACCACAAAGAGGACACGCCAGTTTCTTCTGTGGGCTCTTCTGCCTGCCAGTATGAGCAAAATCTGCAAATATCATTCTCCAAATAAACAGATTAATAAGGGGAAAACCATATGATCATCTTAATTAATACAGTAAAAGCTTTTGATAAAATTCCTCACACATTCATGATCAACCTAATTAAACACAAGTGGGAGGAAACGTCCTAACCCAGTAATGTGTGCCCAGCAAAAATGTTCAGAAACCATTATTCTTTATGATAAAATCTTAGAAACACTTTCTTTGAAAAATCAGGAAGAAGGCAAGGAATGCCGTCTCATAGGTTATATTCAGAATTTACTGGAGGTCCTTGCAAAGTGTAATGAATAGAAAATAACTCTGAAAAACAAATATCTGAAGCACTGGAAAATTATAAGGAACCAGGCTGTTTTTTCTTTGAATATTCCATGATATTCCACCAAGAAAATGCGGTAATTTCTAGACCTAAATTATTGGAAGCGATCAGCCTATAATAATATGAATGGATAAATGATCAACCTAAAAATGTAACAATATATTTCTTCTGTCTCTGAAACAGGGAGACAGAATTTTCCAAATGATCCTGTTTACAATAAAAGCAAAAATTAAAAAGGAAGGAATCTAACAAAAGAGGCATGAGTCACATGAGGAAAAATAATGAAACTTTATGGAAATTTCGGAGAACCCAAATGAATGGAAAGAGATATGCTACGTGCGTGGGTAAGAAAACCCAACACCCAACGTCCATTCTCCCCAAATTGACCTATAAACCTATTGCAATGCCAACGAAAGTCCCAAGGAGTTTTTAAAAATAAACTGGCAAGCTGATTCTAAACTTCATGCGAGGGCAGAGCACGACGGGGAGCTCAGAAGCTCCGGATGAAGACAGGGTAACAAGGTGTGGGAAGGGACAACGCGACCGAGAAACAGACCCACGTGACTATGGAAGCCGGTCATGTCACAAAGGCAGCGTGATTGATTGCTAGGAAAATGGTAAATATTCAATAACTAACACATTCAATATCAATAACTAAGATATTCAATATCTAGGAAATAAAAAATTGGGGGCTCCTGGGTGGCACAGTCGTTGGGCGTCTGCCTTCGGCTCAGGGTGTGATCCCGGCATTATGGGATCCAGCCTCACATCAGGCTCCTCCGCTGGGAGCCTGCTTCTTCCTCTCCCACTCCCCCTGCTTGTGTTCTCTCTCTCCCTGTCTGTCTCTATCTCTGTCAAATAAATAAATAAAATCTTAAAAAAAAAAAGGAAATAAAAAATTGGTTCTTCTGCTGTCTACAGGAGCCCCAAAACTCAGTCTCCATAGAATAGAGACAAACATGACAGGCAATGTTTTAGCCCTTTTTAAAAAACATCAGGGAGGATGCCTGGGTGGCTCAGTCAGTTAAGCACCTGCCTTTAGCTCAGGTCATGATCCTGGGGTCCTGGGATCGAGGCCCGCATCAGCTCCCTGCTCAGTGGGGAGCCTGCTTCTCCCTCTGCCCCCCCCCAGCTTGTGCTCACTCACTCTCTCTCTCTCAAAAAAAAATAAATAAAATCTTTTTAAAAAAATAAAGAACATCGAGGAAAGGTGTTTGACTTTGGGGCAGGAAAGGATTGTTTCAACAAGAACCCAAAAGCAAGAGGCTTGCTGAGTAAATTTCATGACCTTACAATAGAAAATTTCTGCCCATCAAGCCACGAGCCGGGAAAAGGCGTGCACCCCCTACCCAGCTCAGAGTGAGTTCTCCCCAACTTACCCACAGAACTCTCCTCAGCCGAAAAGACAAATGACCCATACCCTGAACATGGGGAGCAGACGGGAAAATATTCGAGGGACAAGGAACTGCAATTGGCAAATAAACATAAAGGAAAAGATGCTCCCAGTCCTTAGTCATAAGGAAAAGGCTCATGGAGGTCACTGTGAAAACCATTTCCACCTCCACAGGTGGGCCAATACCTGGGCGCTGAGGCGCGGAAACAGCCAAGCATGAGGGTCCATCGATCCAAGCCTTTCAGGGAAACGATTTGATGTCGTCTTGTCAGTGTACATACCCATGGGCCCCGTCACCTGGAACTCACTCTCTGGGGTTCGAAAGCCTACAGGGTCTTGCACGTGCGCACCGAAAGCCAAGTGCAAATGTGCCATAAGAGGACCCTGGAAACAACCCCAGTGCCCAGTCCCAGGAAAGACAGCTCAGGACACAGCAGCACACTACGAAGCAGCACAAGAAAATCACGGGGCGCCTGATGGTTAAGCGTCTGCCTTCTGCTCAAGTCATGATCCCAGCGTCCTGGGACTGAGTCCTGGCTCAGGCTGCCTGCTCAGCGGGGTGTCCGCTTCTCCCTTTCCCTCTAGCCCCTCCCCGGCTTGTGCTCTCTCTGTCTCTCTGTCTCTCTCTCATAAATAAAAAATCTTTAAAAAAAAATAAGAAAATCATTACAGTTTCATGCCAG
>NW_024425563.1:94786991-94792348 GCF_017311325.1 Ursus maritimus | reverse complement strand
GAACGATGACACCATTTTCACAAAACTTGGAAACAAGTCCGTTGGGACCATATATTATTTAGGGGGGTGCACACACATGAGAAACAAACAAAACCAAGCTATTTTACAAGATCAGCGGGGGGGGGGGAGGGTGGACCAAGGGGCAGCAAAGTTCAAGCTGTCCCTCATTTGCAGACAACCTGCTCACTGCTTTTATCTGAGGTCAGGCAGAAAGCCTTCGACTACGTGTGTGTGTGTGTGTGTGTGTGTGTGTGTGTGTGTGTGTGTGTGTCTGTGTGTGTCTGTGTGTGTGTGTCTGTGTGTCTCTGTGTGTGTGAGCCCACTGCTGAATTATGTAAGCGGGACTTTCATCCCCAATTCGCGCTGTAAGCCAGTGGCTGGGAAACTCGCGCCTGCACCGCTCCGCCAGCCCACTTTCTGGTTTAGTAGGTCTGGGCTGGGGCCAAAGACAGGGTTTTTTTAACCAATTTCCCAGAGCCGCCGGTATATATGTCTTTCTGCCTAAGAACCCTGTGCTTCTCTGTTTCCTCAACCGAAATAAAAGGACTGAACTCTGGACAGTTGGGAAAATATTTTTCATCCTTAAACTATGCATTTCCTGTTGTCTGCACGGGCGTAGAAATGAAGCATCTTACCTGACAGACATGGTGCCTTCTATATATAACTGCGTAATTAATGATAGAAGCATCGTGGTGTCGAGGGGGTTATGTGTTCCCTGACCGCTGACCGGTGCACAGCGTGGCCACCAGGGCGCAGAGGACCCAGCTGACCCCACTGCACCCAGCACAGCGGGGCGGGAGCGAGAGCAAGAATGTCCATGTTGCCCAAATGCGCTTCCTCACCTTGAGGACTCTGGAGGAGGCGCGGGAGGAGACAGACGCACAGGCCTCCCCCGTTTCTAGGTCAGACCTTTGTACAAATAGAAACAGAAAGCTCTCAGTGCATCTACAGCCATCAAATTATTAATGGCACGACGGGCTCTCGTGAACTCATGTTAAGTGGGGAAAAGTAAAGGTCGGACATGTGCCTACAGGGCAAACTCGGGCACGTGGAAACCTGCACTGTACGGCAGATACAGCTCCCTGAGTCCACTGCCACACTTTCTACGGTGACCATGGAACAGTGGCTGGATTCCTGGTCCCACCTCGGGCCGTCCTTCCCAGGATCCCCAAAGCGAGGACAGGCAAGGACGCTGAGCTGCAGGGGGTTTGCCCGAGGCCCTACAGCAGCCATCAGAGCCTGACCCTGCACCAGCCCCTTCCTGATTTAGGGAACTGGGAAGAAGCAAGCATGGAGGGAGAACTTGCCCGGTGCGGAGGGCCGGGAGCGACACTCCCGCTGTGCTCAGCTGTCTCAGCCCTGCCCAAGGTGCTAGGAAGCCTTTCTCTGGGCCAGATCTCGGAGAGCCAGGAAAGGGCCGCTCCACCCCCTAGCCTCGTGCAGGGATCCTTCACACGGGAACTGCACTTGGCAGGGGGCCCCTGCCCCAGAGACCCACACTCAATCACTTTGGGGTGGGGGATTGTTGGCTCCACTTTGGGGTCGGGAGGTGAGTCTCGGGGAAGCAGCCTGGCCCCAGCTATGCCGGCAGCGAGAGACCCATGTTCCCAGCGACAGCCGGCAGCAACACACGCAACGCACACATGCAAGTTCTGACTGGTACATGTGTACACACCTGCGTAGGCACACGGGCAGACACTCAGCACACACAGGTGCGCGCACACCCAGTGCAGGCCCTTCTCTCAGCCCAGGTGCCTCTCTGACAGGCACACACACGTGCACATGGATACACACATTCTCAAACACATGTGACTATACACAGGCACACATGTACACACACGTGCACACACAGCCACACGTGCACAGACTCACATGTGTGTGCATGCACTGATTCACACATACACTTGCGCAGACTCCCACGTGCATTCATAGACTCACGTGTGCGTGTGTGCACAGACTCCCACGTGCATGCGTGCACAGACTCACGTGTGCGTGTGTGCACAGGCTCACACATGCATGCGTGCACAGACTCACGCGTGCATAGCACACATGTTCACACAGGCACACACAGGCACACATACACGCCCAGGTATGCATGTGTATGCATGCACACCCTAGCACAAATACACACACACACACACGTGCACACACACATGGGCCCAGCCAGCGTCAGGAGCAGGACACTCCAGAAGCTATACCCCTCTCATGCGCCCTCATTCCCTAGAGGCCCCCTGCCACCCCGTTGCACCTTAACAGGTCTCAAATCTTTGCTGCAACTTTTTTCCTGTTCCCACCCAGAGTTTGGTGCTCCAACTGTCACCTCTCTGTTGTTCAGCCTTCCCGGGTTCTGAGGGGGGCTCATCTCCGGGGCTCTCCTGGGGTCTCCTGGCCCCACAGCCACTGCCTCCCCATGACGTGGTGCCTGTCCCATCCTTGCCTTCGCTCCCGTGAGGGGCTGTGCCGTCTCCACCGCTGTGGAACCCAGGTTCTCTCTACCTGACACCATCCTGCACCTGCCTGGGCACCAGCCCCTCCCCTTGGCCCAGGTGCCCCTGCGACGGTCGATTCAGGGATCATCGATGACAGGAGTCTCCACGTCTAGGAGAACAGGGATGGACACAGTGTGAGAAGGGGAGCCCTGGCAATCCGCTTTCCCAGACAGACATGGCTGCGTGGCCAGGATGACTCACATCCGTGTGCGTGGGGCCTCAGCTTCCCCCCCAACCCCGTGCATGAGGGTGACTATACTGCTGTGGGGTTACCTGTATAAAGCACCTGGCAGGCAGGTGTCGTCCAGAAATGGGCGGACGCACGCCCTCCATCCACGGCTGCTCCAGCTCCCTGAACTGCCCCCAAGGCCAGAGTTAATGGCACCACGCATCTTAAAAGATTAATTTTCCTTATTCTAAGATAGAAACCCAACACACACTGCAGAAGAAGTGAAAAAAAACACACAGAGAACTATGAGAACAAATCAATGATGTGTATCTCCTTTTCATTTACTGGTGAAACAGAAGTCTCTCCATCTATGTCCTGCCTTTTAAATTTGTTTCATTTTATACAAGGCTGTCTTTTCGTGTTCTTTGCTGACATTTCTAGTGCTGTTTAAACAAATGGATTTCAACAGCCCTTTATGTATATTAAGGATATGAACTTTTTGTTTATCGTAAATGAGGCAAAGAATTTCTGGCTGTTTATCTTTTAATTTTACTTTGTGTTTACTTTTTTGAGATACAAGTCACGTACCATAAAATTCACCATTTTTTAAAGATTTATTTGTTTGAGAGAGAGAGAGAGCACGCGAGCACAGGATGGGAAGGAACAGAAGGAGAGAGAGAATCTCAAGCAGACTCCCTGCTGAGTGCAGAGCCCCACACAGGGCTTGAACTCACGACCCTGACATCATGACCTGAGCTGAAATCAAGAGTCGGATGCTTAACCGACTGAGGCATCCAGCCGCCCCCACCTTTCTCATCTTTTATGAGGTTGTTCCCAGGCTGGAGCGGTGTCCAGGTTCCTGAGAGCGAGAACTGTGTGGACCACCCTCCAGGCCCCTTGTGGGGACGACACATGTAGTCACAGTAAAGGGCTCCACTGTGATCACCCCGCCCTTGTCCTAGCTGGGGCGCCGGGCTGTGTCCCACATGCTGCAGGGACCGAGGAAGGGCAGCGTCGGGGGCCTCAGGGATGACCCCCCATCTAACTTCTGCACCGCGTGGCTCCGCGGGCTCTCGGGCCCGGGCTGCACCTGGGAGTCCCATAGAATCGCCTGGACTTCAGGAATTGCCGTTTGAGCCAGTGTTTCAGGAACTCCAGAGCTGTGTCTGCCTGAACCTCTTGGTTGTAACCCAGAGGACACTTCTGTTTGCAGCCGGTTCCAACGTTCTTGCTTCTATACCCCGACTGGGTCTGTCATCCAGACCCTCTGTGCTCCTCTCCCTCAGCCGCCAAATGCATGAATAATGAAGCCCTCCTGAATGAGGCGGGACTTTGTGCAGAATTAAAATTAGTCCCACAACAAAGGGAAAACCACTCAGGGCACACAACGTGGCCCTGATCAAGTCTGCTCATGAAACGTTCTCCGGAGGCTACAACGGAGAGGAGTGTTTTCCCTAGAGCTGGCCCCAAATACCCTCTGTAGTCCTGTCAAGGTTCCCAGAAGAACCGAGAAGGCCCGCAGCCTGAGAGCCAGCCAGCATCTTCATGCACAGACCCATCCAGGGCCGGCCCGAGCCGCAGCGGCTGAGAGGGTCCCCCGCACCTATAACAGCCCCGCTCCGGGAACCCCTGACGACAAACAAGGCCAGCTCTGCCTCCGCAGGTGAGCGTCGGGCGCCTCCTCTTCTCCATCCGGGCCCTCCTCGGCTAAGAGGGTCCCCTTCACTTGTACCCGCTCAGGGTGACCTGACGACCAAGCCCTGGCCCCCAGCACAGCCTCTCTGCCTTTCCTGGACAAGACACAGAGCCAGGATAATATTCGGGTTCTCGTTCAGGCCCGCTGCATTCCAGTTAGTAGTCAGGTGTGTATTCGCTCCCCTATTCGCTACAAAAGCTTGTCTGCTTGCCTCAATGCCTGGGGACTGGTGCCGTCCTGGGGGAGCTCCACGTCTAAAGGCGGGGGGCATCCTTCCGGGGAACTGCTGCAGAGATGTCTACACGGGATCTCCTGATCGGGCTCCCCTGAGGACGTGACAGTTGATGTGGTTTTGAAGTGAGTAGAGCGAGCTTTCCCCAGGTCATCCGTCCGGCCAGAATCACCCTGACAGCAGTCAGACTACAACACATAAGCCAGCTTCCCTCGTGCGGGGAGATGCAAAAACTCGTGACAAAACAGAAGCAGACAATTCAGCAAGACCAGTAACTATTTTTTTCTGTTTTTAAAGGTACACACCACGACCAAGTGGGGTTCAACCCGGGTTTCCAAAGGTGGTTCGATAGTCAAAAGATAATCAATGTAACCACCGTATCAATAAACTAATGAAAAAACATCACAAGATCGTATCAATTGATGCAGAAAAAGGTATTTGACAATATTCAAAACTCAAAAAAACCCTCCAAAAACTCAAAAGTCAAAACAACTAAAAAAAAAAAACTCAAGAAAAAACCTCTCATGGGGCGCCTGGGTGGCTCAGGTCGTTAAGCGTCTGCCTTCGGCTCAGGGCGTGATCCCGGCGTTATGGGATCGAGTCCCACATCAGGCTTCCTGCTCCGCTGGGAGTCTGCTTCTTCCTCTCCCACTCCCCCTGCTTGTGTTCCCTCTCTCGCTGGCTGTCTCTCTCTCTTTCTCTCAAATAAACAAATAAAATCTTGAAAGAAAGAAAGAAAGAAAGAAAGAAAGAAAGAAAGAAAGAAAGAAA
>NW_024425563.1:94735946-94786975 GCF_017311325.1 Ursus maritimus | reverse complement strand
AAGGAAGGAAGGAAGGAAGGAAGGAAGGAAGGAAGGAAGGAAGAAAGAAAGAAAGACAGGGGAAAAAAACCTCCCAAAACTAGAAATAGAGGGAAACTCTCTCAACTTGATAATCAGAATTTACAAAAATGCGTGTTGAGGTTCACAGGGGACTCGAGAACGATTTCCCTGAGGTGGAAACCAAGCCGAGGACGTGAGTCCCCACCACTCACTCTCCACGAGGCATGGATGCTCTGGGGCTACACGGTGAGAGAGGAAGGAAACAGCACAGACATCGAATGGAGGGATGAGGGTGTCCCTATCTGCAGATGACATGACTGCGTGAAAACCCAAGGAATCTATAAGAAGAATTCCTAGAACCAAGGACTGCATCCACTAAGGTCATAGGATGCCAGACCAGAGGGGAGATGCGTTGTGTTCTCTGTGCTAGCGGAACACAGGGTTTTGTGTTGGAAAACCCAGCGTAGAAAGAGGTTATCGCCTCCCAAACTGAGATATAGATTTGCTGTTATTCCACCCAAATCCCAGGAAGACCTTTCACAGGTTTGGACAAGATTATTCTAAAATTTACATAGAGGGACTCCTGGGTGCCTGGGTCACTTAAGCAGCCGACTCTTCGTTTTGGTTCAGGCCGTGATCTCAGGGTCGTGAGACGGAGCCCCGAGTCAGGCTCTGTGCTCAGTGAGGAGTCTGCTTGGGATTCTCTCTCCCTCTGCCCCTGTTGCATGTACTCTCTCACTTGAAGAAGAAGAAGAAGGAGGAGGAGGAGGAGGAGGAGGAGGAGGAGGGGAAGAAGGAGGAGGAGGGAAAGGAGGAGGGGGGGAAGAAGAGGAAGAAGAAGAAATAAAAGAAGAAGAAGGAAGGAGGAGGGGGAGGAGGTAGAAAGGAGGGGAAGAAGGAGAAGAAGAAGGAGGAGAAGGAAGATGAAGAGGAGGAGGGGAAGAGGAAGAAGACTTTAAAATTCACCTAGAAAGGCACAAGATGGACCAATAGATGGATGATTTTGATAAAGAAGAAGGAAGTGTGAGAAATCACTCCACCTGGCTGTAAGGTTTAGGGTACAGCCCGAGGACGAGGACTGTGGGCCTCAGGTAGAGCAGACAGCAGGGGACAGACGGAAAATTCCGCACACAGACCACTCAGTGCAGCCCCGTGGCTTCTAAGAGAGATAAGAGAAGCAATTTCATGGAAGGAGGGTTGTGATTCCAACAAGCTCCTAGAGCAGTTACTCTACATCCACAGGCAAAGAGAAACAAAATGAGCCTTGACTTCAGCCTCTCAAAATAGACTGTGGGCTTAAGTGTAAAATGTAAGACTATAAACGCTGAACCTTTGGAAGACAACAGGAGAAGATCTCCGGGATCTAGAGTTTCTTGTAGAGTTCTCAGAGTTGACACCAGAAATTCGATCCGTAACAGAAAGAAATTGATCGGTTGAACTGAATCAAAATCCAAAGCCTCAGCTCTGCAAAAAAAAAAAAAAAAGCCATCAAAAGGATTAAAAGACAAGCTACAAACTTATAGGAAAATATTTGCAACTAAGCATATCTGACAAGTACCTAGAATATATAAAGAGTCCCTAAAACTCAGCAGTAAACAAACATATGAAATGGAGCAAGAGGATGTCCTAGAGCCTAGAGCACATAGGACGATGCTTGGTATCTTCAGTGATTAGCGGACGTGCCAACAAAACCCACAGTGAGCTACCCCTTCACACCTGCTGGTGTAGCTACCGCTGAAACTAGTTATAACACCTGGTGCCAGCAAGGGCTACAGAGAACCTGGTCTCTCGTGCTGATGATGGGGACGCAAATGGTACAGCCACTCTGAAAACCAGCCTGGTAGCTTCTCAGACGACTGGACACAGTCTCAGGACCTCCTGCACGATCTCACTTCCCTGTACGTATTCCAGAGAAATGGACACTTTGATCCACGCCAAGGCTTGTCTGTAAATATCAGCTTCGTTGGTGATCACCGCAAACTGATACAACCATCACGTCCTTCAGCAGGTGGCCGTGGAACAAACGTGGAACAGCACTCGTTGTGGAAACCATGAGGGATTGAAACACAAGAACAGGAGAGATCCAGAGGGCATTGAGCCATGGGGAGAAAGGCAAGCCCGGGCCGTGCTACTCCATTTATATAATGTGTAATTACGGTGTATGATCAGTGATTCGTGAAATGACAACATCATACAGGTGAGGAAGAGGTTGGTGGTTTCCATGGGTCAGGCGGGCATGGCTGTGGAGGGGGGCACGGGGAGGGCCGTGCCCAGATGCAGTGGCTCTGTGGTGCGTTTGCAGGGGTGTTCACAGGCATCCACACATGTGATAAATGACAGAACTCTAACCCACTTCTCCACCTGCACCGCGTGGCTGGATCTCGGAAGGTGAGGAAGCCAGGCTGGGTGTCATGTCAGCCGTACGATTTCAGTTTGGGGAAGTTCAAGAACCATCACACTCATCGACAGTGATTTAAATCAGGCAGCAGCTGCCTCAGTTTTGGAGAGACAGACGGAGAAGGACGATGACGTACAAGCTGATGAAAATGTTCAGTTGCTCTTCACGCGGGTGGTATCACGGGGTACAGAGGTTAAAAAAGTCAGTAAGGGGGCGTCTGGGTGGCTCAGTTGGTTGGGCATCTGACTCGACCTCAGCTCAGGTCCTGATCTCGGGGACGTGGGATGGAGCCCCACACTGGTTTCCATGCTCAGCTCTGCTTCTCCCTCTTCCTCTGCTCCTCTCCCTGTGTGTGAGCTCTCTCTCTCTCAAATAAATAAATAAAATCTTTGAAAAAGACAATAAGCTGTACACTTAAGAAAAGCACGTGTGTTCATGATATTTTTTTTTAAGTTGGAAACCTCATCTTATATTATTTTACAAACTTCTGAACGGCCAGAGCGGGCCATACCTGATGGCAGCTCATTCCCATGCTGTTGCAGGTCCTGTCCCCATTCTGCATCAGGATCGTGACTTCAGGGCAGACGAAAGACTTTCTTCTCTCTTCCCTCCCAGAATGTCCCCTGCTCCGGACCACTCTGAGCTAATCGTGCATGTTGCTATATTTGAATGGAAGTGTCATCGTATTTATGGAGAGCTGTGGATCTCCGATGTGGTTCCCAGGCCAGCAGCAACAGCATCATCGGCAAACTTCCCAGAAACGCCGCACCCAGACCTGCTGAATCAGACACGTGAGCTGGGCCCAGGCACACGCCATCCGGGGGGCGGGGGGGTGGGGACTCTGTGATGTCTGAAGACCTCTGATCTACACGCTCTGCTTCTCGGGCTGCTTACAAGGCTGGGCAGGACCCCTTCGCCCAGAACAAACATGTACTTTCTGCAAGATCGCTACCCATCTGCACGGCCTCTCCTTGCCTATTCTCACTCCGCCCAACAGAGGAAACCAGATTTCAGTCTGTCAGGCGGCCCTCTGTGTCCAATTGCTGCTGGGCTTGGAGTCAGGAAGCAAAGGGGGGCCAGCCTCGAGACAGCCACTGCATATCCTGGGAAGATGTTTGCAAATGCACCTCAAAAACCCTGTGGCTTTCAAGTGCAATGCTTTGTCCTCATTAGACAAGATAGAATCAATTTTCTTCACTGGCTCTCTGTGATGCCTGATTTATTTTGAAAGGAGCAAGAACATTATTCAATTTTCGGGGGCTTAGCGTGAAGGGCAAATTAAATTGTGAGGTGGACATATCGGCTGCAGCGTGTCCTTCCCCAGGATCCCAGAAGCCACGCCGTCTTTTCCAGTCATTACAGATCACTTTAAATTATTTTGAAAAGAAAAACACCATTCTAACAACTACAAATGGCTTGTATTGTAGCTCTCGACCTTCTAAAAGATGTTATATTTCATAAAAATTAAATTGCATCGAACTCAGAAAGTCTGGAGACTGAGCAGGCAGACTCCCCCAATTAAGCCTCTCCCTCCAGCATCTGCCCCAATATTTTGCCAATAAGCCATTCCAATCCAAATATAGATCTGAGGCTCGCAGCACTTTCTGGAGCAATTAAGTGTGTGGTTTTTAACGTCCCCACACGCCACCCGGCACCCGCTTCCCGCCGGCCTCCTGCTCTGTGACCGCCTGCGTGAGGTCTAATTCTGGCCTGTGCCCCACACTCGGCCGCGTCCCGCCCCAGAGCTGCAAAGCCTCGGTGCAAAGCAGGAACGGGAGGCTGTTTTCCTTGCTGCCTGGGAGGTGAGGCGCGGCCCCCAGCCCCCTCCCTCCTTGGCTCCCCACTCACTATCCACCTCCCTCCCCTGGAGCTGCACCACCTGCGGGGGAAGTGATCATGTTCCAGCAACACCTGGCTCTGGTCCTCATGACATCACCCCCACCCACCACCCACCCCCCACCCCCCACCACCCGCAAGATGCTATCTTCGCCAGGCCCTGCTGTAGGCTGGGCGGCCCGGAGTGGACTCTAAGGCGGGGATTGGTGCATAGGGAGAGGGGAGCAGGCGGAGCTTAGCCCGCAGGTGTCTCAGCTGGGTGAGGGATGTAGCTGGGGGCCACCCACCAGGGCAGGGGATGGGCCTCGCGCATGATACGTGGAGAAACATGGCCGGCAGTCAGCACTGCCTCTGCGGGCAGCTCCCCTGCTGTTGTGGGTGTCTCTCCTGCTGCGTCCCTCTCACCAATGACCTGTCCCCATGCCCCTTCCCCGCACTCAAACCCTGGCCAGCCCCACGAGGCTATGCTCCCCGCCAGCCTGCTGTCCCTCGCCCTCATGTCTCGTGCTACTGACATCCCCTTGCTCTGCACGCTCATCAGCTCTTGTGAGACTCGGAAAGTCAGGTCTGAGCGGCCAGCACTGCTCCCAGGTGCCGGCCCCTCCCGCTGCTAGCCGGCCACTGTATCCATGGTGCACCACCAGGACAGGACTCTTCTCAGGAAAGCCAGCCTCCCCACCGCCCCGACGCGTGAGCCACACCCAGCCGTCTGCTTCCGCCTCCCCTTCACCAATGCCTTCCTGTTCCCCCGGCCGTGGCCACACGGACTCTTCCCCGACGTGGCTTCACCACGCCAGGCTGGCCTTGAAGAACAGTGCCCCCCAGGGCCCGGTTCCTCTTCTCGCCCCTTCCCAGGAATATCACTGCCCCGAGGCCCGTGGCAGAGCTCCTGGCAGAGCTAGACTAGGAGACAGAAAGACAGATGGAGGAAAAGAGCAGAAAGGTCACTCAGAGCAAGGAGAGAGACGCACACGAAAACCAGAGCGTAAACGCAGGAATCGACCTCATATCCCCTTCATTCAGTGTGGAGGTAAATGGTCGGGGAGCCTAAGGACAACGGCAGAGGGAAAGACGCCCTGTGTATCTGTGGGCCGGTGTTGCCCCGAACTCACGTCCACCTGGAACCTCGGAGCAGGGCTGTATCTGGAAACAGGTGTAATAGCTTAAGGACCTGGAGACAAGGCCATGCTGCATTTAGGGCAGCCCCCAAGCCAGACCGGTGCCCTTATCAGGAGGATGCTGGGAGACCTGGATCTCTGGCCTGCGGATGGTGATTTCACCACCAAATCTGTGTTCGTTGGCTCTGGCAGCCCCAGGAATGGAGAACTGTGCCTGTCCAACCATGGACTCAAAATAAGTTGGTTCTGGGTCTGGATTTGCCAAAACGTCCCACAAAGCACAATACAGCGCCCACGCTGGACGTCGTGGGCGGGCAGGAGGCCCAGCGGGGGTACATATGGAGACCAGCTCCTACGCAAGCAGCAGGTGCCCGGCAAGGACCCAGGCTCCTCTGGTGTTCAGGCCTCAGCCGGTGCCGGACGTGCAGACCCGCCTTGCAGGTGTCAGCCACACCTGTGCTCTTCGTGCACCTAGATTCCAGCTCGCACAGGGTTCTGGACCAAATTCATGCATTTAACCCTAACCCCTGTGAGATGGTGTGGGAGGTGGTTAGAAGAGGTCATGAAAACGGGCCCCCGTGGTGGGATTAGTGCCCCCCGGCGGGAGAGGAGATCACAATCTCTGCCATGTGAGGACGTCTACATCACCAGGAACCCGACCAGCTGACAGCTCGTCTGGGACATCCAGCCTCCAGAGCTTTGAGAAACCCCAGTCCGTGGCTGCCCCAGCAGACAATGGCCCACCACGGCCCCTGGAGGGGGAGGCCCCATGGCCAGCACCCGGCAGCCTGATGCTCACGGTAAGTGTGGGCAGCGTGAATCAACACTCTCCAGTGAACACGCAGCATTCATCTTAGCCCTTCCCATTCCCAACAACGGGGTATGGAGGGAGCAGACGCTGCACCCGGGGCCCAGAGCCGGGCTCAGACCGGCTCCACCATCTACTAACATCATGAGTTCCTTCTCTCCTGATTCTATTGGGAACCTGTCTAACTGGTATCCACTGGAAGAACACTTAACAGAGAAATAACTTGAGATGATGGCTGGGATTGTTGATTCCCTTTTGAAATATTAAGAATATGCAGATTATAATATGCAGATTAAGCAATTATGATAGTTTTTATAAATGGACTTTCAATTACTTTCTCTACACATTTTTGTATAAATTATTCTTTTGGTTTCAAATTTTCTCTAAAGGAAATTGTACATATCTTGGAGACTTTCCTATACGTTCTTTTTTTTTAAAAAAAAGATTTTATTTATTGATTTGAGAAAGGGAGGGGAGAGCACAGAGGGAGAAGGAGAAGGAGAGGCCCACCCCTCACTGAACATGGAGCCTGACTCGGGGCTCAAGCTCAGATTTCTTGGAGATTTTTCTATACTTTCTCTCTCTCTTTTTTTTAAGATTTTATTTATTTATTTGAGAGAAAGAGAGCTCGGACACGAGCAGGGGGAGCAGCAGAGGGAGAGGGAGAGGGAGAAGCAGGCTCCCCGCTCAGCAAGGAACCCAGCGCGAGGCTCGATCCCAGGACCCTGAGATCATGACCTGAGCCGAAGACAGACATTCAACCATCCGAGCCACCCAGGCGCCCCATCATAATTTTTTTTAATCATTACCAGAAATATAACTACCCTCTTCTGTTCCCATCCACACCTCATTTCCATCCAAGGTAAGCAATACACAAAATTCTATTCAACATCCATTATTAATTTTTAAAAATTTTACTGAACTAGTCGTGGAAGAAGGTGTCACTTAATAAAGAATAAACCATTTCAAGAGATCTTCTCACATTTCACTTTATGGTGACCCATTGGAGGGTCTGGAGACAACAAGAATATTTCCCATCACTAATACGTGTGGGGTTTTCCTGGGCAGCCTGACCACTGCCATCTGAAAGGACAGACAGAAGTGACAGGGTACAAACATGGTAAAGGAGAAATCTGCATTTTTGCCGATGACATGACTACTGACTCAGAACATGTTTTCCCTGAGTCACTCAGCTCGTCTTTTTCCGGTTTCCTACCGTGAACACCAGGGTTACAGAGTCAGCTTTCTCTTCCTTTAACTCGAGCCCTTAATGCTCTGGGCTTCCTCCCAGCACGGCCTCAGCCACTTCCTACGAATACCGTGTATTTTCCTTTTTGTTCAGTCTTCAATATGTTCCTCGCTCCCTTGAAGATTTGCCTGTGATCACAGATGATTTTAAACCATGCTGCTTCCTTTCCAAGCATTTGGAGATTTTCCTCTTTTCTGTCTGTTCCTGATTTCTGCTCAGCCCCGCCATACAGAGACCGTCTTCCTTGTGTGATTCCAGTCGTCCTGCCGCTGTGGCAGGGTCTCTGAGACACGGGGTGTGGCCGAGCACCGCGACCGTCCCGAGCACTCACAGCAGTCGTGTGTGGCAGGGGTGGAATTGGCTGATGTGGGTCGGTCACCCCGGGCTCCCAGCTGGACTGTGCTGTCCAGGCCATGTTCCTGCTGACCCTCCATGTCCCCACCCCATAAACCACTGCAGCAGGAGCGTGGGAGCCTCTGAGAACCACCGCGGACCTCTTTGTCCACTCGGCTGTGTCTGCTCTCTCCCTGTATGTACCTGCGTATCGAACAGGGAACGTATGACAGGAGGAGGTATTCTCCGTAATGACCTTGCAGCTTCGTTCCACACACTTGTAACCCCTGGTTTGGACACATGGGCATTCAGGATTGCTGACCCTTTGTCATCATGGAAAGTCTCTGTCGCTGGTACCGGTCTCTGCCCTGACGTCTACCCTGTCTACACTGCCTAAAACTAACACAGCTGCTCCCTGTCTCCCGATCGCTGCCTGCGTGTTCCATCCGTTTACAGACATTCCTCCTTCCACGTGTCCGCCAGCCGCGTCCCCGCTCTGGAAGCACATGTCCTCCAAACGGCGCGGGGTTGGGCCATATCCCTGGCCGTTCCCACACCTTCGCTACCTTCGCTGGCCTGCGTAAACCGCTTACCCGCACTGTCCCTGAGGGCATGTACTGTCTTGTTACGTGTGTTCCGTCTGCCCCCTCTGCTTCTCTCCGTTTCCCCTTTCCCGCCAATTACTGGAGCATTTGCAAAAATCCACGTCAGTGTAGCGTTCATAGAGGTTGTGCGCTGACCGCTCTGGGGAGCACAGCACACGCCTCACTTTTCCCGGACCCTTCGGGATCCACGATTTACCCCTCCCAGTGGATATCAAATCCCTACCACCACTGAAACCCCTGCCTCCGCGCCGTCATCTAAAATGACAAGTGCGGACACCAACGACGCGGTTGAGCAGCGGCAGCTCCCGCTCTCAGCTCCCGCCCATGTTTAGACTTCGAGGGAAGAGTAGCCGGTTAGTCTATTTGCCCTGATCCCTGGCGTCTCTTATTCCTACTTGTGGCCAATGCTGCAGAATGTTCCGGAAGCGCCTACCGGCCGGCCGCATATCTCATATCCCATCACTGGGGACGTTTCTGTCACTCTCACTCCTGAAGGACGTTCCAACCCTGCAGAGTCATGGGTCCATGGTTCTTTCCTTTCAGAACTGCTCCCCGCTTCTCTCCGGCTCTGGGCCTGGATCGGTCCAGCTGTGGGGTCCGTCGGCGTGGGGTCGTCTTCAGGGGCTGCCATCCCAACCTTCTCCTCTGTCAGTCCTGTCTTTCTTTACATCTTCCTTGAGTTCCTGTGGTTTATCCAGCCCGCGCTTTGCTTCGCTTCCTAAACCTGTAGGTTCAGGCCACCCGCCAAGTCTATTTTTGGCCCAGCCGTCTTCTGTGTCCCCTTCTGGGGGTTCTGACACAAACATTGGGCCCTTCAGCCCTGACGCGTGTCACTGAGGCTCAGGCTCTGTCCCCTCTCCATCCTTCCGTCCATCCATCCCCAGCCCGAGAGGCTCCTTCTTCTGGCTCTGCTGGTGCTAGACGCGCCCACGTGGGTGTTGTGTTTCCCCAGCCTGTGCTCCCTACAAGCTGTCCTTCGTGTTTCCGGCAGCTTCTCTGAGACTTTCTAGGCCCCTTGACTCTGGAGCCTGGTACCCCCTGGAGGGCGTCTCCAACGACAGCCTCGAAGTCCGGCAACCCCACCGCCTCTGTCACCGAGACACCGACTCCCAATGATGGTCTCACATTGTCCCCTCTCCTGCATGCTGAGCAGTCTGGGTTGTGTCCTGAACCCATGGGATCGGGTCGGGTTCGGTTGTAAGACCCACCTGCCTGCTCTGGGCCGTGTGCTGTGGCGTCCGTGTGTGCACCATTTTCCAAGGCTCTGCTCCGTGGCCCTCCCGGGTCTCAAGTTCTTGGGCACTCTCTGGACAGTCAGGGTTTGCAAAGCTCACAGATGACCGTACGGCTTCCCCTCCCTCCCGTGATCCCCCTGGGATGTCCTAGGGATCCCACTGTGGGTCCTGGTGTTCCAGTTACCGGCTCCATCCCGCACCTCCCAGGCCGGCACCTTCATCCTGCGCCAGTGATGGGGACCAAAGGGAGCCGAGAAGCAGGGACATTCGCCCTGTGCTCCTGGGAGGAAGGGCCCTTTCTCCAGCATTTTAAGCACCTGGGAACCCTGACGCTGGGGTCAGTGGAAACCTGACTCGATCTCTGAGCACAAGATGCAGGGAACCACGTCTGTGAGCCCGCTCGGGGCAAGGCCATCTGATGGTCACTGAAAGGGTCTCCAGACGGAATGACCGCTCTGAATGCAGGACCCCTCTGTGCCGCTGGCTGACGGTCACCAAATCTCTCCTGCACTCGCAGCCCTGGGGCACCCCACCTCCAGGGCCAGGCCTCGGAGACCACGTCCACTTGAGAGAAGCCATCCCACACTCGGACCCGAGCTGCCCCGCTGGAGATCCGGCCTGTGTCCACTGCCCAAGTGCCGTCCAAGAGGCCTCCAGGCCCGCGCTCTCTCATGGCGGTTCTCACCAGCCAGCGGGGACCTCAGTGCCTTGCCATGTGCCGCCAGGTATGGGCGCAACCCCCATCACACACAGTGGCAGTTGGGGTACCGCATCCTCCCGTAGGTGGCTGGATGCGCCAGCCTGGAATCTCTGCAAGCCTTGTACTTAGGGTCTCAAGGAGGCGGGATCCATTATTAACCCTTCAGGTACCCAGGTGGGTACATTCCAGGCTTCTCTTCCTGCCTCAGTCTTTCTGGTGAGCAGGCCCCATCCTGAGGCTGTCCAGGGGCCCACGCAGCGTCACCGCCTTAGAACAGAACGTCCTCCTGTCACCCAGGAAATTCCAAGGACTGGGGAATCCTGTGCTGGGACCAGGCTCCGGGCTCAGTGTCGAGTTTCATTTTGTCTCCCAGGCTGGCCTTAACGAGCCCCACAGCTGGGGGCCGCACACATCCATTCTCCCCGGAGCTGAAGGCTGGACGCCCCAGGTCCAGGCATGGCAGGGACGAGCGGCAGGGCTGGTCCCTCCTTAGGCGTCTCCTGGGTGTGCAAACAGCCGTCTCTTCCCCGTGTCCTCACGTGGTCGTCCCTCCATGCGTGTCTGCGTCCTGATGTCATCTTCTTACAAGACCCCAGCCCGAGTGGAGCAGGGCCCATCCTGGTGGCCTCATTTACCTTAATCACCTCTTATTAAGAATCCTGTCTCTAAATACAGGCCCATCTGAGATCCTGGGGTCGGGGCCTTACCACGTGGATTTGGGGGACATGGTCCACCCCGTACCACTGAGGCAGGACCAGTATCACCACCACGTATGGGCGCGGAGCAGGTGGCATGCATCTCACGTGTCTAGAGACTTCTACATTCAGGTCATCGGAACTCGCACTGTTTCCTACGATGCTGAACTAAATCAGCGGCCGCCCAAGAGCACCGCAGAGCAAGCACGCAGGAGGGAGGGAAGGGAGGGAAGAGAATCAAGTAGCTGGTGAGATCCACTTACACCTTGCCTCTCTCTCCAGCCTGTAGAGTGAGCAAAGGCTAAGCCTGGTCTCTGCCCCTGGCTTGGGCTGCCCCGAGCTCCAGGAGCCCTGGGAATTCCCTTTGTCACTGCAATGAGGTGCCCCCACGGATGGTGCTGCTGGCGGGAAAGGCCAGGCCCTGGTCCGAGGGCGCCAAGGACAACGCTTTGATCGCTCGGGCCGCTCACACTGAAGAGGCTGGGAGCTCTGGGCTTGGTGAGGACAGACGTGGCTCCAACAGAGGCTCCCGTGCACGGGACCCTCCCTGACCTCTCTGGGTGGGCTCCCCACCCCCACCCCCACCAGCTGCCCCTTCGTGGCCTTCGTGACAAAGTCGCGATCGCAAGTACGGTGCCTTCCAAGTTCTGTGAGTTGTTTTAGCAAATCATCAAGCCTGGCCAGGGGTTGTGGGACCCCTGAATTCATAGTCGGCGGGCAGAGGTGTGGCCCCCACTGCTGGCTGGCATCAGAGCCGGGGGCCGTCTCGCTGGGGACCGCGCCCCTAACCTGTGGGGTCTGTGTCAACTCGGGGAGGTCAAGTCAGGTTGGACCCAAAACGTGGGACTCCCCACTGCAGTCAGAGAATCCTATCTGAACACACAAGCCTCTTTGAGCAAAGAGGCCTCTTGGCCTTTGCTCCGGGGGGGAAACATCTGTGCTCACAGCTGCTGAAGAAAACCAGGGCCAGGTAGTTAAAGCAGTGAAGACATTGTTGCCACAGGGAAAGGAGCTCTCACAGACTCTGAACCCAGCCTGGGCAGTTGGGGAGCAGAGGGGTGGGAGAGGGGGACGGTGGGGTGAGGGGGTTCCAGCGGAACTGACCTGCCAGGGTCCGTGCTGAGGGCAGGGCAGGGCATCAGACATCCCCAGGGGTGGGGTGGGGAGCATCTGATCTGATATCGGGTTCTTGCTACAGCTGGTTTTGCCCGATGGACACAGAAGCCCCAAGCGGATGCCAGGCGGAAAAGAGGCGCCGTCAAGGAGAGAGGGTCCTTGTCCGGGTCTGGAGTCAGCAACATTAGATGATGCCGTCACCTCTGTCTGCAAGGGTCCACGGATCATCTCCGTACCACACAATGGACCACAGTTTGTGAAAGCGTGTAAGATTCGTGGTAGGGTGAGTAGTGTGTTGGGGCCCTCTGGGGCCAGGACTCCCCAGGAGGGTTTATCTAAAGGAAGGGGAGGCACAGGACAGGACCGGGGACACCCCAGCGGGCAGTGCCTTCTGCCTGCCAGGCACTGGCTTTCCCCAGAAGGAGCAGGGCCAGTTGCAAGGACTGGAGTGAACGCTCCCAAGAGCATCACAACCAGACCCCCAGCTGGCCTTCGCCACAGTCGTTCACCTTAGGAAACAAAACTAAAATTGTCACTAAAAATAGTTCTCTCCCGGACCCCAGAGGCAGGAGGACTTTTGGAGACAGGGTTCCTGTTGATTCAGTTGAATCTCTGCTGGGCTCAACTCAGTTTGACGAAAATGTTCCATGTCCCTCCTGCAACCTGGGGGCTCCATGAGGCTGTGGGAGGGGGAAGAGGGTCCGACCCACTGGAGGCCTTTCCTGGGGGAGACCCCAGGAGATGGCAGGGGAGCAGAGGCATGGAACTGCAGCTTTAGTCCCTCTGTCCCAGGGGTGGTGGGCTTCCTGGAGGAGGTGGGTCTGCCAAGCTTAGGCAACACCCCTGCCCCCAAGAGAAGGTGCTGGGCGTTGTCAGCAGGACACTCCCTCTCCCTCCCAGCCTGGCATCTTGCAGATGCCTGACCTACAGATATTCTCCACTTCACTTAAATAGGGCACATGTCCTCCAGGCCCCCCTGGACAGACCCTCACCTGTCCACCCAAGCCCGCTCCCCACCCTTAGCACACCGTGCCTACACCCCATGGCCACCCTACCCAGAAGATGTTCCCAAAAACATAAAAGGGGATGGAGTCTCTCCCCTGCTGGCAAGCCTCCAGGGCTCCCTCACCCCCCTCGGAGGAGCCATCTGGGTCTGGAACAAAACCACCCACCCTCCCCACCCCGTGCAGGGCCCCGTGTGTCCTCTCTCCGGCACTGACTGCTCAGAGCCGCGCTGGTCTCCATGTGCCCAGGCGCGTCTGAAGGCTGTGGGTTCCCAGGGTGCCGAGCCAGACCTCCCCAAGGCCCGGGAGCCCGCGCACTCCCTGGCACCACAGCCGCCGTGGACCCGCCAGGCAGGCGCCCACTCCATCCGCAGCTCTGGCCTTATCCGAAGCCGCGCTCTTCCTGCAGGGGTACCGGCTCCTTTGGAGGGGAGCCCCACGAGGGCCGGAGCGCAGAGCCCAGAAGCCGGGGGCTCTCTGCCCGTGGACCGGCGGGGATCACTTTGTGTTTAGGTGACCTTTGGGAGCACAGTTCAGCCTGCTCTGATACAACCCCCAGCACAACCCCGGGCCAGTTCTCATAAGAGAACCTGGGTTCTGGGGGCTCCCGTGTGGGCATGGCTGCTGCCTGGCTCTGTCTTCGGCGTCCAGGCCTGGCCCTGAGGTCAAAATGCAACCCCAGGGAAAGGGGAACCACGTGCGTGACTCGGGCTCACGGGCGTGTTCTCCAGTGCTGTCAGGGGACGGGCTGTCTGCCCAGATAGAACAGAACACATTTGATTAACAGTGTGCGACTCGACGTGGGTGTGGGGGGCTCCTGGTTGTCCTGAGCCGGGGGCGCAGCTCGGGTGGGCTCTGCCTCCCGCACCTGATCCCACATCCAGCTGGGTGGGAGCCACAGGACAGCCAGGAGCTCCGACCTCAGGCCGAAGCTTCTGGAAGTTCACCCCAGGAATTCACTAGCAGCCCATGCACACCAGCAAAGGGAGAGAGTCAGCCTCAGGGGCCCAGGGAGCAGGGCGGGGCTGATGATGAGTGTGCCCTTCCTCCCTCCCTTTCTTCCTTCCTCCCTCCCTTCCCTCTTTCCTCCCTTCCTACCTCCCTCCCTCCTTTCCTTCCTTCCCTCCTTCACGTACCACCTCCTTCCTCTCTGAGCAGCACATTTAAAGGCTTTCTATGTGGGGCTTAGCTCCCTGGAAGGGAGAAGCGGGTGAGAGCAGCGGTGCATCTCGGGGGTCCGAGCAGCCCTGCGTGAGCATAAGCACATTTCTACACTTACAACAACCTCTTGAAGACCGATGACATGGGGGACACCTGGAGGGCTCAGTCCATGAAGCTCTGCCTTCGGCTCAGGTCATGATCCCAGGATCCTGGGATCGAGTCCCATAAATAAATAAATAAATAAATAAATAAAATCTTTAAAATAAGAAAGGAAAGAAAAAGACTGAGACATGTAATGCCGCTCACAGAGCCAGGCCAGAAGAAGAATGGGGGCAATGTCGGGAAGGATCCCTGGCCTGGGTCACAGCACCCCCGCGGCCTAGGAGACTAGTCCCCAGGATCACCAACCAACGGTCTTCCACTGCACCTGTGGTCTTGTCCCCATGTCCCAGAGGCATTGCCCACAAGGGAGGGCCTGTGAGGACACCGGCCACTTCTCCCTGCCCTCCTCAACCCCCGCAGGTGCACGGGCCCAGCGGCTGCTCCCTGCACACGGGGGAACGAGCGGGGGCCCAGCGAGGCAGAAAGAAACATGAGCAGACAAATGAGCTGGTCCTGGACGTGGCGCCAGTCCCGCTCAAACTTCCATGTGTCACACTCTGGGTCCCACCACCTGCTCTGACCTCGTCCTGTCCTTGAGCACCGACGGCTCACCGGCCAGGAGGAAACATGGGTGCTCAGGGCCCACCGGTTTTGCTCATGTTCCGTGAGGCCTGGGTGTTCACTTGTGAGTCCATGAGCCCCAGAAATCTGGGGCTCTAAATTCTGCCTAAGATTCCCAAATGTGCAAAATGAGCATGAAAACCTGCAGAATGCAAAGTTTCCCTGTAAGATCAGCAACTCTTTCAGCTTCTTTTTCAAAGAACCCCCAAATACCTCTGCTCCTCACATTTCTTTGTGTTTACCCTTTTCGTCACACCGGGGCACAGAAGCTCGTGCCCGTGGAAAACGGACAGGTCAAGGGCTGTGCAGACCACGGCCGGCCCCGGGCGGGTCCAGAGTCTGGTCCTTCTGACGGCTCTCGTGGGCTGAGGGTGGGAGGCTCTCCCTCCATGGCTGCAGGACTGGGCCCTGTGCCCACCTGGACCCTCCTCATTTCCCAGCCAGGCAGAGGGAAAGGGGCACTAGGTGGTCTGAACTCCGGGATTCTACGCACCGTATTTAATTTGCATGACAGCCCGACAGAAGGGTGGTAGGTAGGCTTCCTTCCTTCCTTCATCTCAGGAAGGTTTTGTCACCGGTGAAGGCTCGTGGCACCCTCTCCACACAGCATCCCTGCTCACGGCTCGGGGACGCCGAAGCTTCTCCCAACATAGGAGACCTGCTCAAAAAGGCAGTAAAGGAAAATGCTTTGTTTTTGAATAATCAGTAACAAGGATGTGATGGGCATCCCAGGAGCCCTCCAGGGACCGAAGAGACAGAAAGAAAACCCACCTCTGAGACGGTCTGCAGACGTCCCCCGTTACATGTGTGTTCTCGAGATACATGAGAACCCGTGCTCCGGAGGCTGGTCTCAAGGAACAAAAGCGCACGCCTCCTGTTTTCATGACGGGACGGAGATTGCACGGCGCCCACCGAGGTCAGCCTTCCACCGACACTGGGATGCCGGGCATGGTTTCTCTTGGGTGTTTACATCCCAAAAAGGTTGCCCCAGGTCCTGGAGAAAGACACCCCTGGTTTGTGAAGTTGGCAAGAGGCTTCTTTTGCTTGTAAACGGATTTCCATACATTTCCAAGGGCAGGGAAAGAACTTACAATTCCAACTTTTCTACGGTAGAATCTCTAGGGAATAGGAGGAGGGTGTCTCCCTTGTGTTTATGGGGAGGATGAAGCCTCTTCTAAAGGATTAAATTAATTCTTGCCTTGCAGTGCCCACCAGGCAGCATCCTCCAGGGTCGGGATGACGCGTCCCTGCCCCCGGGGCTCCCTGGGCCACCGACACTCGGCCCTTTGCTTCCGGTGGTTTGTAGGAACGGACGGCAGTCTGGGTGTGCACCGGCTTCCAGGCAAGCGCTGAGCATTCATTCACCTGTTTCCTTCCTTATACTTCCACACAATACTTGAACTGGCTTGCAAGAATCAAAGAAGCTTTCATTTGTCTGTTAAGAAACCCTAAAGGAGTCAACCGATTTATCAGATGGTTGTTTACTGTGTGTATTTCCCTTTTATAGACCGAAGAATTCAAATAGAAGGATAAACAGGGAAAGGACAATTTCGTCCCTTCGAATCCTCGCCCCATTTTTCTACGGGGTTGTGGTGTTTGCCACAAACAAGTCGGTGACGGCTCCACGGGCCACTGGTCCCGAGCGTGGCCGTGGCCGGGAGCTCTCCTAGTGTCTACACACCAGACGCTTTCTGTCCATCTCCGTGTTCACGTCCTCCGTGATCCCGGGTACAAGAATGATTGTCTACACCCTGCAGAAACTTCCACAATCAGCGTTCCTCCCTCTGACTTCAGCTGACTTCAGATCTTCCTAATGATAGTCTCATTTAACGTTTTTATGTTAAAAATCTAATTTATCCTCCGTGATTTCTCCCATTACTTCAGAGCTGAGGAAATTGTCTTCCATGATAATATAATTTTATGCTTTCTGCTAGTTTTCAAAATCTTACTTTTTTTTCCCATGTAATTCTTTATGCTAAATTTAGCTGCATCTAATTTCGGTGATAGGAGGTACGGATCCAATATGCTCCCTCTCGAGGCTGCTACCCGCTTGCTCTGAGAACATTCGTTAACAAGTCCTTCCTTGGAAACTCCGTCTCCGGAGTCTCAGACGGGGCCTGTTTCCTTGGTCTTCCTTTGATCTGCGGGCCTACGCCTCTGTCTCTTCCTTCTCTTGTAAATTTTAACTTGGCGGCACCATCTTACAGAACTCAAGTTCCTGATCATATCTATTTTGTTTCAAAAGCTTTGATAATCTTCATGTATGTGTCCCCTGTATCTTCAGGCTCTTTTCTCGAATATTTCATTCATTCCCAAATCCTTTTAAGACGTTGGAAGAGTTGGCTTTGCATTAAAGACGCAGAGTAATTTGGAGCGAGCCATCACATCTTGTCATATTCTGCGGGCTTGTCAGCGAACCTGCCCCAGGCTCTGTCTCCTCCGCCGTGGTTCCGGGAAGCGCTGGGGGCCGGGACAGCGCTCATTAATCTTGTTATTTCGTGCTTTGTGTGGTTTTTGTTTCTAGTCCCAACCGGATGCCTTTCCTCATCACGCCCTGACAGGTGTTCCTGGGGAAGCAAATTGCTTCTTACTTAGCATATTTGCCGAGAAGCTCTTCACTCAGCTCTCTCGCACTCTGATTGTTTTTGTAGGAACAGTGCTGTGCACCTGCCACACGGCGTCCTCGGACGAAGCACCGGCACTCCCCGGGCACAGACTGTCCAGAGGAGCCCTGGTGGCCCGGGCTGTGGCCACACCAGCCCAGGGGGCTGTGCGGTCGGGGAAAGGAGACCCCAAGTCCGGCTTTGTGGCCTCGGCCCCCGCAGGCCCAGGAAGGTCCACCTTCTAGCTGGGGACACCAAGCTGTCCATCCCGTCTGATGAGAGGCCAAGGATCTGAAGCACAGCCGGCCTTGTCCTTACACCTTAAGTTTATCTCCCAACAGTGGGCGGAAATGTCATGACCCGCTCACACCAGAGAACCCTAACTTTGGGTAGCCAGACACCATGTGGATACAAGATATGGCCCATATTTCATGGCTGTGTCCCACGTCCCGTACTGCCCTTCTCAGGACACCTGAATTGTCCCATGTTCCATTTTTCTGACATATGACAAAAATTCTGCAGTTAGAGCTATTTTGCAAGCACAGCACTGAAGACCTGGATCGCATAGGCAGCCCCACAGAGAGCCAGACCTCCACAGGTGAGAGTCCGGCCGTGACCCTGAGTGCAGGGTGCTGTACTGAACTCACTTGTTTCTCCTATTCCAGAAGGAATGGCCCAAGCCCCAAGCCACGAACACATCACCGCCTCTGACAAGAGCCAACTTCAGACCAGCCCACACATTCTAAGCTGCACCCCCAACCCCGGGACCCACATCTGGAAGCAAGCAGGTCACTGGAGCCTCCAGGGGGCAGCCACGGATGGGCCCCCACCCCGACCGTCCACGCCATCCCAGTCCTGGGACCAGTCCCAGGCAGCCGTGCAATGATCCCACACGGTCTTTTACATTCTTGCCCTTCTCCCTATTACCTCTATTCAGTGTGCATATTTGAGACCCAGATACCAGAACACAAGCGCAAATAGCATGACGACTTTGTTGAACAGTGGACACTTACTAAGCAGAAGGAAAGTTCTTTGAAGCTCTGTGTTCAGGACAAAATGGCCAATCCCGTATGGAAATGGGGAAGAGTCGGACGTAAGCCATCGTAGCCTAGCAGTTAAGCCAAGACATGTATGATTTCCTCAACCAGTACCAAAGAAAGTCATAAAATAACTTCTGTTTTTTATTTGCGTAACAGAAATTCACATGAAGACCAAACATCCACAGTGGACGTTGAACTGACTTCCGCGCTGTGTGTCGCCGTCTGTCTTCCTGCCCAAATGACCGCCCTCGCCTACCGCTGCCCGAGTGTCTCCCAATTCCAACCTCAAGGCAGATACTCAGGCACTGAGACAAAAGTTCCCGCAATGACGAAAGCCCAACGCCCCATGTACCGTCATAGAGAGTATCACAGATCGCTCGGACTCGCTGTGCACGCCACAGCCATGGACGCAAACGCGACAAGGAAATAGCTCCCCTTTGCTTGTGCAATATCTTTCTCCCAAAAAAGCCTTGCTTGAAAAGTCGTTGTGAGTAAAAGGACTCGAGGCATCACCGTGAATTTTTGCAGATGGTCTCATTGAGTTAGGAGTTAACAGGGAACATTGTCCTGCTTTGGGTGAAGAAAAGACAATACAAATTTGGTGGGAATTTGCATAAAGGTGCAAACAACAGGTGTTTATGCATGGATGGCTGGTGGAGGGACAGTGGTGGCCACGCTTCCCGGATTCCACGGGATGCTGCTCGGACGGCATCTGCAGTGATTCCCACTGACATCAAAGTCGTCGTCATGCAGCGATGCTCTTCCAAGAGACGAAAGGACTTTAGTGACCTTGTTGGCGTTTCGTGTTCCCTTCTCACATTCGGAAATGACTGGTTCTCTGGGTGCAGTTGAAAACCCACTCACTTTATTTGAGGCCCTGAAATCATTCTTTCATTTGAAGAAAAGCCCCCAAATTCATGTTGATTTTATAAATAATTTACTGAGTGAAGCCTGCTTTTTCTGGTGCAGTTTTCGATATCCCGTTAGCAACGGGATTATGCAAATTGACAGAGCGCCGAGAACGCTATTGAAACGCTCCACTGCTTAAAGGAACTCGATGAATACATTAGAGAAATAATGGAAGAAATATTTATTCCTTTAAGTGTCAAGGCTGTTCTTTGAAGAAACAACATTAATTATGAGCAGAAAAGGAAATTCTGACTTGAAATGGATCATTATTACAGCATTTGCTGTGACTATGTTTGAAATGGATTTCACCCCTTTGATGATTCTTTCCTTGTGCGTGGATGTCACTAAGTACCCCTCCCACATGGGGACCAGTACAGCATCAGTGTGGTGCTGAGGGGAGGGGGATAAAAACTGACTGTCGTGCTCACTTCCTGTGTGTGCCCGTGAACAGCATTTTAAGAAGTCATTGAGGGGCGCCTGGGTGGCTCAGTCGGTGAAGAGTCTGCCTTCAGCTCAGGTCATGATCTCAGGGTCCTGGGATCAAGCCCCACATCTCCATGGGGAGTCTGCTTCTCCCTCTGCCCCTCCCCCCGCTCATGTGCTCTCTCACTCATGCTCTCTGTCTCTCAAATAAATAAGTTAAATCTTTTATTTTCAAAATAAAAAGTAAAAAGTTATGGAGAACAGGAGATGCAATGCAATCCCAAAGAACGGAGAAGTGAGTTACTCCATACAAGGGGGCAGTGTGCACCTGCCGGAACCCAACCCGGGGGCAGCCCTCAGAGCTGTCTGAGTGATGCCAGGACGTGTGCAGTAGGCCAGCTCCCAGGGCTGATGCGGAGCGTGTTTTCTCATCAGCGCAAAGGAAACTGGGGGCGTGTGGCCCTGCAGCAGGTGCAAGACCCCAGAACTGGAAGATGCAATGTAGCTACAAGGAACTCTGCAAGCTCAAAGCACTGACGAGGAGAGCCAATTTATCGTGGAGATGTAATTAAAAAGGTATGAAACTTAGACACCTGCCACTTATCTCGGATAAGCAAAGAATTATTTGAGTTTAGGTATGTCCTTGGCAGTTTTCTTTGATCTCAGGGCATACGTGCCTGGGTAATTAAGAGAGAGTTCCCTGTGTCACTTTGGCAGCCCCCCATCCCCCCGCATGCACTGATAGAACTCAGGGCCTCGGCACCAATGCTGAGACCTCACAAAACTAGGCTGGGTGATGTCTCTGGGGCCTGGCCACAGGGGGGCAGGATCGAAGTCTCTGGCTTTTTAAACCCCCAGAGGGAGCAGAGCCTCCCAAAGCTGCCCCCAGGGGCACCCCATGGGCGACAGGATGGACGGAGCACCCCGGCCTCAGAATCAGGCCTGGAAGGGCTTTCTTCTTTCTCTCCTTTCCGATTTTCACTTTTATCAGAACACTCCACATGAGGCCGGCCTCTTAACAGATGTAGAGCTGACCGTGGGCACGGCCGTGTCCAGTAGAGCCCGCAAGCTTGCTTGCCTCACTCAGCCCTACTCTCTGAGTCTGCGGGTTTGAAAGCAGGGAACCTCACAGAATTGGAACCGTGTGGGGTTGGTCCTTTTATGTCAGGCTCATCTCACTGAGCACACGTCCTCCAGGTCCGTTCACGTGGGAGCAGTTACCAGAATTCCCTTCCTTCTGAAGGCTGATGATAGTTCCCTGTGGATGGAACGTATGTCCTCATTTGTGCGTGGGGAGCCGAGCTTCCCGTCCTTACAGAGGCATCCTGGCCCACAGTGACTGTGGCTCGGCTACTCCATGTAGACATGGCAGCCATTGGGTAAAATCTTTATGGTCTCTTACTTTTCCCCAGATTTTACTCGAAAAAGTAGTCATGTCTTTTCTCTGATCTGTGCATTGTCCATAAGCCCTGACTTCACTAAAGCCTTAGGATGTGTGCCGGGAGGGGGTGGGTGATCAGAACCTTCCAGACCTTCCCTCCCAGGTTAGTGATTGTTGGGAGCTCTTCACCTGGAGGCCCTGGGGTACTGATGCCTGGAGCCTGTGCTCCCTGATTCTCCTTCTCCCCTGACGCTGTATGCTCTAGGGGCAAGATGACCTTGATATAGGGAAAAAAATAGATCGTTAAACATCACCTTAAGCATGACTTGTTCACCAACTTCGTAAATTGTGAGCAGAAGTTATTCTTAAGGTCTCCAATTTAGGAAAAATGAATAAAAGATTTGACAGTCAGACTATTCCCTGAGATTTATGTGCAGAGCTTTTCCCTTCTCTATTTCTTTTTAGAGCATTTCAGAAGGGCTTTGAAATTTATATATAATTTTTTCCCAAAACAATTAAAAAGTCAAATGGTTTACTGCCTTTTTCTAAACTAACCCCCTTCCTTGAAGAGTGCTGAGAGGTGAGCAGAAGTCAGCCATGCGTTCCTGTCTGGAAGGTGATGTGATGGCTGGAGCCCAAGTGGCCTCCCTGTGATTATGAGGAGCAGGCCAGGTGCTCGCTACGACCATGCGCCAACACAGTAAGTCTGCTGAGCCAAGCTCCAACTTCTCGATTTATCTGAGGCACTAGAGCAGCTGTTGAATTAGCTCCAGTTGCAAACATCCCGGAGCCTACGAACAGCGATGGGTGTCGAAGGTCTAGGCGACAGCAGCGCCCAGCATGTCCTATGTGGGGGATAGAGACCAAGGGCAGGATTACACAGCCAGATGGCAAAGACCCTGGAAAGCTCTGGCTAAATTCCACAGGGACTGGAATCCTGGAAAACACACACCCTTTTTATTAAAAAAAAAAAAAAAGTGTATTTGTCTTAAAAGAAAACAACCAAACTCTGCTTGAAACCATTTTGTGTTCCACTTTGGAAATCTTAAACTGACATTACAAAATAAAAACTGAGTGAAAACTGCATGACTATGACTGTAGAGGCCAATGCAGGCCACACGTGAGAACACAAGGATTCCGATGTTGATAAGTGCCGCCCCCAGGCCGATGTGCGCGTTCCGCTCGCGGCCTGCCGAAGCGAATGGGCGTATTTTGGCACGTCATGCAAAATGAAGAGCCTCCTAACTGTCTTTGTGAGCGCCGTTCACACTATTACCGTTTAAGGGGACTTCTGCTGACCCAGGAGCACAGGGAGTGACAGTCCCATTGCAATAAGAAAAAAGAACGCCAGCTGCTCCGAAGCCACAGGCAACACTGAGCCGCCACGAGGAAGCGCCTCTGTGTCCCCGCGGGTGGTGGGGCAGCTGACGGCTGCACGGCTTTCTGGCCAGGTCGCTGAGCGCACGGACGCTGGAGAACGGTGTGCGGGACACTGGGTGACGGTGTGCACTTGCAGACTTTAGTGCGGGTGTTCGGGGTGTAACTTGCAGAAACAGCACCCCCTTTGTCATGGTGCTTGGGTTGGGGGGGTATGGCAGAAAGAGCTCCCTATGCAGTGGCCTCACTGTGGGCTCTGGTGCCCTGAGGTGAGTCAGAGAGGGTGGCAGGTGTGGCCCCCACCTCCCCCTCCCGCCTGCACCCCACCTCCTCCCTTGGAAGTGGAGGATGAGGTCTCGGGGCCTGTGCACAGCGCATGTCTCTGCCTCCACATCGCGGCCCCCACACCTACAGGTCCATCATGTTCCTCCTGCTTCTTTGCCGCCCCGTCACATGGGGTCACAGCGATGCCGTGCAGGCCACCAGCGGCAGTTTGCAGGCCCTGCCCTGGACGCCCAGCACAGGCAGCCCTGCCACAGCTGGTTCCTCGGGCTCTGGGCCACAGACCTAACCCATCACTCCCAGGAGACATGGGGGCGACCCTGGCGTGACACACAAGCTTATGATTCCCTTGGCTAGGACTCACCCAGACCCCCTCACTGCAGCTCCTCATGCCGACCAGGAGGTAAACCCTCCAGCCTGTGGGGAAATCTCTGCTCTGTGAGGCTGAGGGCAAATGGTGCCACGGACCCCGAGGTACCCCGTATGGGTGAGCAGACCTGTATCCTCTGTGCGCGTGGGACTGCCGTGAAGGCGCTCGCCGAGCTGGCAGGTGCCATCAGCTGGATGGTGTGGGGGATGGGCCACGGCACCTGCCCTGGGCCTAAAATGCTACCTTAACAGCCTTAAACAACAGATCATGTCTAATTGGAATAAATGCAAAGTCTTGAGAATTGCTTCCCAAAAGCGTCCAACATGACAAATCCCAAATAAGGAGTAAGGATGCAGAAATGAGCTTCATGGGGCTTCCACTGAGCAAAGGAGGGACAACCAGGACATCAGCAAGAAAAATGACTGGTTGACTCAGACGCGTGCCGTCTGCAAAAATCCATGAGTCCATAACAGCGCTCAGCGAGAGAGAGAGAAAGAGAACAAAAGCGGCCCTAATTTGTCTCTGTTGGAAACAAGAGTTATACCCACTCTTTCCTCTGGAAACCACGGTTCAGCGGGAACAATGAAGCACCCACCCCACCTGCCCAGCAGACAAAAAATTCTTCCGTTCAGAATGAGGCCAGACCATAACCCGAGGTGGCCGATGAGAAGATCCCCCTCCACGTCCCCTGATGAGCACCTGACCCAGGCAAGGCTCAGCCAGGGACGCCGAGGCAGGGGGCACCTGGGGTTCCAGACGTGCACCCGCAGGTCTCAGCTCCCGAGCCCTGAGAGCTGCTTCAGTGCCAGCACCAGCCAGGAGGCTGAGCATCCCCATGCGGCCTTCCTGCCTGACCTGCCCCCCCAGAGCCACCCCAGGGCCTTGGGAGACCCTCCCGGTCTACAGGAAACACAGGGGTCAGGGCAGTGCACCCCGAGGATGGACCAGCCTGCCAACAAGTCAAGGCCATGAAGAAGGATGTCAGAAATACAAAATCGAAACTCTGCCCTCGCTCCGCACACCATATGTTAGACACGTCTTGGGGACAATGGGGACATTTGATCTTCAAATGGGTATAATATTGAAGAGCCATTGTTAACTTTCTCAGGTGTGACAATGGGATTGGGATGACAAGAAATGTCCTTAATTTGTAGGGGAGCCAAAGCAATACGGGCTGGCCGCCACCGTGTGCGATGTACTTTGCCACACAGAGAGGAGAACAACACGCTAACAAAGAAATCTACGTGATGAGGGCATGAGGAGCCAACTAATACTCACGTCAACACACGTCTGGACAACTTCATAACAAAAAGGAAAAACGAAGGTGAGAATAAGGGACATGGCTTCACAGCGGCCGCCAGACGGAAGGCTAGGTCGCTCTGTGTCTTGCGAGGGGGGAGACGGGTGGGCGCCAGCGAAACAGCACACCCCAGAGCTAGATGTCCCCGCCTCTGAGATGGAAGGGATGTAGGAAAGGCGCCCACTCGGTGCCCAGACGGAAATGGCGGTCCCACTACGCGTCTTCCCAGACAGTGCTCAGGTCGGTGGGAAGCACTGTGATCCCTCCTGTGTTTCCAAAATCCCGCCTTTGTGGACCCACAGCACCCAGGATGGGAGAGGTTAGGGAGGTGAGATGAGAGTCTCTACCTAGCGGATTTAACAGGAAAGGAGTCGAGGTTTGGAGTTGATGTGGAAAATGCCCCTAGTGACATGTGAATACCCACGAGGAGGAGGCCGGCTTGTTCATGAGGCTTCTGCACATCCCAGGCCTGGCCTGGAGGACATGGCCCATCCCTCCAGTTCCTGGAGGACAGAGAATACCCTGGTCCTTCCAAGCAGAACCTCCCTGAGGTGGGAAGGGGAGATGCCAGAGGACGGTGAGGAACCCCAGCTCTTGGAAGGCCAGAGGAGAGCAGAATGTTCGAGGGCTTGTGTGTGCACGTGTGTGTATGTAGGGGGCTGTGTGTGGGGAGGGCCGTGGGGAGTGGTGCGGGTTGTGTGCTCACGTGTGGGGAGCAGTGGAGGGTGTGGGTATACGCATGTAGGTGTAGTGCGGTATGGGTGTGTGCATGTGTGTGCATGTGTGTGTGTGGTTGTGCACGTGGCTGTGCATGTGTGGGTGTGGCTGTGCATGTGGTGCACATATGTGTGCATGTGGTTGTAGGTGTGTGCATATGTGTGTGGGTTTGCATTGTGTGTATGCGTGTATATGGTTGTGGATATGCACGTGTGTGCATGCGTGTGTATGGCTGTGCACGTGTGTGTATGTGCATGTGTGTATGTGGGGGTGTCACATGAGTGTGTGTGCATGTGTATATGTGGTTGTGGGTATGCATGTGTGTGTGTGTGCGTGCATGTATGTGAGGGTGTAGGGGCATGTGGAGTGGTGTGCGTTGTGTGCACATGTATGTGCAATGGAGGGTGTGGGTATATGCATGTGGGTGTAGTGAGGTGTGGGTGTGTGCACATGCATGGGTGTGCATATTTGTATATGCGTGTACACGTGAGTGTGTGGGTGTGCATGATGTGTGTGTGTGTGCACGTGTGTGTGTGTGTGTGTGTGTGTGTGTGTGTGTGGAGGGAGTCTTCCCTGTTGCTTTTGTAGTTTTAATTTCCCTGATTTCTGTTCTTGTCTTTTCTACTTCCTTCCTTCTCTTGCTCTCAATTTATTTCGCTCTTCTTTTGTAAGTTCTTGAGCTTGGTTCTTGCAGCTCAGATTATTGATTTAAGACTTCTCTTCTGTATGAAAAATTTCATAGTAAGCATTGTTCTCACTGCTTCCAACAAATTCTGATAATTTTCATTTTCATTTGGTTTGAAATATTCTACAGTTTCTCTGGAGTCTTCTTTGATTTATGAATCATTTAAAGGTGTGCTCCTTACTCTCCATATATTTGGGGATTTTCCATCCATCATCCTGTTATGCACTTCAAATTTAATTCCTCTGTTGTCTGAGCACATACTTTGTATGATTTCTGTTCTTTTAAATGGGCTTTGTATGGCCCAGAATGTGGTCTGTGGCGGTGAATGCTCCACATGTCCTGCTGTTGGGTGGAGAACTCCGTAGGTGTCAGCCAGACCCAGGTGATCACTACTGTTCTGCAGATCATCTGCACTGAATGCACCTTGGCCTGCCTAGTGCATCACTTACTGACAGAGGGCATCGAGTCTCCAACTGCAGGTGTAGATGTGCATGCCTCTCCACACAGTTCTATCCATTTGCCTTATGTGTTTTGCTGTACTTTTCAAGATTGTTAGGTGCATATGTGTTTAGTGCTACTGTGGCTTCTGGGAGAATCAGCCCCTTTATCCTTATGTTGCTCTTCATCCCTGATTCTCTCTCTTGTTCTGAAGTCAATATTGTCTGAAATTAATACAGTTCCTCCAGCTTTCTTTTGATTAGCCTCTGATTAGCAACATGGCAGTTCTTTCTCGTGTCTTCCTATAAATCTACCTAAATAAATCTATCTACTCTATATTTAATATGGGTTTCTTGTAGACAACATACAGCTGGGTTCTGGCGGCTCACTCTGTGAATCTCTTAATTATCTCAAAGTGATTATCAACATGGTTGGGTTGACATCTACTATCTTTGTGGCAGTTTTCTATTCATATTATTTGCTTATTTGCTCTTTTTTCCCCTTCTTTTCGTGGTTTTTGTGGTTTTGATTGAACATCTTATGTGACTGGGTGTTATATTTTCTTAGCATATATACTTCATTTTAGAATTTTAGGTGTTGCCTTAGAGATTACACTGTACAGTTTTAACTAATCCTAGCTTCCCTTCAGAGTGATGCCCTACTGCTCCACGTGCACAGAGGTCCTGCCTGTCCCCAAACTGTCCCTTTGCCTTGTTATCCTTTCTTTCACTTAGTCCCCCTAGACTTTGTTGCTATTGGTTTGAAAAACAATTACTCCTTAGATCAACTAAGAGCAAGACCAATAAAGGCTGTGTCTCTCCTTCAGCCACACCCTGTCCAGAAGACTTCCCGTCACTGTGCGGAGGTAAGTGTTCTATGTGAGAGAATCTCTCCTAACATTCTCCTGAGGCATGGCTGGTGGCAATGAGTTCCCTTAGTTTTGTCTTAGAAATTACTCACTTTTCCTTCTTCAAAGGATTATTTCTCCAGCTATGGAATTCTGCATTTTTGGTATTCCAGGTACGCACACATCACACATTTGACACTGCCCAGCAGTTCTGCCTCTTCCTTCCTTCATCTTTTTCTTTGTGTTTCAGCTCAGTGATCTCTTCTTGATGTATTTGTCAGGGTTCTCCAGAGAAGCGGAACTAACAGGGGATTGGCAGTGAGAGAGAGATTTTAAGAAACTGGCTCGTGTGATTGTGAAGCCACCAGAGTCTGCAGAGTGGGTCAGTGACCTGGAGCCTCAAGCAGGGCTTCTTCTTATGCAGGAAGCCTCAGGCTGTGCTCTGAGTGCCTTCACCTGACTGGACAAGGCCCACCACATTGCAGCCGGTTAGTTGCTTTACTCAGGGCCAGAGTGCATAACGTAAATGTTAACCACATCTAAAAAATATCTTCACAGCAACAGTTGTTTGACAAAAAAACTGGGCATCATGGCCTAGCCAAGCTGACATAGAATTAACCCTCACCGCATGGCACCCGTACACATCTCCTTAATCTCCAACTTAAGACAGTAGCAGCTGTACTTTGGCAATTAGCCTTTGAGTGGGGGGTTGGGCTGGAAGTTATCATCCATCAGAGTCTCATGGGACTGGAATGAACGTATACCTGGAGAAGAAAACCGTCAGGGATGGTAGGGGAGGGCAAGAAGTTAAGGCCCATACAGACCGATTCCTGGATGACCCACTGAGATTAACGTCTCCCCTGTTAGCAGGGAAAGGCCAAGGACAATCCCCAAGCAAGAAAGCGACCTAATTGTTTTAAGAGTATATTCAGTCATGGGGCGCCTGGGTGGCACAGCGGTTAAGTGCCTGCCTTCGGCTCAGGGCGTGATCCCGGCGTTATGGGATCGAGCCCCACATCAGGCTCCTCTGCTGGGAGCCTGCTCTTCCTCTCCCACTCTCCCTGCTTGTGTTCCCTCTCTCGCTGGCTGTCTCTATCTCTGTCAAATAAATAAATAAAATCTTTAAAAAAAAAAAAAGAGTATATTCAGTCATGTGCTAGTAAAAGCTTACCAATCACCTCTCGGAAAAATAACAGCAATAAAGGAATGCCCATCGTGCGCCTTTGGAGAGCACGTGTGCCACACAGGTGCAACCCCGAGAAAATAGTGAGATGTAAGAAAATAACTAGAAAGTGATGAAGTTTGAGTGTCTGTTGACTTTGCTGTTTTTTCCGGCTTTATCGAGGTGTAATTGACAAAACTGTAATCTACATAAAGTGTTGCACTGTGATGATTTGATAGACACACACACACTGAAATAATCACAAGCAAGTTAATTAACACATCACCTCACATAGTTCCCTTTTTTTCCTTTTGGCGAGAACGTCTCCGATCGAGTCTCTCCTCCATTTCCAGTATGTAGCATACGCGGCTAGCCGTGGTCACCTAGCTGCACGGTCACTCCCCGCGCTTACCTCGCAACTAGACGTCGGTTTCCTTTGACCGACGTCTCCCCCTCACCGCCTCCAGCCCCGGACAACCACAGTTACACTCTGCTTCTGTGAGCTCTACCGTTTTATTTAGATTCTGCATGAGTGATCCCACACAGGGTTTACCTTCTCTGTCTGGCTTATCACACTCAGGGTAATGGCCCCCAAGTTCACCCACATTGCTGCAAATGGCTGTATTTCCTTCTTTTTATGGATAGATATATTCCATCATATATATTTTTTCTATCATATTTAGTGTATAGATCACAGTCTCCTTATCCATCCATCCGGCGATGGACACTCGGGCTGTTTCCGTATCTTGGCGATTGTGAACGACGCTGCAACAAACACGGGGGTGTATTACACGCGAAAATCAATTCAAAATGGATTAAAGGCTTGAACGTGAAACCTGAAACCATAAAACTCCTAGAAGAACATATCGGGAAAAACCCCTCGTCATCAGTCTTGGCCGTGATTTCTTGGATCTGACACCAAAAGCAAAGGCAACGAAAGCAAAAATAAACAAGTGGGACGACATCACATGAAAAAGCTTCTGCACAGTGAAGGGAACAGAATGGAAAGGCAGCCTGTGGAAGGGGAAAGATTATCTGCAAACTGTACAAGTAATAAGAAGATAATATCCAGAATATATAAGGAAATTATGTAATTCAATAGAAAGCAAACAAAAAGCATTTAAAAATGGGCAAAGTACCTGGAAAGACACTTATTCTAAAGAAGACATCCAGATGGCCAACAGACACATGAAAAGATGCCCAACATCACTCATCATCAGGGAAATGCAAATCCGAACCACAATGAGTTATCACCTCACACCTGTCAGAATGGCTAGTATCTAAAAAGTCATGAGATTAGTGCTGGCAAAAATGTGGAGAAAGGGGACCCCTCATGCACTGTTGGTGGGAATGCAAACTGGGGCAGCCACTCTGGAAAACAGTATGGAAGGTCCAAACAATCATGTGACCTAACAATCCTGCCGTCGTCCTGTGAGGTACAGAGTGCTGCTTTTCTAGGAGAAATCAGGATTTCCCGTTTGCAGGTTGAGTAGAGGCAGACCCTTCTAAAACCAAGTTCTAGATGCATAAGAAAAGTATTCCCTTCCTCCTAAATAAAATTGGAAAGGAAGTCAAGTCATTCATTCAAAAGGAGTTTCCCCAATGATTTCAAAGTTTTGTCCCCTGAGGCAACTGCCAAGCTCTTGATAGGAAGGGGACCCATGTAAACTCCCTGTCGTGAGACCCAGCATCACTCCCGGCCCCACTTCTGCCCACTGGGGAGGGGGAGGGATGCAGGTAGGAGGGACAGACGGGGGACACGTGGCCTGGCGCGAACACCTCTCTTCTGACACAGGAAACCCAAAAGCCCTCTGAGGCCAACATCCCCATTTTCCAGATGGGAACACCAAGGCTCGTGCTGGAGAGGACTCCCCTGAGGTCACACAGCAAGATGACAAGGAGTGGAGGCCAGAATTCCTTCCTGAGCACGGCCATGTTCTGAGGCTCACTGTGGCCAACACAGCAAGAGTTTTCCACGACGCAGACAGACCAGATGTGCGAGGCTTCAGGGAGCCAGAGGGATGACCTTGGCGTGCAGGAGGCCCCACTCCATCTAAGCATGTGGACCAATACTTTGGATCACCTCTCACCTCAGGCTGGAGAGCTTTACGTCCTGAGGACTTCACAGGCCATCTGGTTATGAAATTTCACGAGTCAATGACATCATCTTCCATGGTCACCAGCCTGCCTCTGTTTTAGGGAAGATTGGGGAAATCTGCTTCAAAGGGCACCATGGCTGCCATGATGATTTATCATCAGCAAATATTGATGCCAAGTGTCATGGGGAAGGGGGGACCATGTTGCCAGATGCCACAGGCCTGGCTCCCGGGCCCGACAGCAGCCCTTACTCTGGTGACCAGTAGCTCTTAGGAGAGGGACCAGGATCATCTGTGTCCCTTACATCACTCCTTTAGGGACACTTTCTGAATATCTGCAGACAGGTAAGATGCCTGTCCCAGGAGGCACCTACACAGGTGTGGTGGGCTGGATTGTGTCTCCTCCCGACCCCGGGGACCTCAGAACGGGCCTGTACTTGGAGAGGGGTCTTTAAAGAGGTGACTGAGGTAACACGAGGTCACTACAGTGGGCTCTACTCCAATGCGACTGGCGTCCTTACAAGGAGAGGTCAGGACGCAGACACGCATGGAGGGACGACCACGTGGGGACACGGGGAGGACACAGCCGTCTGCACAGCCAGGAGAGGTCTCGGGAGGAGGCCCTGCCCACGCCTGGATCTGGGGCGTCCAGCCTCCAGGATGTGAGGAGTGAATGCATGCAGTTGCAGCCACGGATCTATGCAGCTTCGTCAGGGACGCCCCAGCTGACAGATGCGGAGGCCGCCTCGTTGGGTCCGCCTGGTAAGTCTGGGAGGGAGGTGGTGCCAACCCCCTTAACGAATAGGACGACGACACTCAGGGGTGGGCTCTTCGGGCAGAAAGCAGACCATCACGATGTGATGACCTCTGGAGCATTTTAGGCGGTTTGGCTTTCTGGGCATAATTCTGTTTGCTTGCGGGGAACAATTGAAGGAGTCAGAACAGCTTTTCAAAGCTCAGTTTGGAGCACAAATAGCCGATTTATGTAATTAGCCCACATGCAACCACATGGAATGCCGTCCAGGCTTTTTCCTGAACCAGACTGGCACCACCTGATTCTACCAAATATAAAAACATCAAGTTTTCGAGTCACAAGTAATTCCAGGGAGCACATGACACTCTCCCCGGGCAACCCTGATGTCCCAGGATCCACCTGGCTTCTGTCCTACTCTGCTGGGGCAGGAGGGGGCGGTGTGGGGCTCTCAAAATGGTGTGCGGGAGATGTTCGGGTTAAATTCAAGGGGATTCGTGAATGGCTTGGGGATCTTAGCTAAGGCTCCAAAATGGCAGAGATTGGTCAGGATGCTGTTTTCGTCATGGTTTTACTCTCTTTCATATTCCTAAGTCACACGGTGAACATCATTGTGGCAAATATTATAACGGGGTGAACAACTTTTTATACATGAAGAGTTCATACAAGTCAAGAGAAACATGAAGACTGAACCATTTGTCAAGGACGCAAAGAGTCATGTCCCAAGAGAATACGAGGGACTAGCACATCCCGGAAGAAAAGTAAGCCAAGAAATGTGAACTAAAGCCCTGAAGAGATGCCTTTTTGTCACCTGTACTTGTAGCAGTAAAAGCTGATCTTGCCTTGGCTTTCATTCCTCTGGAGGCTGCGCTGAATGGCCCCCTGGACGCACCGAGAAGAACACACACACAGAGCAAAAAGGGAAGGAAACGTGCACCTAGGCAAGTGGACGACCTGAGGCAGGTGGACAGGTGTGTGTGGATGTGGGAACGGAGTGAGGGAAGTCACAGGCAGGAGCACCCAGAGGTCCGCCCAAGGGTGCTGAGCTTAAAGTCAACATGCTGAGGTCAAGGTCAGGGCGCTGAGGTCAAGGTCGGTACGCTGAGGTCAAGGTCAACACCAATAGGGAGGCGGTGTGGGATGGCAGAGACATCCAGCACCAGCACCAGCTCCGGTGCAAGGTCAGGCCCCTTGGCGTCTCCTCGCCCTGTCGCCTGGTCGCTCTGGCGGGATGGGCCTGCACAAGCCACTCGCCAAAACGCAGAACCAGAGGACTCCCCCCTGAAGAATGGAGCTGGTGGGGAGCTCCAGGGCTTCTCGGAGTTGGGCCCACGCCATCAGGGCCCGAAAGAGGCCACTCCGGGCCCAGGAGGCTACCCCAGGGGACACCACACAGCACAAGGGCAAAGCCAAGAGAGACCCCCCGACACCCACCTCCTCGGAAGAGTCGACGGCTTTGCAACAGAAGGGCTCTTTCAGAGTATTTGAGTTTGTGTTTTCAGAGCTATTCAGGAAGATGGAACAAATACAAAAATCGGATACCACGAAAAAGGGACACTCGGAGAACAAGAACGACCTTTCAGAAACAAAACCAACTGTTCAGGTAAAAACGAGGCTGAGAACCAGCACAGAAAGTACAAGAGGCTACAGCCAGATGGAACGTAGATGCAGGACGGCCATAGCTGGACAGGAAGGATTTATGGTCCACATGGAGAAGCTGCAGTCCCAGAGGCCAACAGGAGGTGATGGCACTGATGGGACCGGACGCATGGGTCGGCCTCTTATCAGACTGGGAGGATGCCAAGGATAAAGGCAAGATTCTAGAAGCTTCCACAGAAAACAAGCAGGTCACCAGCAGAGGACCAGAACGAGCAGTCATCTGAGGGGTCACCAGAAATTCCAGACTCCCAGGGACGCCCAGCCAGAGCTCTGCACCCAGGCAGGAGCCACGCTGAGGGCCCGCCGTGGGACTGCCAGACGCATGGAAGCTTCCAGAAGCATCTGGGTTTGCACCTTTCTTGGAAGTTACTTGAAAATGTGCTGCAACAAGAGAAGAAAAGCCAAGAAGAGAAAGCAAGAACTCAAAGCCCTCGGCTGCCCTTGGCTGTGTCCCCACGCATCCCAGGCCCCCTCTCCCGGTTCCTGGGGCGGGTGGGGCGGGCAGGCTCTTGGGACGTGTGCATGACAAGCACAGAAAGTGCACCACTCTGCTTCCAACATGAGCGAAGTCTCCAGGGGAGACATCCGGACTGCAGCAGTCAGCTGGGGGCCACAGTAACAAAGCACCAGGCTTGTGCTCAATCCAAGACATTCACTCTTCACGTCCCAGAGGTGGACGCCCGAGGTCCAGGCGTGGCAGGGCTGGTCTCCCGAGGCCTCTCCTGGGCCTATCTCCTCCCTGTGTCCTCACATGGCTGTCCTCAGTGGGGCTCTGTGTCCTGATGTCCCCTCCCACGGGGACACCCGTCCTGTAAGATGACAGCCCACCCCAGTGACCTCATTTTACCTCAATCACTGACCCCATTTCCAAACACAGTCACAGTTACACCCTGAGTTCCAGGGGGCTGGAGCTTCCACATGTGGGTGCTGGGGGGACACAGTTCAGCCCTAACATGTACTAGAATGTCATCACTGGAAAGAACAGAATGTACAGCGCAAATTGCAGCATGGCCTGATTTTGCACAACCGGTGGAGTGTGAGAAAAGAGAGCCCATCTGGCCACCAAACACCCCCGAGGCCTGTATTTTAAAGCACTTGCTGCCACATTTGTGAGGGTTGGTCCTTTCACATGGTTTGGAATTTGGGTTTTCGGGCACAGTTGGTGAGGGCGGGTATTTTTCTCTCTCTCTCTCTCTCTCCTTCTGTGAACACCTGCCCTCAGCCGCCTCCACCAGCCTATGTGGGGATCTCGTGGTTCTGGCCACCAGCCAGTCCCGCAGTCCCCACGGCCCACAGTTTCTGGTGACAACGTAGCTCCCAGCAGGCAGGCGATGCTGTGCCCCCCCCAACACAGGCCCCCGGAGCTTGGTGCAGCCTCTTCTTGCCCACGATCAGAGGGAGGCCGAGCCCCGGCCAGCACAGCTCCTCCCCGACGGGAGCCCAGGGACCCACGGACTCAGCAGCCACTAGAAATCCCACCGTGCTCTCTTCTTGTCAGCAGAAATACACACATCTTGTGTTCAGGCTTGTTCTTCTTACTCTCCCTCTTCCAGGTCCTGTTTTCTCCGTCGCGGGAACAGAGACGGTTTTAATGTTCAAATTTGCTTGACCGCGTTGACCTACAAGAACTTGCTTCCTGGTTTTTAAATGTCATAACCAATTTGAAATAATGCACGCAGCACTCAACTCGGTTACAGAGAAGATCGTCACATTATCCTTCGAGACCCCACAAAGGTGACCGCGGAGCGGAGTAGAGTCCAGAGACGCGGGCGAGGAGGAAGGCAAAGGACACCCAGGTCAAGGTTAGCAGTTGAGATCGGGTAGCTGACACGAACTACGCTATTGCTACGAACCTTCAGGAGCAGCAAGGAGGATGTAGGGCTGGAAGATGTGAGTGATCCAAGTCCTAACCTTTGCATCAGTGGCACTGGTGTCACGTGACCATCTAAGTGTGACGAACTGGCAGACAGAACCACAGAACAACTCAGTCAGCAGTGGTCTCTGCAGAGCTGGGTCATGTTCTCACTTTTCTGCAACTCACCTTTCCTCATTCATAGGCTCATGCACACCCTCACATGCACGCACACGCACACCCATGCACACACCCATGCACATGCTTGCACACATGCTCTCGTGCACACACTCGTGTACACACTTGCATGCACACACGTGCACACACATGCACATGCTTCCACACACCTGCACAGTCACCCGCACATATTCACATGCACATGTTCGCACACACACACACACTCAGGCACATGCTCACACACACATGCTCACACCCACGTGCACACACTCATGCACATGTTTGCACACACTCACGTGCACACCCGTGCACATGCTCGCATGCAAGCACACACATGCACACCCGCAATGCTCCCACACATGTGCACACAGCCACCTGCACACACTCACATGCATGCTACACTCGCGTGCACACACACACACTCACATGCACACACTTGTGCACATGCTCTCACACACACACATGCTCTCATACATGCTCACACAAGCAGGTGCTGATGTTCAACACTGGTGATTACAATGAGAAGAGTCCTCCTCGCCTGTTTGGAGGAGGAACCTGGCATTTCCTTTGCAGGAAGCAAGTGCAATACGGAAAGGAGCTTTGCCATGACTGCCAGTTTGATAGGTAATCCCACTACTGGGAGCCCATTCAAGGAGAGAGTGAGTTTGAGGGGAAACGTCCCTATAGGAGGACATTCTCACAGGTGTGAGTTGTAGGAATGCAGTTCAACAACGTAAATGTCCAACAACAGATAGACGTGCCAAGGCACTGTGGCACACCAGCCACACATACCCTGCAGTCAATTATGTTCTGCTTCAGAGTGGGCTTTACTATGTGAAAATTCTACACTTTACATAACATTTTTAAAAAGCAGGAAACACACAAAACTGGTAACTATGGTTATCTCCGGGTAGAAGTATTATTGACAATTTAAATGTTACTCCTTAGATTATTTTCCCTTTATTTTCTATTCTTATAATCAGAAGGATACGTGCATTTTCCAAACAGACATTCTGCCCCGTGGCTCATCCCGACCTAGCCCGAGACGTCCTGGGAGCCCCCGAGAACCTCGCAGGGTCTGCTGGCACAGAGATGGCTCTCCTCATCTCCTGCGTGTGGACACGCTCCCGTCACCCTGGCTCCAGGCACCACCTGTCACTGCTGCCCCTGTGTAGGACCGACACTTACTAGTCACTGAGTAACAAGCCTGCTGCTACTCCCCCGAGATCAGTGACCACGTCTTATTCATCTTTGCAGCTCCCACCGTCCTAGAAAGTCGCCTGGACACTAATGAAGGTCCACACACATTCACACGGTCTGATTTGATTTAAATAAGTTCAATATTTTCTACCAACCAAGGGAAAGCAGATCAAACTCTCGGAGCTCTGCAGGAGTGAGTTTCTGAGAAGCCCTAGAAGAGAAATAATTTACAGCATCTTGCAGGGCGGCCAACGCCAACCACACACACTGCGGTCCGCCCAGATGTCCGCCCGCACAGCAAGGACGGAGCGGGGAGTGGAGGCACCGCACGGCGCCAGGAGGGCTTTGGTGGCTGACTGCGCTCTGCCTGGTTAATCATACTAGGATCTGTTGTGGAAGGAGGCGGGTGGGGAGCAGGGACACGGGCCAGCGTGGGGGACGGCGGGAGGGATGGAGGTTGGCTGGAGGAGGGACAGAGCCAGGGGACAGCGCTCAAGGACCCTGCAAGGAGACCCGAACAGTGAGCCCCGGTCACTGGCTGCTCCGGCTCTGGGCGTGGCTGCGGGATCGGGGGCCCTGTCGCCCTGGAGCTTGGGGTCCCACAGGAAGCGGGCACAGAAGCCCCCAACTGGGGGCAGGTGTCCTGCCCCGAGGACCAGGGACAGCTCTCTGGGCAGCGGGGACCTTCTGTTCCGCATCACTCTTTCCAAGATCTTGATGAGAAAGTGGTAACCTCTGCCCTAACGTGAGGGACTGCTGGTTGGGCCTCTGAAGAGGAGTCAGGAGCCTGGTCACACTGAGCTGTGCAGACGAGGTGACACCAGGATTCAGGGCTGGGGGATGGGATGCGTAACTGAACTCATCCAGTCCCCCCACTCTGGAAGGGGTGAAGAGTTCGATCCAGGCACCACAGTGGTCAGCACCGACGTGGGGTTTTCAGCCCCGATATGGGGTTTGAGCGGGCTCCTGGAGCAGTGGCCCGGGGCCACCCTCTGACCTCCCACGAGGCCAGCCATGCAGCTGGGGGTCAGCACAGGACAGCCCCTGGCCCAACTCCACCACCGCCTGTCTTGTGCAGCTTGCAAATGAAGAGCATTTCTATGTTTTCAGATGGTTGAAGAAAATCCAAAGAGAAGACTGTTCACAGCACGTGAACATTACATGGGATTAGGATTTCCGTGAACGGGAACCAAGTTTCATTGGCGCAGAGACACTGGGGCCTTCGCGTCCTCTGTGCCGACTTTCGGCTGTGGTGGCAAAGTGGGAAGGTGTGACAGGAGCCGTATGGCTCTTGGAGCCAAAGACACTTGCTCTCCAGCCCTTTATGAGGGTTTGCAGACCCTGCCCCCGGGGGGGAGGGTCACACAGTAGGACGGAGTGCAGGTTGCACACCTACTGCCTCCCAACTCCCGGGCCAGAGCTCAGTGCTAAGAACCGGTTGCAGGGGCTGCTGGGGTTCCCGGTGGCAGCTTCCAGCATCCACTGAGGGCCCTTCAAGGGATTCCGTCACTCCTGGAAAGCAGGTAGTCATGGGCCACACGGCGATTAACCCTCTCTGCCAGGGGAGCCTTATCCCTCTCTGGGCTCACCTGGCACCATGCATTCAGCACTCAATAAATGCACATGTAGGGGCACCTGGGTGGCTCAGTCGTTAAGCATCTGCCTTCGGCTCAGGGAGTGATCCTGGAGTCCTGGGATCGAGCCCCGCATGGGGCTCCCTGCTCCACTGGGAGCCTGCTTCTTCCTCTCCCACTCCCCCTGCTTGTGTTCCCTCTCTCCCTGGCTGTCTCTCTCTCTGTCAAATAAATAAATAAAATCTTAAAAAATAAAATAAAATAAATAAATAAATGCACATGTAATTGGACTGATGAACTATCCATGCACACCAGGTGCTGGGTGCAGAATCAGGAGGGAGCTGAGCCAGGGATGACCAGGCTGGGGAGCAGCCCGTGGAGACCAGAAGGAACGTTCCCCAAGCTGGCCCAGGGTGCGGGTCAATGCGGGGGAGGGGAGACTGACAGGCAGCTCTGGGCAGGTGTGGGGTGGTGGAGAACTCTGAACTGGGAAGGAATTAGCCCATCTGGCCTGCGTTGGCTGCATGGGGGTGAGGGGCAGGTCCCTGGTGTGCACTGTCCAGGAATGGATTTGAGCCAAATAGGTAAAATCTCCCAGCACCCGAAAGGAAGGAAGCGGATCCAAGCTGGGGCCTCGGCAGTGTGGGGGAGCAGGCTGGGCATTTGCGTCAGAAGCAGAGCCCGGGGTTCAGCCACAGCCTGGGCCTCAGCAGACAGTGGTGAAATGTGGCCCCCTGTGATCCCAAGCGTCCTGCAGAGATGGGGGGGCTGCTCATCTGAGGGACAGAGCTGCTGGTGGCAGAGCAGGAAAAACCTCTCTGGGCAGCCCCCCCCCCCCGCCCCACACCCTCTGCCTTCTTGGTTTGGACCTCTGCCCTGAGCAGCACCTGAGGCTGGGGTGAGCGCCTGCCCCCACCCCCCATGGTGTCCGGGAGGCTCAAGTGCCCCCAGACAGGATAACCTGGCCTGTGAGCCCCTTCTGTCTGCAAGGGGGCCCTTCACAGCCTCACCTTCACCCCAGTGAGTCAGTCAGTGGCAGGGAGACTCGGATCAAGTTCCAGCTTCGGGGAGCCCTGAGTCCCGCCCATCTTCGGGGAGCCGGGGATCCCACCCATTCGGCACATGCCCCATCTGTCGGTGGACCTCACGGGAGGCCTGTGGAAGTCAGGTGTCTCGATCCTGCAGTTCAAGCCCCAAGATTTGAGGATTTGATCTTTGCACCACTGAATTACTCCACTCAGCTCCTCTTAGAGCAACAGAGAAGAAACTAATGAGTCTGAACTGTCAAAATTCGATTTTTGTATTATCACCTTTCTTCTCTGTTTCTTCAAGGACACGAGACAGAGTATGTATTGCCAGTGCTAGATTATAGCGGAACCCAGCTGCGTGCACGATATCGATCCATCGATTCTGCCGGATGTTTAACATCTTACATTTTACTGGCTGCACACCTGGGGCAATTTTCTTCTCATTTGCGTGATGAGATTTTTTATTATTCCGAATTACAGCACAGAAATGGGGATGTTTATTTGAATGAGATGCAGTTTCTCTTTCCAGAATTTATGTAGAATGTTTCATAATGCATTTTAAACTCAAATTTGAGAAGTAATTTCTATGCCAGCAACTATCCTGCAGAGACACCAACATTGGCAATTGGCATAAAAAGAAAAAACACATGTAACTTTATCAGTTAGAAAAAAAGAATGTGAATGATAAAATTGTCAATTTTTTTTCAGAAAGCAGCACATGTAAATTCTTTAAAAATAAAAAGTCATACTTGTGTGGTGGATCCTGACATATCCAGGAAGACAAAGGAAGATAAGTCACCCGCGACCCAGCCGGCCAGAGAGGAGCGCCCTTAATGGTGGAGCCTTTGCTCCCCGCCTTTATTCTGCGCAATAAACACACTTACTAGCGGCACAATATCGCTCACATCGCTTCCCCCAGAACGGAAGATGGATCCACAGTGATGTATTAAAAACGATTTCCTTTTCTCTTTTGTCATCGATCGAGGGGCCCTAGACATGTGAGTTCATTTAGAGTATTTTTATTCTGTGTTATCGTGTCTCAATACCAACTGCCCCAGTTAAGTCCATATTCTGTTGCTGTTGGTGTGTTATGCCAAGCCCCCCAACTTTGCTCTGCTTCCTGGAAAGCGTCTTGGTTCTTATCAACCCTTTGAATTTCCAAGGAAAGTTTAGCATCAGCTTGTTTTCCATAAACACTAACCACAGGTGTTCTCATCAGGACTGCGCTAAATCAGTGGGTTCATATGGAGGGACATTTCCATGACATCCGGCCTCCAGGACGTGAACACGGCTTTCCCCTCGATCACAGGCACCTTCTGTCATCTCTCCCCATAACGTGCGTCATGCGCTGCGGCGGGTTCTTGCACGTCTTGTATTCGATCCGTCCGTCTTTGCCCCTAGCAGTCTCTGTTCTGGGGTCTGCTTTCTGTCATTATCACAGCAAGTCCCATCCCCGCTGGTGTGGAGTGCTGAAGTGGCCTGGGTCAGCACGTCTGCTGGGAATCCTGATGAGCCGCGGGTGCTCCGCCATCCCACCATCCACTCTGCCCAGTGATTCTGCCGCTCAGGTCTTCACTTTACTGGTTTATTCCTTCCTGCTCCCTGCTTCCTGTTCCCCTTCCCCGTTTGTCTTCCTGCAGTTCCTCGCACACGTTGTGGGGGTCCATCCTGGTTTATTTACGGTGTTCCTGAGCGTGTCGCTTGGCGTCGTTCCCGTGGTGGTTTCTCTGCACGTCCCACGGACACCCAGGTCTCAGCACGACATGGTCACAGACCTCTTCCCAATGTCCACAGGCCCCACGACCATCCGCATCCTAAAAACACGATCATATCAAGCATCACCGCTACCCACACTGGGAACCCCCACAGACACCGCTAGGATTTGCTCCAACCGTCCCGCGCTCTGCAAGGAACTCACGAGGGGAATGACTGTTTCAGTCTCTGCTACTCTTTCTACCCAGACACTCTCTCTTCTCTGAATTCCAAGCCTTCCTTTTATACAATTATGTTAAAAAGATATAGGGCAGGGGCGCCTGGGTGGCTCAGTCGGTTAAGTGTCTGCCTTCGGGCCATATGCACCCCAATGTTCATAGCAGCAATGTCCACAATAGCTAAATCGTGCAAGGAGCCGAGATGCCCTGCAACAGATGACTGGATTACGAAGTTGTGGTCCATATATACAATGGAATATTACTCAGCAATCAGAAAGAATGAGTTCTCAACATTTGCTACAACATGGACGGCACTGGAGGAGATAATGCTTAGTGAAATAAGTCAAGCAGAGAAAGACAACTATCATATGATTTCTCTCATCTATGGAACATAAGAACTAGAATGATCAGTAGGGGAAGAAAGGGATAAAGAAAGAGGGGGTAATCAGAAGGGGGAATGAAACATGAGAGACTATGGACTATGAGAAACAAACTGAGGGCTACAGAGGGGAGGGGGGTGGGGGAATGGGATAGGCTGGTGATGGGTAGTAAGGAGGGCACATATTGCATGGTGCACTGGGTGTTATACACAACTAATGAATCATCGAGCCTTACATTGAAAACCGGGGATGTACTGTATGGTGACTAACATAATATAATAAAAAATCATTATAAAAAAAAAAAGTGTCTGCCTTCGGCTCAGGTCATGATCTCAGGGTCCTGGGATCAAGCCCCGCATCCGTCTCCCTGCTCAGCAGGGAGTCTGCTTCTCCCTCTGCCCCTCCCCCCTGCTCATGCTCTCTCTCTTTCTCTCAAATAAATAAATAAAATCTTTTTAAAAAACACATCCCACAACATCTGCAGTGTAACCCATCTTTAAACATACAGGACGGTATCGTTGACGGAAGTCGTACTGCGAGTCAGACTCCCACAACTTCTTTGCCGTGCACAACAGAAACTCTGCTCCTACTGAAACCCTTCTTCCTCCTCCAGGGGCCTGATGGCTTTTTACATATTTAGGCTTTTTCAGATCACTGTCATCACTCTCCTGATGGCCAAATCACCACAACATTGCCTTCACGGCCAATTCTAGGTTGGCGCTTGTGTCTCGTAAAACTTCATTATTTTTAAATCTTTAACCTTCCATTTTTCCTTGCTTTCTGGCACAAGACATATTCCAGGCCAACCTCTCCATTCCGGCCTTACATCAGTGGTCCCCTGGTCCCTGGGGCCCACTTCCCAGAGACATCGCCAAGTCCCTGGACAGGATCGCTTTTGCTGAAAGCATAGATTTAGACCAACATTTCCAATCCAGTTCTAACACGGCCGTGTCGCTCCTAAACATTATTTTACTCTGGTTCTTATGCTTCTTTTTTATTATTCTTTTAAAAAGTCTCAATTCGTAAAAAAAAGGGGGGGTAGTCAATTTATATGAAATGGGAGGAGAGAACAGTGGCGATGACACTAACATTCTTACCAACAGAAGAGCAGCGCGGAGCTGAGCGCTGGTCCGAGCGGCCGCCTTTTTCTACGGAGGGGGTCCCTCCAGGAACACTAAGTGGCACCAGCTATGCTACAGTCACGCCGGGTCCTGAGGCTGTGCGGCAGTTGGAGGACTTCTCCGGGGACTGCCATGAGCAGTTCCCTTTCAGTTTAGAGGTGCCGACACCCTATTAGCTGACAGATGTGGGCTCTCCGGAAACGGTGGCTTTGGGCCACAAGCCCGTTCTCGGCGGTGACAGTCAGCACCTGGAGCGGGCTTGAGCATCTCAGGACGCGACGTGTCACATCAACGCCACTCGCTCATCTGGAAGGCCTCCTGCCTCACTGCGGGTGAGGGCGTCCTATGTGTTTGCTGGGCAAGTCGACACTGTTTCCCGCATTCACGATCTAACATTGTTACAAACGCACACACCTCGGCAGACTTAACTAAATTCTAAACCTACTGTCCCCACCGACCAAAAGCTTTTATCTCCATCTGTCCTGGTTTCTCTCCAAGCTGCAAGCTCTCCAGGTTTTTATAAAATGCAGCAATCCAGGAGCGCCTGGGTGGTTCAGTCAGTTAAGCGTCTGCCTTCGGCTCAGGTCATGATCTCAGGGTCCTGGGATCGAGCCCCGCGTTGGGCTCCCTGCTCCACGGCGAACCTGCTTTTCCCTCTCCTCCCTGCTTGTGCTCTCTGTCACTATCTCTATCTCTCGCTGTCAAATAAATAAATAAAATCTTTAAAAAAAAATGCAGCACTCCATCAACCACTGAATGATCAGACTGTTACGGTCACAAGGTTCTAGCACCTTCTTTCCCTTTCCCTCCCCTCCAGCCCTTGCTGTCTTGAAATGCTTGGCTTCAGCCTGGACTCCTCACTTTCTCTGGTGTCCCCCATCTCATCTGTCAGCACACACCTTAGATAGGACTGGCCACGTGATTTGTGGGGCCCCTGCAGTCATACATCACTAAAACCTGTAGGATTACATCAGGAGCACACGGCACCGCGGCCCAACCTTCCAAAGAGACCCAGGGTCTGACGTTGCCTGATCTCATGTCCCCTTCCTTGGAGCAGGGCAGCCGTCCAGGGCTTCTATCCCATCAGTCAAGGTCAATGGGGTGTTAGCCGCTGCACAGGTGTGAGCTCTGATCGGTTCCAGTAGGGGCCTCCCTGGGTTTCTGCTACACCGTTAGCCAGAGTGAAGGGTCCGGTTCAGAGGCTGTGAGGTCACGGAGGGATCCAATGGAGCTCTAGGAAAACATGGCATCTAGCACGATATTTCTGCCCACGGCCTGGTGTCTCTTTCTCAGGTGCAGTGTCAGGGTGATGCCCGGAACAGTCCTTGGCACATGTTTGTTGAATGAATGAGTGAGTGAAGTATTCCATCAGCCAACCACAGTGCTGCCTTGTCCCCAGGAACCATACTGTTTACAATGAATCTGCAGGCTGGGACTCCTTGATTCTCGAGCTGCAGAGGGAACTTGGTGAGTCACCAGGAAGGATACACGAGCTGGGGTCCACATAGAGAAACCCAGTGGTGATCCCGAACTGAAGGACAGGAGCAGAGAGCTCCTCGGGGCTTGCTGCTCCGACAGCACATGGACAGCCCTTCCCATCTGGCGGGAGGTGGTGCGTGAGCACGCAGCTGCACCAGGAGCCAGGCAGCCCCTGGCGTGAGCTCTGGTGGCTCTGTGGCCGGCGCCCTGGACGTGAGGGTCACGGCCCTGCCTCCTGTGTCAGGAACCCCCGGGTGTGCTGTTGCCAGGATGAATCCAGCCAAAGCCGCCGTCGTTGGCAGAACAGCCCTGATCCGCAGTCTCAACCTTGCACTTGTTGAAACCCCACATTTGCAGCAATTTCTCATTTGAAACTTGACCGCATTGTTCAAACTCCTCATTTAACATTTGGCCCAAAAAATAAAATAGAAATCCTTACATGTCCACATCCTTCCACGTGGGGTTTCCTTGGGACCCAACCCGGGGAACGTATTAGAAAGGTAAGCGAATCCTTGCACACGGGAATAGTCACTGCTCCAGCTGTTTCTTCCTATATGTGTGTCTCACGTAGGCTCTTAATTTAAATGCCGCTCCACAGAACCGTTAAGGATGAAGGAGGGACGCTAAGCTAATTGGAGTTATGTAGCTTCTTTTTTTTTTTTTTTTGAAGATTTTATTTATTTATTCGACAGGATAGAGACAGCCAGCGAGAGAGGGAACACAAGCAGGGGGAGTGGGAGAGGAAGAAGCAGGCTCCCAGCGGAGGAGCCTGATGAGGGGCTCGATCCCATAACGCCGGGATCACGCCCTGAGCCGAAGGCAGACGCTTAACCGCTGTGCCACCCAGGCGCCCCTGGAGTTATGTAACTTCTTAAATTGGTTTCAACATGGTGGGCTTGTACAAGAGTTCCCGCCACAGAATACCGTAAAGCGACAGAATCGTGCAGACAGTCTGGCTACCTCTCCTCACGTCGTGTTTTAGGGGCTACTCCATGAAACAACACACGTCCCTCCGTCACGTCCAGCAACACACCTTGACTTACAGCGACCACCCCACGAAAACCCTCAGTCCTCCCGGCGTCTGTGGGCACATATTTACTTTGAGACGTTATAATCCCCAAACGCGCCGTTAACCGTTTTGCCTCCAATATTAAACTGGCTTTAAAAGCTTTCATATTTACGGCTCCCCTCAATCTTCCTTCCTGTTGATCGGAGTCTCCACCTGGTGCCTGTTCCTTCTGGCCTGAATCTCGTCCCTCGTTCCTCGTGCCAGGGGCCTGCCACACGGAAGGCGATGGCGCTCCATTCCCAGTCCTCAAAGTCCCTGCCGTGGAACCCCCGCTGCCCCTATGTCTTCCTGCACTTTGAGGACGCTCCGTGTTTCTGGTGTGAAGGGGCTTCTGCTCATCATTCCTCACTCTGTCGTGTGTCTCTCTTCTCCGGATGTTCTTGGGGTTTTGCTCTCTCATCTTTAGTTTCCAGGGTTTGTATTTGGTGTGCCTCGGGGAGAGGGAGGCACCTCTACGAACTGGGGTTTGGGGTGATGCTCCAATCGGTGGGTTGATGAACCTGATTGAATTTGCTAAATCTTATCAAGCATATGCAGCTTTTGTTGGATATAGATGTGCTGCATTTTCTCCCTGTTCTACCCCGGGGACCCCACTGCATGCACGCTGCGGGGGTCGCTGGCGCTCGGTGCATCTCCACAGGCTCCAATCTGGGCAGTTTCCACCGACTTCCGCGAAGATCACCGACTTTCCTTCCTCCTGCTGCACCCAAGCCTCCACGGAACGTGCCTGTGAATTTCTGACTCAAAATGCCGCGTGTTTGACCCCAGGCCTTCCGTGGGGTTCTTCTCCAGTTTTTAAAGCTCGCCTGATGTCCCTCGTTTGCTCATTATATTCCCTGTGTCCCGCGGAGGCCTCCAGAGTCCTGGGCACCGCGTCTGCATGCACGCCTTCCGCAAGCCTGTGCACGGAGACTCCGTTTCCTGGACGGTGGGTCACGGGCTCCAGGAAGAACACTCCAGGCTGTGGTCTTGTCATTTTTCCACGGTGTGCACACGACAAAAATGTGTTTACATGAGCATGACAAGGAACTCATTTTATCTTCAACATCAACTTTTAAACTAAAGTTAGGGTAGCATTCAGAATTATGTAGGATGTTTCATTGTTCATGAGATAAACTTGCGAAAGCTTTTTGTTGACCCATGAATTGGATGAAAAAATGGAAAAGATTTTTATTAACTTATTTTCTACTTTAAAGGATCTAGTGACTCTGACAAAAACTGACATTACTCAACTGATTTTGAAGTTCTGTTTTTGGAGACGAAGGCCACATATTAACTTTGCTTTTGATATATGCAGAAAATCCAGAAATAGAAGTGAAAAAATTAATGTACGATGACAGCCATTTGATCTAAAAAGTCATGCCTCTCAAAGCAATTTCTGACATCGTACATCTTAATTTCTCACCTTTGAGCATTATGTTCTTAAAATAAGTACTAACTTTTGAGGCACAAGCAGATGGTTTCTCAGCGGACTTCTGCTGGTGGGAGACTGGCGGTCTGTCCTGCCCGTCCGCAGACTTCATCCTGCCTCTCCACACACCCCATGGCAGTACACAGGGTGGCCCACCAAACTATCCCAGCATGTTGCGACATGCTTATTTATCATAAAGCAATTAAAATTAAAAACGAAGATGAATATGGGTGTGTGGGTGGCTCAGTCGGTTGAGCGTCTGCCTTCAGCTCAGGTCATGACCTCAGGGTCCTGGGATCGAGTCCTGCATCGGGTTCCCTGCTCAGCGGGGAGCCTGCTTCTCCCTCTACCCTCCTCCTGGCTCATGCACTCTCTCTCTCTCTCCCTCTCTAAAAAAACCCACCACCAGGATGAATAAAAATATGGAACTCCAGGGCAAAAGGATCATCTTAGGAAATTCGGGACATGCCCTCACTCGACTTATACACTTTGCAGTTCCTGAGAAGTTGGGGCTGGTGGGCCTCTGCTCATGCTTCACCATCCATCCCTGTCCCACACATGGGTCTCTGGTCCCTCACCCCCTTCTAGGACTCAAGCCTTGAAAATACACTGTGTGCCCAATCGTGGACCTGGTCATTCATTTCTGCAACTGAGACAGCTTCACATGGTTTTCTCCGGCTTTGCAAGGACAGTGTCGGTGTTAACAAGGGAGTAAAGTGACCCATTCACTGGTTTTCAAGGTGCACTGTCAGTTGGAGGCTTGCCTTGCTTCTGTCAAAACGGATTGTGCCCACGGACCTGAGCTCGTTCCATAATGGATGCTGTTCGCCGCTGCTCTCACAGAGCCCCCGCAGCTTGTCATCTGCCTTTAGTGCTCACCGGGGTGGGGGACCCACAGACGCGAGGCACCTGCCACGCACGCACGTGCGCTGTGCACGGAACTCGTCCCGCGGTGGCAGATGTCACCTTGCTTAGCGGGAACCTCCACTTCCAAAAGGTTTTTGAGAGAAGACATACATCTTTAATGGGACATTAATGCCTCACGGGCTTGTACCAGCGCCTGCAAGCTGCCGGCACTTTCCGGCACCCATTAAAATTCATGTGCACGCTACTGGGGGAGTTTTCCGGTTCATCATCTGTTGGTACCTCGTGAGACAGCCATTTGACGTGCGTGGCAGAGGAAAGGCACCGCGTGACCGCGCAGACCCGACACGTCTCACACCACTTTGTTCTTAAGTTCTGCGGGGTCGGTGTTCGTGAGCATGAAATCAGGGAAATTCGGAACCAGCGTGTTTCAGGAAGCATGAATCGTATCGATCGCTGGTTCTCTGGCTTTAGGTGGGGCAGGCCGGTGGCTGGAAAATGTGAAAGCCCCATTGCGACAGTTCAGAGTCACTGAAGGAGGTGGTGCGGGCTTGGCTTCAGGACCTCACACCTGCCTGACACACTGCACACATTCCAGCCCGCTTAAGTGTGCACATCAGCATAGAACCATCAAATTCATCCATGCCTGTCCCAGGGCAATAACTCGGATTCAACCAAGCTAAACAAACACCACTGAGCACATACTGTGATAGCCGCTGCTGTGCCGGGGTTCATGGGCCATGGGGACAGCCCTGGCCCGGAAGGAGCCTGCCGCTTGTGGGACGCAAGGGGGCGAAATGTGCCTACACGGTGGTGCAGAGTGGGGGTGGGGTGGGGAGGAGGGGGTGGGGAATGGCATGAGCGAGAGAAGTTTCTTGAACATGGGCAGGCTGCACCATACGTGGGAAATGGAGACAAGCCGCAGGCACATGGGGGAGTGGCTTTCCGGGGAGTGAGGACAGTGTTTGCAGACTCAGCTCCAGTAAACCATTCTGTGGTTCGGTAAGCCCCCCGCGAGTGTGGGGAGAAACGGGGAAGAGAATGGAGGGTAGACATCTCTGGCACTCTCTGTCAGTCTGAAGCCACAAACACGTGCCAATGTCTAGAAACATACATCAGATCTGGCTCCTCTGGGAACTGGGACTGCTGGGCATGAGGTCCACCAGCATCCAGGCCGTGTGCTCAGAGAGCAGGTGCCCAGGCCGGGCGCAGCTGGGATTTCACAGACAGGGGTCTGCACCTGCCTGCGCACATGTGACACGATACACGTCCCTTCCCCTCACCGTTCTCACCAATCTCGCTGGGGCTGGGTCACCGATTTGTGAAGGGCAGACCCTGGGGGCTTGAGCAGGCACGTACATCCCGGTCTCCGTGTGACACACATGGACACACATTTACGACAGGAGTGTGCGGGCTCAGACCCTGGGCGGGAGGGTTGCCGTCCAACAAAGCACAGATGGCTCATCCATGGCACACCCCAAATCGGAGCCAGGGTCACCGGATGTGGCATCTCCTGCCCTTCCTCCCCCAAAGCCTCTACTGACAGTGGAGCAATTGCCCCCAGAACCTGCTTTCCCATGAAGGAGGAACTGGAGTCAAAGTCTCGTGTCACCGCGCAAATGAAAACTTACTTCCCTCGATCAGCAAGAGCGCTGGGGATGTCTCAGGTCTACTTACTGGAAAAGTACGAACCCAAACAGCATTGACTCAAGCATGCCCCGATCCACACTGCACGTTCACCGGATTGGAGCACACGGCATTAATAATCATGCAGCAATATCTTGAGTAATTTAAATGTAAAAAATATGAATATCGGCGAGTGAAATTCTTGACCAGCTTAAAATGACAGTTATCATAAAGGCTTCATTTTCAACTGCAAGTTATTTCAACCACGTGGATGCCGGGGACATTTGCACCTGTTTAGAGTTCCAGTGAGAGGCTACTAAGAGAAATGCACATTTGGAGAATCTCATGTGATTTTTCTATAAAAACCAAGACAGGCCCTAGAAGTAGGGATTAGAGAGGAATTTGAATTTTGATTCCAGTGGAATGATGGATTAAGTACCATAAATGACAGAATCCACGAAACGCTGGGTGAAATGTAAAAATGACAAATATCAATGACGAGCGACAGGCGCGCCGACGTGGGGAAGCGGCAATAAGCGGGGAGTTCCCCGGGTGGAGGCTCCACACTGGGTGGTGGGGACCGTCCACCGAGGCGCCCGCGGGAGCCTGTCCAACGCAGCCATGAGAGGAGACGCAGAGCCTACAACTTCCAAACAGAAGCAAGGACAACAGAACTGGGAAAAGACGAGAGAAAATCCATGAAAAAGACGGGAGGACAGAAGGGAGGAGAAACCAGAGCAGACCAACAAGCATGCCCGCCATGGCGATAAAATCACGCGCATGCGCACACACACACACGAGTAATCACAGCAGACGTCGCCGGACACGCTGAGTGGACACAAAACATTAACATCAGACTGCGTTTTTTTTAACAGTGGTCGACTTTATGGAGAGACACAGAAAAACTTACAGACACAGAAGGGCCCCTAAGCCCAAGGATGGAAAGACGGACACCGAATACCAAGCAGAAGAAAGCAGATGTAGACATGTACATATCAGAGAAATTCGTTTTTACTGAAAGGTCCAAGTTAGCATCAAGATAGAACATCTGGGGCGCCTGGGGGGCTCAGCCGGTTACGCGTCTGCCTTCGGCTCAGGTCATGATCCCAGGGTCCTGCTCAGCAGGGACACTGCATTCCTGCCTCTTCCCTGCAAGGTTTCTTTTGTTCTAGAGGCAGGATTGTACACAGAGAGGAAAGGTGTGGACATGGCGTGACCTGCGGAACCCCCCACCCCCACCCCCCTGCTGTGTGTCCTCACCCTGCCTTCTGCAAACCCCTCTTTGACCAGGACCAGAGAGCTGCGGGCGCTGTGGAGTCCCTCCTGGCTACACGTCCATCCGGACACGTCTTCTGCAAACAGGGGACTGTGATCGCCTTGCTGGGAGGGCAGGCCTCGGGTGGGCGCTCCCCGAGCATCCCAGACCCGCGCCCTCCACCAAGAGACCCCCGGAGAGAGGAGCAGGCAGCCACGTGGTGGGACCAGGGCAGGACTGGCTGGGCCCTCCCCAGGGTCATCAGAGGTGAGGACGCTGACCGGGCCAAGGTCAGCAAGGCAGCCCTGGTTCTGAGTCACGCTGCACCTGGAAATCACGGCAATATGCGGCGAGCCCCCCCACCCCGGATTTTCGGGTTTGCTGTCAGTGAAGCACCCGATGAACCAAGTACCCGTACTAATGAGGATGACGGTTCAAGTTCACTCAGCTGCATGTTTGCTGTTCATTCGTCGTTACTTAGGTCCCGGGCGTTAGGAGCCCGTTTGCCCGACAAAGAAACCGAGGCCCAGGGGAGACTGTCACCTGCCACAGAATGAAGCAGGGGCGGGGCCATGAAGCAGGGGCGGGGCCATGGAGCAGGGGCGGGGCCACAGAGGGGGGCGGGGAGCTGAGCCTCAGGTCTTGCAGCCCTCCCGGGTCCTGTGTTCCAGGGTCCACAGCTAATACTCCGCTTTAGCGACCATGGTCACCCGCCTCTTCACCATGTAGCAGCTTCTGCTTCCAAGACCCTCCGGCCAAGCGTTACATTTATCAAAGCTTCACGCTGACGCCCCCTTGGCCAGCTTGTAGGGGGTGGTGCGCTAAGCCGCCATTCTGAGCCAGAGCGGTGGCAGCAGGTGGGGGTCCCTATATGTTACATGTGGGCCGGAGCCTCGTCACATTCCAGCCGGTGGAGGGGACTCCACACTCCCCAGTGGCCGAGACTTCCAGGCAGCTCAGAGGCAGCCCCACAGGGACAGGGCTCCTGACTCTCTCCCAGCTTCCCTGAGCCCCCACCTCCATGCAGGGGACCCCCCCCCC
>NW_024425563.1:94637169-94735936 GCF_017311325.1 Ursus maritimus | reverse complement strand
AAAAGACGAGAGAAAATCCATGAAAAAGACGGGAGGACAGAAGGGAGGAGAAACCAGAGCAGACCAACAAGCATGCCCGCCATGGCGATAAAATCACGCGCATGCGCACACACACACACGAGTAATCACAGCAGACGTCGCCGGACACGCTGAGTGGACACAAAACATTAACATCAGACTGCGTTTTTTTTAACAGTGGTCGACTTTATGGAGAGACACAGAAAAACTTACAGACACAGAAGGGCCCCTAAGCCCAAGGATGGAAAGACGGACACCGAATACCAAGCAGAAGAAAGCAGATGTAGACATGTACATATCAGAGAAATTCGTTTTTACTGAAAGGTCCAAGTTAGCATCAAGATAGAACATCTGGGGCGCCTGGGGGGCTCAGCCGGTTACGCGTCTGCCTTCGGCTCAGGTCATGATCCCAGGGTCCTGCTCAGCAGGGACACTGCATTCCTGCCTCTTCCCTGCAAGGTTTCTTTTGTTCTAGAGGCAGGATTGTACACAGAGAGGAAAGGTGTGGACATGGCGTGACCTGCGGAACCCCCCACCCCCACCCCCCTGCTGTGTGTCCTCACCCTGCCTTCTGCAAACCCCTCTTTGACCAGGACCAGAGAGCTGCGGGCGCTGTGGAGTCCCTCCTGGCTACACGTCCATCCGGACACGTCTTCTGCAAACAGGGGACTGTGATCGCCTTGCTGGGAGGGCAGGCCTCGGGTGGGCGCTCCCCGAGCATCCCAGACCCGCGCCCTCCACCAAGAGACCCCCGGAGAGAGGAGCAGGCAGCCACGTGGTGGGACCAGGGCAGGACTGGCTGGGCCCTCCCCAGGGTCATCAGAGGTGAGGACGCTGACCGGGCCAAGGTCAGCAAGGCAGCCCTGGTTCTGAGTCACGCTGCACCTGGAAATCACGGCAATATGCGGCGAGCCCCCCCACCCCGGATTTTCGGGTTTGCTGTCAGTGAAGCACCCGATGAACCAAGTACCCGTACTAATGAGGATGACGGTTCAAGTTCACTCAGCTGCATGTTTGCTGTTCATTCGTCGTTACTTAGGTCCCGGGCGTTAGGAGCCCGTTTGCCCGACAAAGAAACCGAGGCCCAGGGGAGACTGTCACCTGCCACAGAATGAAGCAGGGGCGGGGCCATGAAGCAGGGGCGGGGCCATGGAGCAGGGGCGGGGCCACAGAGGGGGGCGGGGAGCTGAGCCTCAGGTCTTGCAGCCCTCCCGGGTCCTGTGTTCCAGGGTCCACAGCTAATACTCCGCTTTAGCGACCATGGTCACCCGCCTCTTCACCATGTAGCAGCTTCTGCTTCCAAGACCCTCCGGCCAAGCGTTACATTTATCAAAGCTTCACGCTGACGCCCCCTTGGCCAGCTTGTAGGGGGTGGTGCGCTAAGCCGCCATTCTGAGCCAGAGCGGTGGCAGCAGGTGGGGGTCCCTATATGTTACATGTGGCGGAGCCTCAGTCACATTCCAGCCGGTGGAGGGGACTCCACACTCCCCAGTGGCCGAGACTTCCAGGCAGCTCAGAGGCAGCCCCACAGGGACAGCTCCTGGACTCTCTCCCAGCTTCCCTGAGCCCCCACCTCCATGCAGGGACCCCCGCCCATAGGTGTATCCTCTTCTCCCCGCCCACCTCCCTGCTGGACAAGAGCGCCGAGCCAGCTTCACACAGCACAGGTCAGTGGGTGGGACTCCTGCTCCAGCCCCACGGGTGGGTGAGGGTGACCCTGGGAGTTTAGAAAGGGTACGTCATCCTCCACTGGCATTTCCTCAGGACCCAAAGCCACTTGGTGATGCATGTGTCACCACCAGGCTGTGTACCAGACAGACCCGCACGGTGACGGTGTTTAAAGCATTAACATGATGATGTCAAACAGTCCCGTTTCTGGAGCCCTAAGCATCGTGTTGGTAACACACGGTGGCTGGATGCGGCCCTGGGTGGGGGGCCTTAACCACCTCATCACCTGGTTTAAAACCAGGTGACCTCGTTTGCATTTTCCAGTCTTTGTTAGTGAAAACAGGTCAACTGTACCCACTCACTGAAGGATCTCTGAGCTAGGCTACAGCAGCTGACTCCTTCCGAGGCTGAGGAAACTGATCCCCAGAGCAGGAAGGGGAGAGGCGAGGTGGGGGGGAGGAGGTGGTAGAGGAGATCAACCCTCCCTCCACGCTGTCCCGTAGTGGCCACAGGGCTTGCTCCCCGCAGTGCAGGCCCCCCGGGCCCAGGCTGAAGACTGAGGGTTCGGGCAGACATGCAGGTATCACAGGGCTCAGGGATCCAGGGAGCACCCCCGAGGGCAGCAATCCTGGCCTTTTGGGGGCAGGGTGGCTCATTGGCTCAGGGAAAGTGGAAAGAGGAGAGGAGCCGCATACAGACTGTGGGGTATAGGCAGGGCTGGTTGGGGTGGGCATGGGGCCCCTGGGGTGTTAGCGGGGCTGGGGTGACCCCCACATGTGTCTTCACAGAGCCTGTCATCATTCGCTCACCTGCCGTCTGAAACAGGTGCATCTCGCATCATGCCTGCGTGGCTTGTGAGGGTCACTGGGCACCGCGTGTCCCCAGTGAGGACCGAGCCAGCCAGACCCAGCCCACAGCCCTCACCTCAAGGACCTGAAGAGCAGCATCTGGTCCTGCTTCACCCAATGCCCGCCCTTCAGAGCAGCCCGGCCCCAGCCCGGCCCCCGGGCGCCATCCTTCCTCCTGTCCACCCTTAACACAAATTCCCCTCCATTATCTGCGCGCACAGCCATCCCTCCTGGGCCCCCAGCCAGGCTGCACCACCCCCCAGCCCCGAGGTGGCGTGTAGGCTGAGGCCTGCCCAGTCCTGGGGCCCTGGAGGGCTGTTTTTGCTCCTGGAAAATGGATTACAGGGACATTCTCCGCCTACGCAGAAGTGCGGGGTCTTCCCTGTTGCTAGGCTTTTAAGTGAAGCAGGAAACTAATTTCTGGGATCCAGGAGGGCCCGAGGGACCACTCAGGGCATGCTCACTGCCTGGAAGTAATTGAAACACTTCTCAATTAGGCCAGAATGTCTGAAATAGTTTGTGCTTTCAGGAAAACATGTGCCGCGGACCCCATCCTGGGAGACGGCTTCTCAACAGACCCACTCTGGGCTGGCGATGGCCCGGGCCTCTCGGATCTGTGCCCGGCCCCTCTCCACCACCAGCCCGGAATCCCTCGGAGCGTTTTTCAAAACAAGGACAGTAACGGCAGTCACAGAGCTGCTAGTCACAAGCGCCACACGGCCAGATGAAGCCTGCAGCCTCCTTGCCTCCTGCTCGGGGCCCCGGCGAGGCGACTGCCCCCCACTTCACCTGCTTCTTCCCTCCACCTCCCCCAGAGCCCCAGGGAGGGAGAGGAAGCCCAGAGACAGCCTCAGTTGTCCCATCCACAAAATAGAAACAATGCTCCTGCCCCGCCCTCCAAGGGGCAGCCTGGCCTCCGTGCTCCCGGACAGAGTGGGGGGAGTTCTAGGGGTCCTGCAGTGCAGCGGGAGGCAGAGAGCCCCTGAGCTCTCTCTGAGAGTTCCCACTGCAGGCCGGAAGTGCTGGTGGTCCTGACTTTGGTCAGCTGGTCCAAAGGGTCTTTCTGGCGTCAGGAAGGGACTTCCAACAGGCCCCCTCCCTCGGCCCTGGAAGAGTGACAAGTGGGTGCTCTCTGTTGCCCTCCTAGTGTGTGCTCTGTTCTCCCCACCCGGGGGCTCAGGGCCAACGAGCAAGAGAAGGAAGAAAGTGGCCGTACTGTGTATGGGTTGACCCCCAGCAGCCCCCAGTGACCTCGCACCCTGACAGCTTCACCCCCCTTGGCTAAGCATGGACTCCGAACTCCTCTGAGGTGTCTGAGGCCCCCATCCCAGCACCCCCACCAGGAGGACCGTCAGCCAAGAACCCGCTGGGCTGCGTCTCCCCACACAGAGACAAGGACACCTGCTCTCTCTTCCATCGTGACCGTGGCCCTCAGGGGGTGGGATCCTGGGGGGTGACCTTGGCTGACTGCCAGCTCTGCAAATCTCCATGGGGCCTGCACGCATCCCAGACGGGCAACCAGCCACAGGAGCCTTAGGCAGAGGGAACCATTCCAGGTTCCAGATCAGCCAAAACACACTTATTCTCCCTGAAATTCAAGTGATTGGGAGAAATACCCCAAATAAAAGATGCACCGACTGCTGGACCCGCCTGCAGCCATTTTGGGGAAGTGACGGGCCTTCCTGGGGCCTCAGGTCACACCCCCAGGCATGTGGCTCTGTGCATCTCTCCCTCTCCTCCCCCCCACCTTCTCTCAGTCCAGCCATGGGGCTGGCGCCAGGACTGAGGGGCTAGGACTGAGTCCTGCGCACCTGCATGTCCACCCCAAGCCCATGAGACCCTCGGGGACGCCCCTGGGCTGGCCTCGTCCTCCACCCGGGCAGCAGGTGGCCGTCAGGTTAGCCGGGCCTGGAGCAGTTCGACCCCGTCCGTCCCAGGGCAGGAGCCAGTCTCAATCTCGGCTTCTGCCTCTGAGAGCCGCTCTCTCCTTATTGCCTTTCAAACACAAATTCAAGGAAGAGCATTTCCAGCAGGGAGGCCCAGCTCTTTCCTGTCCTGGAGACTCTCATGGAGAGGAGGAGGGAGCCTGCCTTCTGTGCTAAACTGGCCATGGGGCACAGCCCTCAGGGATGCATTGTGTCCTGGCACCTGTGGCGTCACAGTGTCCCCGCTGTGCCAGAGAGCTCCTTTGTGTAAGGTCCGGGGTCCTGAGAGAGAGGGGACCACCCTGTGTCGTCCTCGCAACTCCCACCGCACTGCGCTCCCCTTGCCCAAGGGACTGACACGCAAGTGTTTGTCAGGAAATGACAGGGTTTTATCCCCAGGATTTCTGTGATTTATTGAGTGCATGAATGAAGGACTGGACAGAAGCGTACATCTCTCCCCGTCCAAGGAGCTGGAGTGTCGGTGCTGGGGACTGTCCTCCCCGTGGGGCGGCCCAGATGGACAGGGAACTGCAGAGTTCCACCTTTCTGCATGCTGGGACAGGCGTTGGAGGTCCACGAGTTCACCGAAACGTCTCTGCAGTTGGCCCCACAGTTGGGAATAAGACAATCTCAGAACACAGGTGTTCGCACACACTCATAGTTACATGCCTCCTCTCACACACAAACACGGCACACGCTCTGTCCCCTACGTGCACACACACTCACTCGTGTGCACTGTGCATACATCCATGCACACTCACACTGCCCCATGCACACGCCGCACCCTTTGCTTGCCTCACGCTGGCCATCTCTGCCCCTCTTTCTGTGGGTCACCACGTCTCGTCTCTTCTGGATCAGCTTCCTGGGGCGGCTGTCACTCAATACACAGGCTGGGAGGCTCAAGTGACATCAATCTATTGTCTCACTCTTCTGGAGGCTAGAAGTCCCACAGCAAGGCGTTGGCAAGATTGGTCCCTTCCGAGGACTCTGAGGGAGAGTCTGCTCCAGGCCTCTCTCCCTGGCTTGTAGATGGCCGTCTTCCATCTGTGTCTTCATATTGCCTTCCCTCCCCATGCGTCCATGTCCACACTGCCCCTTTTATAAGAACACAGTCACACAGGATTAGGGCCTGTCCAAATGACCTCCCTTTAATTTGACTACCTTTATAAAGACTCTACTTATAAATCAGGTCACATTCTGAGGCCCGGGGGGTTAGGACTTCAATATTTGAGTTCCAGAAGAACATCTGGTCAACCCATAACATCTCCCAACACGAACGAAGTTAAAAGCAGCAGAAGTGGACCCAGGGGACGGCAGGCTCGCACGTGGCCTTGGGTTAGTTGTAAAGGTGCACTGACAACTCACGTGCACTACTACAGATTTGTAGAGGGAGCACGAGCCTAAGAGAGAAGATAAAACAGAAACCGATGAATGGCTCAACTTAAACCACAGAACGCAGAAAAGGAGCTAAAGAAAACGAAAAGAAACAGCACAAGCGCAACACGGGAAAAGTCAGAAACGGCACAGGCATTAATCCACATCACTCAATAATCACTCTACATGTCAATGGTCTAAATACATAATTTAAAAGACAGAGACTGTCTGGATGCATTAAAAAACGGGACCCAACTCAACTAGAGGGTGTCTACAAGAAATTCACTTTCACGGTAAAGACATGGATTAAGAGTATGGGGATGGTGAAAGACAGACCACACTGACAATAATTTTAAAAAGCTGGGATCATTGTCTGACGTCACCAACTACAGAGCAAGGAAAATGACCAGGGGCTCGAGAGGAGGGAGGGAGGAAGGAGTAGGGGGAGCACTGGGGGATGTTCAGGGCCATGAAACTCGTCTGTATGATAGTACACACGCAACAGTGAGCGTGTGTCGAACACCGTAGAATGCACAATACACACGGCAAACCTAATGTAAATTATTATTATTGGTAATAATACACCAATACTGGTTCATCGCTAGTACTACATAGACCACGCTAGCCTGTTATCAGTCGTAGGGGGTCCTTCATGGGGCAGGCTAGGGAGCAGGTGTGAACTCTCCATCCGAGCCATTCAAATTTTTCTTCAAACCAAAAATTGCTTTAAAAAAATAGTCTAAATAAAAATGAAAAGTTTGCAACTGTCACTTCACCGTGAGCCACCTCCTCCGTCACCACCAAGCCAGGTCAGAGCATCTACTCTGTCCATCCGCAGGGACCCTGCAGCCTAAGCCAGGAGCTCCTCAGCATGCCAGACCGGACTCGCTGGCTGCTCTCTTTTCCAGTGCAGAAGAAGGGGCTGGGGAGAGGCCTCGAGCGGCCGAGTCCCAGGGAATGGATAAGGAGGTTCTGAGCCTGACGCTCCCAGAGAGATACCAGGAAAGCCACCTGCCGATTAAAGAGATAAAAGGTGGCAAACTGAGCCAAAAGATGAACTGTCCCCTCCCCACAGACCCACTTCCTAAGGTGACTCTCTGGACTGGGAACCTTCCACCGGGCACCTTGGGGGCACAGGCTGTAGATAGAGGGCCCCACGAGGGAAACAGCCCGGGTCACTGGGTCACCCTGTAGCAGAGTCACTCTGTTGCAGGGACGCTTGGATTGAACAAGGACAGGCTGGCTCCACAGAGTCCATGAAATTGTGAGACCCTGCCAGTTCCAGCTGATTCCTCCTGGGGTGTTAGCATTGGAATGCTGGTCTCTTAGTTAATAACTTTGGGGACATCCTAGGTCTCAGACCCACAGGGACCTGCCAGCCCACAGCGACCACACAGAGGACGGAGGGTACCTCGGAGGAGGGAGAATCTGGGACCTTTGCAGAAGGACCAGAAGTCCCTGCAGCAGAGGGAAACTTCAGATCAGGAGAATGGGCCTCGCCCGGAAAGGAGGCCTTAACACTCTGCCCTGTCTTCCCCTGTGCGCACAGACGGACAGACCTGGCCCTGCCTTGAGCCCCTAGGTTTGCTGTGGGGCCAGGTGCGCCTGGAGCGGCCAAACTCCAGGCTGGGATCAGCCTTTCCCACCTCCCCCAGTGCTTGGGTGATTGAGACAACTCTCTACTGCACAGCAACGTCAGGGACAACTGTTTTCTGGAACCTGGCTGGCCTCCCCTCCCCCGACCAACTGCTCCACCCTGGTTGCCAGGCACTGGTTGACCACAGAAGTCAAACTCTCCACAGGGTTCTGAGCGGTCAGTTGTGGCCACAGGACACTGGCACTCGCAGGCATTGCTGTTGGAGCCCTACACAGCCATGGAGAGCCCGCCTTCGGCCACCGGATCCGCTTTCCAGCTGGTCCTGGAGCACCTGTGGGGTGCGCTGCGGCTGATTTCTGGAAGCTGGAGACACAGCCCAAGTCCCCCCTCTGTGTTGCCTTGGGCAATGCTGGTATGGACCGGGCTGCTGGTTTTCCTCGCGAAGAGACGACTCACTCTAAGAAGTGCAAAGGTGCTGGGCCAGAGGCATTCTGCCCACCACGACGTCTGTGCAGCTGGCAGTGAGGACATTGGCTCAACCACACAAGCCGATGACACCCTCAGCCCTCCCTGGCTGGTGGCCAGTCCTCCCACGTTACAAGCCTTGTGCCTGTCCGCGATGAACACAAACCTGAGCAGGTTGTTATGTTGGGACACTGTTGACTTTCTGAAAAAGGCACAGAAGAGCCAGCCTCCTCCACTTCCCCAGGTCACTGGTGAAAAACCCATCCTAAGAGACGCAGAGAAAGACGGAGAACAACTTCCGAGGGAAAGAACGAATGACTGGAGTGAAAACACTCCTTTTCCAGAACGATCAGAACTGTTCAACCAAGAAGTTTCTAGATGGAGGCAGACAAGGCAGGAAAAGGAGGGGGAAGAAAGGCTGGAGCCGTTGAAGGCACACATGGAGCCGGTCCCGAAGGATCAAGCCAGCCGGTCACCGTCCAGGGCAGGACCTGGGCTGCAGGCCGTTCCCTCACCTGACCTCGTTGCACATCACGCCGGGGCCGGGGCCTGCGGAGTCCAGCCAAAGACGGGAGCAGGAAATGGCCATCACCCCGCCCATCAGGCCGCAGTTCATCTGAAGGGTGTCACTGATGATGCTGGCTTCCCTGTGTCCCCTCCAAGTCCCGACAGCCAACAGCAAGCCAGAGCCACACAACCGTGGACAGAAAGGGCAGAGATCGCAATGCTGACGCGACAAATACACAGTCTGCAAACCCAGGAAGCGTCTTTGTGGGAGGAAAATTCCCAGCTGGACCGTGAGATTCAGCAGCTGAAGCTGAAAGTCCAGAATGTACCGGATGAACAGGACCAATGCATCCTGCAACTTCACAGAAAAATGTTTCAAGAGGAAGATCAGTGCTTGGAAATGAAGAAGGAACTGGCAGACCTGTATAGAGAGATGAACTTCTCGTGCCAGGTTCGCAACCTCTACAAGAAGATGACCCAAGACCTGGGCGAAGAGCTGCAGAGAAATGCCCGCCACTATCGCAAGGCTGTCCCCTTTCATCGGGACAGAGAAGCCAAAAGCTGGGTGGCAGTTGCGTCCAGCGAGAGAAAGTTCGAGGAGCTAAGGAAAGAAAATGATCGCGTGAGGCAGATGCTGGCCGACGTGGAGTTCCACTGCCTGCCTTTCCTGAGTGACCCTCTGGCTCCTGCAGCTCCGCCCGCAGCCCGCAGAGGCTGGCAAGTGTCAGGGGGTCCCTGGGGTCATCAGGGCCCCAGGAAGGAGGGAGGTCCCCCTGGGAGGGCACCAAATCCGGGGTTGCCTGCAGGTGGGACTGGGTTCAGGGCAGCTGGGCTCTGAACAGCCACAGCCCGGCTCAGCCTCTGTGTGGAGTTCTGTGAATCACGACTCCCTGCTCTCTCTCCGGTGGAGCTGCTATTTCTAAGTTGATGCCACAGTCACTCTTAGCGGTAGAGCATAGACTCAATTCTGCTGATACAGACAGAGCTTTGTTAATATTCCCTTGAATACAGAGTTTCCCCATCACACGCTTTAGAACTATACACTATAAGTATTTTATTTGGATTTAAATTAATGCCACTATGACTTAAGACATCGTCTATTGTTGCTTTAGAAATATATACTATAAGTATTTTATTTGGATTTAAATTAATGCCACTATGACTTAAGACATCCCCTATTGTTGCTTTAGAAATATATACTACAAGTATTTTATTTGGATTTAAATTAATGCCACTATGACTTAAGACATCGTCTATTGTTGCTTTAGAAATATATACTATAAGTATTTTATTTGGATTTAAATTAATGCCACTATGACTTAAGACATCGTCTATTGTTGCTTTAGAAATATATACTATAAGTATTTTATTTGGATTTAAATTAATGCCACTATGACTTAAGACATCGTCTATTGTTGCTTTAGAAATATATACTATAAGTATTTTATTTGGATTTAAATTAATGCCACTATGACTTAAGACATCGTCTATTGTTGCTTTAGAAATATATACTATAAGTATTTTATTTGGATTTAAATTAATGCCACTATGACTTAAGACATCGTCTATTGTTGCTTTAGAAATATATACTATAAGTATTTTATTTGGATTTAAATTAATGCCACTATGACTTAAGACATCGTCTATTGTTGCTTTAGAAATATATACTATAAGTATTTTATTTGGATTTAAATTAATGCCACTATGACTTAAGACATCGTCTATTGTTGACATGGATAGAGACGTTCAAAACAAGACCATTTCTGTGCACTAGGACTAGGGTTACAGATCTGTAGAACTAACTTAATATTTATATGAATAAAATGTGATTGGTTTTAAAAACAAAGAGAGAAAAAAAAACTTAAACAAAACAACATCCCATTCAAATTGTATAAAATAGTTAGTATGGTCCTAAATTCAAATTTTAGTCCTAAACTCATATTTTAGTCCGAAACTCAAATTTTAGTCCTAAATTCAAATTTTAGTCCTAAATTCATATTTTAGTCTTAAATTCATATTTTAGTCTTAAATTCATAGCATTAGGTTATCTTAAATTTATAGATAGGAAAACTTAAGAATTTACAACCATTTCTCCTTGTTCTGTAATTTTTTTTCTTAACCTTTGTTGTTTTGTTTAAGATACTATTTATTGTTTAACATTTAGGAATTTTATGCAGTCAAAATACAAAGTTTCTCCTGAAGACACACGCACAGTCCCATGCACGTGGAGGCGTGCACACACACACCCCATGATATAGAATCTAGACTATTGTAGTTGTTTTGTGAGTATCTAAAAATGTAAAAATATAGTTGAAAACTTTAAAAATTGCTTATAGATAAATAAATTATTAAAAAGAAAAAATCGTGTGTGTGCAATGTATAAAGAGAGGAAAGCCTCCTTGATCCTCTTCACAGAGAGCGGAGTGTCCTGATGGACCAGGGAAGATCCCAGGCAGGAGCACTTCTCCTACACTGTGCAGAGGAGGGAGGAGCCCAGGGGACAGTCCCCAGCTGGCCAACAGGGTCAATACCGTATGACCTTATATGCATTACATATAAAGTACAACATGAGTGCCCCTGAGTCCCCGCTGATGTGCGATTGGATGATGAAGAGGCAGGAGAGAGGGGACAGGTCTCCCCTCGGGCGAGCTGCACGTGGCTTACGTGACGCCCCTCCCCACAGTGGTGAAGCACCACCACCCACTCATGAGGCACAAATGCACGTGGCACCTCCTTTTCCAGAGCATGGGGTGCACAGGGGAGGCGACAGTCCCTGCTGGGTGGAGAAGCTGGCAAACACCAGGTCAGCCAGGCGATCACATCCACAGCGATGCTGGGAAGCCATGCTGACAGCTGACACCCTTGATGCCACGTGATGGCGGTGGCACTTTTCCTGGGATTTTCGTCCCCAAACCATAGAGTCATAGGACAGCTCTGCAATGAAGGACACGCTGCAGAGCACCTGTCCGTGTCCGCTGACGCCAGCAAGGTCACCGCACACGGGGAAGATCTGAGAAGCCGTCTCAGCCCAGAAACACAGGAGGAAGAGGCGGCACCTCGGGTGAGTGTCCGTGCTGCCCGGGGTGCGAGCCCGGGACAGGAAGGGGCATGAGGGAAAACCTGACGATGGAGAAGGACAGGTGTGACTGGACAGAGATGGTGAGTCCTTTGCTGTGACCAGGGCACCTGGCCAGGGCGAAGGCGGCCACAGTGCAAGGAACACTGCCACTTGCTCCCAGCCTCTCTGTGAATGCACAGCTATCCCCAAATCAAAGCTCCCCTAAACAAAACATCTTACCCTCAACATACGACCGACCCACCCTTCCAGGAATGAAGGAAGGAAAACCGATGCTCTCAGGTAGTGATTATTGGAATTTCTTAGACAAGGAACGTGATTGACCCTTGTCCCTATGCCTAGCTGCTGTCCTTCTGTGATGAAGTCCCTGCACATTATTCCCCATTTGTTATTGAGTTGTTTCTTCTCATATCACTGAATTTCGAGAGTCCTGTGTGGTCCTCTCATGGATCACACAGCTAAACCGTCGCCGGATTAACCCACAGTGTCCAGCTCCGTTTGGTTTGGGGACCGATCTCCCACCCTTACGATCAGTTTCCTGCCTACTTTTTATGTCTCACAACCTTGGACTGGAGGCCTGCATGGTGGGTCTTACCCCATCGGGTAACATTTCTTTATTCTGATAAATATTCTTGAGGTTTGGGCTGACGCATGGTTAAATCAATCAGAAACAGTCTGGTATCTTCTGATCCCGCCTCGAGGACTTACTCTGTGAGACCAGAGTCCTGTGTCAGCGTGGATGCATTGTCGCTTCAGATGTCTCCGTGATGATTTCTTGATCTAAACTGTTTTAAATGTAAAGCAAATAAGACCAAAAATTATATGTGTTCCATGTTGATGGTGGGTGTGTTGGGGGTCATGAAGTTGTTCTCCAGACTTTTCTGTATGTCGGAAATGTTTCCTTAGAAGGGAGGGAGGACCAGAGGAAGAAAGCGGGCAGAGGAAGGACAGCAGGAAGGGGGCCAGGTCCCTCAAACTGGAAATTCCTGGGAAGCCCTCACACTGGGGGCCAAGGAGCCTGGCTTCTGTTCCTCCTGGGGTCCCGGCAGCAGATTCCTTCCATGTGTGCATAGAATACACGTGCGCACTTGGCCCTCTGCTCTCTCCTTGGGGCCGGGAGGGCCTCCGTTTCTCCAGGAGCAGGCTGCCCGCCGTGGGCAGATGCTTCCGGAGCCCAGAGAGGGCTGGCGCCCTCATCTCTCCACTCTCTGCCGCCCCAGCTTCCTGATGTCAGGGGGAGCCCGGTGACGTCAGCAAGAGCAGCTAGAGGAGTGAGGGGCATGGGAGTCAGCCCCCCAGGACTGTCCCGTCCTCACTCTTCAGAAACCCGAGGAGGAGGTGGTCCGGGCTTACCTAGGTCCCCTGCTTTGTTCCGAGCAACACACCTTCTGTCCTCCTCCAGCTCTGCCAGGCAGGGCGCGGCCCCTGTTAGCAAAGACTGCCTTGGGGTTCCCTCCTCTTGAGGTGTCTAAATCTTGCAGCCTGGCCCCAGCACCCAGGCCCAGCAATCCAATGACCGCTGACTCTGCCCGCCCAGGCTTCTCCTGCCCAGTGGAGGGATCCCTGTCCAAGGGGGAACCCAGGAAGAAGGGCAAGCTCTGCCCCCACCTGCGCGGCAGCCGGCAGGTGCTTCCTGCCCCGGACTATGTTTGCTTTGTGACAAATTTCCTAAACGCAGCGTCTTCACCCTGGGAAGAGTTTCCTTCTACGACCCCCATGCAACCCTTCCTCCTCCTCCCCTGGCCTTGACCTCTATGTCCACACGAGGCCGACTGTGCACTTCCCCTTCCTCACCTGGGCACACTACAAACTTCTTGATATTGTCCTTGCAGGGTGGGGGGCAAGCCCCCTGCTTCCCCTCCGGTGAGAGAGGCCAGAAGGAAGCCCAGGACCCAGCGCAGGGGAAGGACATGCAGAGGTCACAATGCAGACAAAGACAGAGTCAGCCAGGAGGCCCCTCCCCTGTCCAGCAGAGCCCATGTGCCAAGCAGAGAATTGGTGCTTTGGTGGAAAAGCCTCTCCGGCGGGAGCCAGTGGCCTGGTTAGAGGCATCGGCTCCCTTCCTTATCAGATGATACACCTGGGCAAAGGGTCAGGAAGTGTGATCCAGCAAAGGGCAGGACGCTAGCAGGCAGGTGCTCTCAGGGGGGCTGACAACAGGGTGATCGCAGACTGGATGGCTCCCTGGTCCCTTCTCCACCCCTCAGGAGACAGAAGGTTTACCCCCTGGGGAAGGGAGCCCCAGAGGACCCAGGGCCGGAAAGCAGGAGGGGAGGGCCAAGGGAGTCTGAGGAGCGCCCCCTAAGGCTGAGCGTGGTCTGCAAACCCTCGGAAGGGGCAGAGGTCCACACCCCTGGTCATCTCCACAAACCCCGGCAAGACTGAGACACCCCAGAAATCTGGCCTTTTTGAGAACCGGCGTCCTCAAAGGTGGGGATTCCTGATGGAGATGGGCGGGAAGTCCAGCCAGTGGCCCATCTCAGGATGCGATGGACTCGGCATTTGTGCGCTCGGATGGGAACTCAGCCTCCACGGGAAAATAAGCCAGCCAACCGGGAACCTAGAGGCACCAAAGCAGTGAAGGGGGTGAGAGGGAGCTTGGAGTGCAAACGGCCCCTTTCTCTTAGATAGATTTCATCTCCAGAGCAGCGAATGGGAAGGACACTGTGGACAAGGACGTGTGCAGGACTAGAGATGGTGGCCAGAAGCATGAAGTCCTGAGACTTTAATCTCCCCTCTGCTTTGGCATTCCAGGTGCTGGGAATTCATTCTAGGAAAGTTGCCCCACCCCATGAAGAGCCCCCACGCCTCCTGACGAGTAAGCATCAGCACCAGGAATCTGTTCAAGTGCTAACAGCGAGGGGCCGTGAAGTGGGGAGCAGTCCAGCCACGGGATTACCAGAAAACCAGAGCGAAAGCTCGAATATTGAGGGGTCATCAACAAAGACACTCATGCCGCAACCACAGGACGGTGGACACACGCTACTCGAACGCCTGTCAATTGTGTGCACACCCAGGGACGCGGCTGGAAGGAGCATGAAAAACGAGCCCACGGCAAGACCACACCAAAGCATATTAAATGAGATGCTCGCCACATTGTTGCTCACCCAGGAAACGGATCTTTTGAAATCAGAAATAACGTAGCTGACTCTTTCTTTGGCAGCTTGTGAGAGGGTCCCTTGGGGAAGTGGCTGCACCCTAGATGGCTCCTCGGAGGGCAGGGGCGCAAGTGTCCCCGGGCCGGGCCGTGCAGACCAGGCTCCTCGTGGCGAAGGCCCTCAGCAGAATGAAGCTGCAGCAGATGGTTTTCCACACTGTGTTGGATTTATTAACATTTAGCCCAGACTTAATTGACAATACTCAATGTCGGTTCTGTAAACATTCAGTTCCATTATTTGCAATGGTAATTTCGGTAAACAGTAGCTATTCCAAAGCTCTGCAGTGTGAAATTAAATTTGTTGGTTAATTAATTGGAAGAATGTAGCAACTTCATTCTGCTTAGAGATTGTGGCATTGAAATTAGTGATCTGTAAAATTACTCACAGAATAGCAAAGTCAGAACAATAGAATGAATAAACTCGTCAACTTTCAGCAAGCAGCAGACACTGAGTTTCTTGCAACAAGGTTATTAGAGAATTAACATACGCCATATTCGTTAGAGAAGATTCTTGTTTTAATAACTAATTCCTCACTCACTGACTGGCTTGGGTCAATATAGCGCCCGAATTTTCTGCCTGGACAATTTATCTTATTAATGTTGTTTTTGGCAAAACATGAAGTTGGAGAGCTTCTCCTTAATGACCACTGAAAGCAGAGAGCTGCTTTCTCACTGATGTTGGTTACATTACATCAATATTTTCTATTAGCTTGTTAAAAACCCTCCAAATTATGAAATGAAATACTCTAGAACAAGGACATTTTAAAGGGTTGACTCCAGAAGATAATCACCACCATATGTTTGACCTTCAGCTGTGAGCCCAAAACATTACCAATTATAATAATGAGCTGCTATTTCTTTCACTATTGAATTGGCAAGAATTAAAAGCGTGGATAATCCCAGTGAGAAAGCATCTGACACAGGTTTTGAGGAGTAGAAACATACAAAATTCATGACAGCAATTTGATACCAAAATTGTATCAGAGAAGTATCAACCGTCTCTGTACAGCATCTCCTAAGAGATTCCGTATCTGGAAATGTATCCCTCAGGTGCAATTGTGGGTGTGTTTAGAACTGTCCATATGAAGATTTTAATCAGAGGGCTGTTTATAATAATGCAATATTCCAAATAATGAATTTTTCATCGATTCTGGCCAACAACACGGTATTGATTAAATGAACTGTACGATGTTCACTCAATGGGATGATCGTGCAGAAATTGGAAACAACGTGCTTGGAGCCACTCGGAACGCAGTCCCCGTGTTGGGCTGCTGTGCAGTCACACAGAAGGACAGGTGTGCTCAGTCCTCTGGCCTGGGACTGACTGCAGCCCATGTCCAGTGACCTGTCCCTCAGGGAGCCCTCATCTTCTGGAGAGCTCTTTTCAGAGGGAGCAAAGGACACTGTGCCTTAAAATAAGAGGTAGACCAGATGTTGGAAGAGCTGCCTGTGGAGATAAAAACTGATAAATCTTTGACAGGGCTTGACAAAATGCTCGAAGTTATGAAAGAAGATACAAGCAGGGAAAGGAATAAATCTCTCTTTCAGAAGGTGTCTAAGCTACAGGATTTGTTCTCAATATGTGAAGAAGAAAATCAAAGATTGAGAAATCTGCCTTGTCAGCTGGTGTCACAGAAGGAAGACCTTGCTGGAAAGCCAGGCCTCCCCGGATGCTGCCCGAGGCTGAGGAGGGGCGCTGGGAGCCAGATGCAGGGGAGACATGGCCCCAAGCAGGGAGCAGTCCAGGGATGAGCTCCCACCTGGAAGGGCAGGTGGAGGCCTTTTGAGAACAGGCCAAGCAGTGAGGTCAGAGGCAGGCCCAGGTCCATGAGCTTGGCTTCCTGGAAGCTTCTGCCTTCCAGGCAATGTTTTCAAAGGGGTGACGTCCCCACAAACACCCACCCAGGAGGGCATAGAGGGGAGCTGGGGAGGAATGGGGGGTCATCCCATGGAGCAAGGCTAGCATGAGTTTCAGGATTTACATGAGTTTTAAATAAGTAATTTAAAACTTTTAAAACAATCTGGAATGGGGTCACAGTAGACCCTGCTGCAAGGGGGCAGCCCAGGGAATGACGGGACTCGAGGGGACCAAGCTCTGGGTGCAGGGGCCGGGCAGAGGCAGTGCGTCCTCTGCTTGAGGGCGCTTGGGCACGGGTTGCACAGCCAGGACCATGAGCAGGTGCAGGAACTCCGGCCGATGGCTTCCCTCCCCCCCACCCCCGCCACCTCATGTCCACCCCTGACTACAGAGGTGTTGGGGAAAGGAGCCAGAAGCCCAAGGAGGTGGTGGACAGAAGCTCCAGTCCGGGATGGCAGGAAAGTTTCAACCAGAGGCTGCATGTGAATTAAGACCAGGCAATTTTGTCACCAACTTGGCACCCAGTGGGTGGCTGACACAGTCCCCGTGGAGGACTAGCCAAGCCCAGGTCCTCCAGCCCAGCAGTGCAGGAGAGGGACACCCGAGTGTGGCTGCTGGAACCATGCAGGCCCCCTGAGCCCCTGGCATGAGGACACATTGAATCTGGGCGTTTGAAGCACAGTGGGTGTGAGCCCCTGAATTAAGGCACAGAAGCAGATAGGATGCTTTTAGCCTGGTCGTTCTTTTTCACTTGAGGAAAATTAAAATAGTGCTTGTCGACTGAAGCTATTCCACAAAAAGCCTGAATTTAAATTTCTGAGCGCTGCTGGAACAGTGGGTTTATAAAAGAGCACAGCAGAACCCAGTGGGGATGCTTAAGGCAGAGGGACCAGAGTGGTGCCTCCCACGCCTGGCTGTGCCTTCTCATCCCCAGGTTGGCTGGGTGTGGTCTGGGGTAGACGCTGACCCTGCTGACAAGGATGCCCCCGCAGCCTCTGGCTTCCTTGGTCCTTAACTCTGCTGTGTCTGGAGGAGAGAGGAGCACACTCCCCAGTACTTCCAGCAGCATCCATATGATGGTTTGGGTCATGTTTCATCCCTCAGCCACTGGGGCCGAGGAACGCAGCACTCTCACTGGCCAGACCCAAGGCCTGTCCCCAATCCCAGCCCTACGTTGGCAAATGGACCACATATTGCAGATGGGGGGAGGATGGTAACCCCAAAGAAATGATGGCCAGGCAAAAAAGAAAGAAAAGTGACCAATGAAGTCACTTAGGCCACCTGGGCCATGGGGTCTGCTGTCTCCCTCCAGAATCTAAGATGGAGAACATGATGCAGAGAGATGGGAAAGAGTTCACAAATGCTCATCAGTTTTCATGCTTTGAAGACAAGAATCAACCATGGCTAAATCAGGAGCCTAGTTCTGGCCAGTTGGTTGGGGTGGGTAACAGGATGGACCAAGAATGGGAAGGACAGGTGGACCAGTATGAAGATCGACAGGGCTCTTTCCCAACCAGATCCATCTTCCAGGCTCAGAGCACCCGGGGACAGTGGGTGAGGCTTTGGGAGCAGTGGACTTGCCCGCAGCCCAGCAAAGCCGCTTCCTGTCATCCCAGACAGCCCCCTCCCTCCACCCTGGCCACGCGCCAACAGTCCCCTGCCAAGGATCCGGGCATACACGCTCACTAGTGCCGGGGAAATGCACGGAGCGGGAACAGCCCAGAGTGTCTTGAAACATGAAAAGTGTGAATTCTCAGGGGATAGACAAAGAGGGCTCTGCCAATTCCCCCAGGCAGCAAGAAGTCTGGGCGGAGACCCGCCAACAGGCCCTGCCGGAGCGGGGCCTGCCCTAGCAGGAGCTCCACCATGTTCGGTTAACCAGAATAAATTCACACCCAAAGTGACAGGGTGTGAAGGGATGTGGAAGGGATGGTGGAGGACCACAGAGGGCTGAGGAGTTGATGGCGACCCCAGACCCACAGGGAAGCCCCCTTGGGCACAGTCCACATCCACTGCTCTGTCTCTGTTCGAACCCACTCCTCTAGGAATCTCTTGAAAATTTTTCAGGATTTTGTCCTGTCCTCTTTGAACCAAGCAACCCCAAACAGAGAGGCCCCGCCTCTCCCATCTGCCTGAACGTCCAGTGAAGACCCCCTCTGACCATCCCACCCTTTATTCTCATTACTTGTGAAAGGGCTATGTTCCCCTAGTAACTAAACCCCATGAGAGCAGAAAGCACCCCCATTTTCTCGCCCCGGCATAAGCAGTGCCTGCAGCATGACCAGTAAGTAGTTACCAAATACACGAATGGACAAATTGAATTGAATGAATGAATTCTTCGGTGGGTAACTATCACACATCTGGCAGCTCTATCTTGCAGCTTCCACAGCTTTGGGCCACACGATACACGCTGTTTTTCATTTACTCAGAGATCTGGTTGTGGTTGTCTTGTCCTACCCACTCCTTGTCCCCACCGGCCAGAGCCTTGTCTTCCTCAAACTCCATCTGTGTCCTCATGCAAACCAACAGCTTCTCGGCTTCTCGTTTTTCCATCTCGGCATGTTTTCCCATCCTGCACGGGTGCGACTGCCCATGTCCTTCTCTGCCACCTCCTGACCCAGCAGGCCCACTCTCACCAACCCTGGCCTGCCGTGAGCCTGCCCTCGTTTCCTCATTTCCTCATAACCCCTTCTGCCCCCACCTAACCTATTTATTTTACAAAAGCAATCTGTGTTCACTGCAGAACACGAGAAGAAGGGCCGCCATCCTCCCCCAGCAGGGGGTCAGCTCAGATCTTTGCTGTAGCTCTGTGGATATTCAGACATGCAGGAAACAGGCAGGTTCCCGGCCATTCAGAGTGCTGTCACCTGCTGTTCTCACTGTGATTATGCCAGTAAACACGGCCCCCCATCCTCACTCCTAAGGATCACAGGGCTTTGGCTTGTTTGGCATTTTCATGATTTAATCAGCCCTCTCTTGAGAGCTCACTCTTTCAGAACTGCAGACCATGCTGCAGTGAGCATTCTCACATGTACAACTTCCTCCAATCATGCTGGGAATCCCCAGGATAAATTCCTAGTGGTGAGATTGCATCCAGGAGAACGCATTCCTAAGGGTTCTGCAGAAATAGCCAAGCAGAGGAGGAGAGAAAGTGGAAGGGGAGGGGAGGGAGGGGAAGGGGGAGGAGCTGGAAGGGGGAGGGGAGGGAGGAGAGATGGAGAGGGGAGGGGAGGGGTGGGAGAAGGAGGGGAAGCGGAGGGAAGAGAGAAGGGGGAGAGGAGAAGCGGGGACAATGAGGGGTTGGGGATGGAGGAGGAGGGGAGAAGAGACAGCAGAAAAGGCGAGAACGGAGTGGGTGGAAAGCCTGGGCAGGCGGTTCATCGGGGCCTGGGGAGGGCTGTGGAGCCCACCCAATGAAAGCCCAGAGCACCTGTTTACGACCCAGACCCACCTGTTGTCTGATCCCCTCCTTACACCATCTTTTTCTGTATGGTGGACAGCAATTCCCAAATTCCTTGGTCAACTCTCTTCTGGATCTTTCTGCTCAGGGGTATTTCCTCCCTGGACTCTGGCTCCCTTCTGTCTCTGTCCAGCACCCACCTCCTCAAGCAGGCCTTGCACCTGCAGTGGCAGGCCCTGGAGACCCTGGCATGGTGGTCACTCTCTGCATTTCTCATCACCAGCACATTTAATGTGCACACGTGCATGACATACCACATGGATAGAACGAAGGATAAAAACCACATGGTCGGGGCACCTGGGTGGCACAGCGGTTAAGCGTCTGCCTTCGGCTCAGGGCGTGATCCCGGCGTTATGGGATCGAGCCCCACATCAGGCTCCTCCGCTATGAGCCTGTTTCTTCCTCTCCCACTCCCCTTGCTTGTGTTCCCTCTCTCGCTGGCTGTCTCTATCTCTGTCAAATAAATAAATAAAATCTTTAAAAATAAATAAAAAATAAATTTAAAAAAAACACATGGTCATCTGAACAGATGCAAAATAAGCATTTGACAACATTCAACATCTGTTTATGATAAAGACTCTCAACAAATTGGGTACTGATAAAGGCTGTGCGTGACAAGCCCACAGCTAACGTCATACTCGTTGGTGAAAAGCTGAAATCTTTTCCTCTAAGATCTGGAATAAGACAAGGGTGCCCACTCATGCCACTCCAATCCAACATAGTACAGAAAGTCTTAACTGAAGCAATTAGGCAAGAAAAAGAAATAGATATCAGAATTGGAAAGGAGGAAGTTAATTTTTCTGTTTGGTAATGACATCATCTTTTATACGGAATATCCTTAAGACTCAACCAAAAAAACTGTTCAAACTAATAGATGAATTCAGTAAAGCTTCAGGATTCAAAACCAGAATACAAGAATCAATGTATTTCTATACACTAACAATGAAGTATCTGCAAAAGAAATAAAGAAAACAATCCCATTCACAATGCCATCAAAACCAATGAAGTACTAGGAATAAATTTAACCAAGAAGGTGAAACACCTGTACACTGAAAACTTTAAAAAATTGATGAAAATAATTGAAGAAGACGCAAATAAATGGAAGGACATCTTGTGTTCATGGATCAAAAGAATTAATATTGTTTTAATGTCCATACTACCCAAAGTCATATATAGATTCAAGGCAGTCCCTATCAAGATTCCAATGGTATTTATCACAGAAAAAGAAAAAACAATCCTAAAATTTGGATGCAACCACTAATGACCCCAAATGACCAAAGTAATCTTGAGATAGAACAGAGCTGGAGGCATCACGCTTCCTGATTTCAAGCTATATTATAAAGCTTTAATAGTCAAACCAGTCTGGTCATGGAATAAAAAAAGACACATAGATCAATGGAAGAAAATTGAGAGCCCAGAAATAAACAACTCCCACATATATGGTTAACTAATATTTGACAAGAGAGCCAAGAACACACAGTGGGAAAAGGACAGTCTTTTCAATAAAAGATGTTGGAGAAACTGGATAATCACATGCAAAGGATGAAACTGGACCCCTATCTTACACCACTCACAAAAATTAACTTGAAATGGATTAAAGACTTAAACATAACACTTAAACCTATAAAATTCATAAAAGAGAACATAGGGGAAAGCTCTTTGGTGTTGTTCTTGGAAATGACTTTTTGCATATGGCACCAAAAGCACAAGCAATGAGAGCAAAATTCAACAAGTGGGACAACATCAAACTAAAGGGCTCTGCACAGCAAAGAAACCATGGACACAGTGAAAAGGCAAATACAGAAGAGAAAACACATTTGCAAACCACAAATATGATAAGGGGTTGGTGTTCAAAATATATAAGGAACTTGCACGACTCAACAGAAAAAATAATAATAATCCAAATAAAAAGTGGGTGTTTTTTAAAAATGACATTTTTCCAAAGAAGACATACAAATAACTAACAGGTACATAAAAAGATGCTCAACGTCACTAGTCATCAAGGAAATGCAAGTCAAAGCCACAATGAGATGTCACCGCACATGTGTTAGAATGGCTGGTATCAAAAAGATAGTAGAGAACAAATCTCAGTGAGGAGTTGGAGAAAAGGGAGCCCTTGTGCACAGGTGGTGGGACTGTAAGTTGGTACAACCAAATAGGAAACACTATGGAGGGTCCTCAAAAAATTAAAAGTAGAAAAATCAAATGGTATTTGACCAGCAACCCCACTTCTGGGTGTATATCCAATTTAAGTAGGCTCCCTGCGCAGTGTGCAGCCCAATGTGGGGCTTGAACTCATGACCATAAGATCAAGACCTGAGCTGAGATCAAGAATCAGAAGCTTAACTGACTGAGCCAGCCAGGGGCCCCTGACATCACTATGTTGAAGAGGTATTGACATTCCCATGTTTACTGCAACATTATTTATCAGTAGCCAAGATATAGAAACAACCCAAATGTCTTTCAGTGGATGAATGGATTAAAAATATGATACACACATACACACACACAGAGACTAAAATATTGTTCAGCTTTTAAAAAAAAGGAATCTTACCATTGTGACAACATGGATGGACCTTGAAGGCATTATGCTAAGTGAGATAATTTTACCTCTTCCTTTCCAACTTGGGTATCTTTTATTTCCTTTTCTTTCCTAATTGTTATGGCTATCACTGCTAGAACTATGTTGAATAGAAGCAGCAAGAGTGGACATCCTTGTCTTGCTCCTGACCTTAGAGGAAAAGCTTTCAGCTTCTCACCATTGGGTCTGATATTAGCGGTGAGCTTGTCATTATGTCTTTATTAAGTTGAGGTATGATCCCTCTAAACCCCCTTCACTGAGAGTTTTTATTGTGACTGGGATTAAATTTTGTCAAATGCTTTTTCCACGTCTACTGAGATCACATTAATTGATTTGCAGATGTTGAACCATCCTTGCATCCCTGGAATAAATCCCATTTGACCATGGTGTATGATGCTTTTAATGTATTGTAAAGATGTATTTATTTTAATATGTGATAGCTGTAAGCATGGTTAACTTGCTGATATCTAAGTGCAGAGGAAGCAGATACACTATGATTAGCTTTTTTACCGTGTTGGGCACATGCACATGCCAAGATCCACCCCCCGCCCCTGAGCATGCTTGGATACCCTTCCCATGTCTCTAAGTTGGGACACAAGCAACACCTAACCCAGGGTTGTATGAGGATGGAGTGAGTTTGCTCAGGCCGAGCCCCTAGAACAGGCAAGCACATATTAGGACTCCATTCACATTACCTTGTAGATCTCAAATATGTGGGAAAATCCAATTTTATGATTTTGAATACTGGTTAACCTGCTCCTGAAGACAGATGGACTTCCTGAACACAGTGGGGACAAAGCAAAGATGACCCATGCAAGTGATCTTCCAGGACTCACCAGACAAGCAAAGAGCCTTTGGTGAAAACCTTCCCACTCTGAGGATGAAGGAGAAGAAAGCTCAGGAAGGAACCAAGGACCGAGGCAGGTTTGGTTAAAGATTACAGAGTGCGGGTGCCCTGCTGTGCATGAGTTGGAGAGCCTCTGGGCACGCCCAAGAAAACACAGCAGAGTGAGAAGTGGGCTGGAGAGGAAGACAGCTCTGTTCAAAGAGACGTGGACGCCATGTTGTTGCCACTCAGGACCGCACACGCTCACTTTCAGAGTGCTAAGCTTTCCGGTTTTAATTTCCTAATTGAAAAGAAAAAAAAAATTGCCAGAATGCTTGGTATTCAAATTGGAAATAAAATGTGCGTAAAATTAATATTTTAAAGAATCAATCATGGAACTTTACATCAAAAACTTGGGATGTACTGTATGGTGACTAACATAACATAATAAAAAATTTTTATAAAAAAAATAAAGAAAGAAAGAATCAATTTGCTTTTCAGCTCTGGCTCTTCCTTTCTATTTATATTTATTTAAAAAACCCATCCATAAGACAAACCTAAGTCCTTTGGTGTAACACTTGTACTCATTTATCAGATAGGATGGGGTGAATCTGGAATTACTCAGTAACCTAAGAGAAACGGAAGGAATTAAAGACCAGCTAGCTCAACCACTTTGTGTGTTTCTTTAATTTCGAACATAAAATACTCTAGAAAGAGGGGACCCAGAGTTATTAAGCAATGTGATATTAACATTCCTCAAGAGATCACGATAAATATACTTTTATCCAGATGCGAAATTGTGCCAAAATGAGTTTCTAATGGAGAAAACATTTCCTCACAATACAAATAGGAGACTATAACTATTCACAAACAGAAAGCCCCTATTAATTTGGGTCCCTTTTAAACCTTTTTAAACTACTAAAACCTTAATTCCCACCAATAAAAATAATCCTTAGGGATGCACCATTTTCATTTATAAAACAAGAGCATAAAATCTCCTCCATCATCAGGAAATCACTAGGTCTTTTGGAGTTTACAAAAAGCAATTTGATTTCAATTTATTAACTAAAAATAGTAAGTTAAAAGAGCAAATCTGTAACTGTATTCTGTTTTTGTAAACAAACATTCATTTCTCTCTATTCAGTGAACCATGGATTATTAACATGAATAACAAGTATGAATGATTTCATTAATTTAATGGTCTTTGTGGTTTATATTTTTGGTGATATTTATTACAAAAGGAAATCATTTTTAAACAAACCTTTTACTCCAGTATAGTGTTAGATTTACAGACAGGTATGAAGGTGACAGAGAGTTCTCGTATACCCTACACCCACTCACAGTAGTGATTACATTATTTATTAACATACATATGGTGTGTATTATATTATAGCCCACATCTTATCTTAGTGTGGTCCAGCTAATCAATCCAGAGGGAACATTCTTATCAACTGAAGTGCACGCTTTGTCTCCTTGGGTCTCACTCCTGTCCTCTCTGCTCCAGGTCCCCCGCCCCAGGACACTACATGACATTCAGTTGCCTTGTGTCCTTAGACTCTTCTTGGCTGTAACAGTTTCTCAAACTTCTTCTTGTTTGGGAGGATTTTTGCAGTTTCGGGAAATATTGGTTGGGTGTTTTGTATAATCTCCACACTTGGGTTTGCCTGATGTTCTCCCATGATTCCACTGGGGTTATGGGCTCTCAGGAGGTAGAGCGCCCTTCTCCATCCTAGCAAGGGCACATGCCCCCAGCATGACCCATTTCCTGGAGTGCTCACCGTGACCACCAGGCCAAGGTCGCATCTGGGGGTTTCTCCCCCTCGCATGCCGGGTGCTTCAGAAGGAAGTCACTGCGCACGGCCCACGTTTGAGGGATGGGGAGCTGTGTTCCTCTTCCTTGATTTCTTCTGTGTGAGAGATTTGTCTATTCTCCCGTGTATTTATATCAGACTCAGGGTGGTAAACCAAAACTACTTTATTACATTTGTCGCTGTACCTTCCCAGCTTGGGCCACGGGGACCTCTTTCTTGTCGCTCCCCTGTCCCCGTGGCATCGTCACGTTTCTTCGGACACTTCCTGTTCTGGTCCCCACCAGATGCTCCACGCTCACCTCGCATATTCCCTGAACCAGTCCTCCAAGCAGCCCTGGATCCTTGTCCCAGAGGAGGGGAAAGTCAAGGTCTGAGCACAGGTCATAGTGGGGCATCATGGCCTCCAGGCCCCTCGGCTCACACAGTAACAGAATATGTGTGTGCTAACCCACATGACCACACGTATCTGGAACCACTCCTGTGTGCACCATCTGTGTCTACACTAGCTGAACACAAGTTCACACTGATGTCACAGACTTGCACCCAATTCTACTCGTTCCACGACACCCTCCTCCCTTGCTTGTCTGCGAGCTCCCTTGGCAACGGTGGGCAGTGCACTCCCACCACACACCATCCGCTGGCCCGGTTGTCCAGTTCCCCTGTCCACGCGGCCGTTCTGGATCTGCCATCATACCACCGAGAGGAGCAGCTCTATGGCTGGAGGACTGTGCCGTGAACACGTCCTTCTGCCCTTAGCCTGCAGCCTCTGCTCATTTCCGAAGCTATGAGGGTCAGCACCTCACCCCCCACCCTCTTCGTGAAGCTCGTTCACCCACCTGTGATGGCCCTTTCTCAGTCTACTTTCCACCTGGGACCCCCAAACTCCCATGTGATTTTGTGAAGTTGTGCACATTCTGAAGGGTTCAGTCTGTGCTGCGAGGTTCTGTGTCCACAAACGCCCAGGGTTGTGTGTCCACCGTTCAAGTATACAGAATAGCTTCACTGCCTGAAACTCCCTGGTGTTTCCTACTCAAACCTCCCCGTTCCTGAAAACCTGCGAGCCGCTGATACCAACCTGTCAACCAACTCTATTACCTGTCTATACTTCCGCCTCTTCCAGAATGTCATATAAATTGAATCACACACCACATAGCCTCTCCTTCTCAATACCCAGCTAAGAGCCATGCAGGCAGGGTAGCTCACTCCCTTTATTATCACTGAGTAATATTCCAACTTATTAATGACCACGGTCTGTGGATCCATTCACCTACTGAAACTCATCGTCATCACTTCCCATTTGGGTGATTATGAATAACGCTGTTTCCTAGGCAGCTTTTTGTGTGGATACAAATTTTCAGATCAGTTGAAAACTACTCAGAAGCACGATTCCTGGGTCATTCAGTAAGACTGGCTAGCCTTATCAGAGACTTCCGAAAGGTCTTCCAAGGTGGCCGAGCCCCCTTTGCATTCCCACCAGCAGCGAATGAGAGCTCCTTTGCTCCACATCCTCTCCAGAAATTGGTATAACCTGTTCTCACATTTCAGTCATTCTATTGTTTATGAAAGATTTTATTTATTTATTTGAGAGAGAGCATGAGTGGGGGGGGCGGGAGGGGAAGAGGCAGAGGGAAAAGCAGACTCCCCGCTGAGCAGGGAGCCTGATGCGGGACTCGATCCCAGGACCCTGAGCTCATGATCTGATCCAAAGGCAGACGCTTAACCGACTGAGCCACCTAGGTGCCTCCATTTCAGTCGTTCTGACAAGCTCCGGTCACATCTCATCGCCGTGGCCCCTCTCTGGTGACGGATGCTGTCGAGAATCGATGCGTGTTCACTCACCATCTATATATGCTTGTACAGCAGGGTCTGTCCAGACCTGCTGTCTATTTTTTAACCGAGCTGCTTGCTTTTTATTATTGAGCTGTACGAGTTCTCTGTATATTGCAAGTGGATATTCTTTGTTCTTTGTGTACTGTATATGGATGCAAGTCCTTTACCAGGAAGGCGATTTGCAAATATTTTTCCCTGTCTGTGGCTAGAGATTTGCCCATTTTTCGATTTTCCAAGGAACCAGTTTTTCATTTTGTTGATGTGACTGACTGTTTGCCTGTTTTCAATTCTGTTGACTTCTGGCCTCATTTTTATGATTTCCTCTGTCCTGCTTGCATTCGCCCTAAATGGTTCGTCTCACACCGGTTTCCTACAGCGAAAGTTCAGATGACGGACTGGATATCCTTCTTGTTTTCTCGTGCACTTTAATGTCCTACATTTCCCTTCACCAACTGCATTAGCTGCATTCCACAAATTTTGATAAGTGGAATTTTCCAGAACTCTCTCCCCAAAAATAGAAGCAGAAACACCTCCTGGCCCAACTATAATACCCAATACCAAAACCAGATAAGAGGTTATAAGAAATATATTTTCTATCAACACTTCTTTGATCCATAATTTTTTTAAGTGTGTTTAATTAGTAAATATTTGTAAATTTTCCAGCTATCTTTCTGCTATTTATTTCTAGTTTAATTTCATTGGGGCCTGAGAACATACATCTATTCCTTTAAATACGTGAAAGAGGGGGGCCCCTGGGTGCCTCAGTCAGTTGAACATCAGCCTCTTGATTTCAGCTCAGGTCATGATCTCAGGGTTGAGGGATCGAGCCCCGCATCAGGCTCCACACTCAGTGCACAGTCTGCTTAAGATTCTCTCTCTCCCTTTGCCCCTCCCCCCACTCATGCAAGCTCTCTAAATAAATAAATAAATAAATAAATAAATAAATAAAAACGAATAAGAGATATTCTCAAAAAAGTGAGAGGTCTGGCCATGAGGCCCCTCCCCTGCAGACCAGATAGTGTGGTCACGGCCGGGGTCAGCAGACCCTGAGCCCCACCCCCTGTGCTGTGCACACATCCCACGCTCATCAGCCGGCCGGCTGAGCAATGTCCTTCCCCGTGGTCCTGCAGATCAGGGTCCTCCTCTGTCCCATGGGTCACGTGCTTGTCATCAGGACGACAATGTGCTTAGAAACACACCAGGTGCATAGCAAGTGCCACGTACATTTTGGCTAAAGTCCGCCTCCCAAAGCCTCATCTTTTCAAGATGACTGGGCGTGTCTCTGAGACTGTGGGTGGCGTTCACAGCCGGGTTTTTTTTTTATTATTTTATTACGTTAGTCACCATGCAGTACATCCTTAGTTTTTGATGTAGTGTTCCACAATTCATTATTTGCGTATGACACCCAGTGCTCCATGCAATACGTGCCCTCCTTAATACCCACCACTGGGCTAGCCCATCCCCCACCCCCTCCCTCTGAAACCCTGAGTTTGTTTCCCAGAGTCCATAGTCTCTCATGGTTCGTCTCCCTCTCTGAGTCCTTCCCTTCGTTTTTCCCTTCTTACTCCTAATGTCCTCCCTGCTGTTCCTTATGTTCCACATATAAGTGAAACCACATGATAATTGTCTTTCTCTGCCTGACTTATTTCACTTAGCATAGTCCCTTCCAGTTCCACTCATGTCAGTGCAAATGGTAGGTATTCATCCTTTCTAATGGCTGAGTAATATTCCATTGTATATATGGATCACAGCCGGTTTTGAAGGTGACCTTATGCACTGCTTCCTGGGGGTCTACAGGGGCCTCCTTTGCTGCTGTCGAGTGGGCTACTGACAATGTCTCCTGCTTGCTTGGTGGATTCTTCCCGAGTCAGCCGGGCGGTGCTGAGTCCTCACCCTCCTGGAGCATCTTCCCATGGATGACTTCCCCAAGACAGGGCACCTGCAGACCCTCCCCAGCGGTGCAGCCGCGCCCTCGGCCTCCGGTTCCTGGGGACTCCCGGACCCCAGGACGGCAGCAGGTGCTTCTCTTGGTGTCTTGGGGGCGAGCACTGGGCCTGGCCCTGCAGTTCCCTGTCCATCTGGGCCGCCCCACGGGGAGGACAGTCCCCAGCACCAACAATCCAGCTCCTTGGACGGGGAGAGATGTACACTTCTGTCCAGTCCTTCATTCATGCACTCAATAAATCACAGAAATCCTGGGGATAAAACCCTGTCGTTTCTCGACAGACACTTGCGTGGGCAAGGGGACCACAGTGCCGTGGGAGCCGCGAGGACGACACAGGGTCGTCCCCTCTCTCTCAGGACCACGGGCCTTACACAAAGGAGCTCTCTGGCACACAGGGGACACTGTGACGCCACAGGTGCCAGGACACAACGCATCGCAGGAGTAGTGGGTTGGGCCTGGGTCGGGGGCAGGCTGGTCTGCAGAACAGGCTGTAAGCCCAGGGCTGAAGGGGGACAAAAAGCCCGAAGTAGGAAACATTTCATCCAGGCTTTCCCCTATTCATTCACCACCCCCACGGCACCTGCGTGTCTGGAATCTGGGTGTCGAGACTGTCATCCACCCTCCGACTCTAACCCACTTATTTCCAGCGAGACCAGTGAGCCCATCAGGAGTCTCTGAGGAACAACAGAACCAGGATCAAAGAGAATGAAGGATTTCCAAAAACCATAAAACAACGTAAGAGCCTGTGATACTGTAATTTCTAATAGGAAAGACAGATTTGGTCTCTGTGCCCCTTCCCAGCACAGAGCTCCCCAAACCCTTGGAATTCCCTAAGTGGAGGAGCAGAAAGGGGTCTCTTGTGATGCTAACAGGTGATGTTTGGGAGGCACTTGAGGGTGGGGGCTGGTTGCCAGGGGAACCGACCACGTGGTTACAGGGTGGGAACTCTCAGCCCCACCCCCTGACCTCGGGAGGGGAGGGGCTGCAGGTTGAATCAATCACTAATGACCAATGATTTCCTCCTTCACGTCCTTGTAATGAAACTCCCAAAAAAACCCAAAGGGATGGGGCTGGAGAGCTCCCGGGTTGCTGAGCACGTGGAGATGTGGGGATTGTGGGCCCTGGGAGGGTGGCCATGGGAACCCAGCGCCCCCTCGCAGACCCTCCCTGGGCAATTCTCCCTTCTGGCTGTGCACCTGTGTATCTGATAAAGCTGTCACATTCTTTAACAAACTGGTGTTTCTCTCATTTCTTTGAGCTGCTCAAGCAAATTACTCGACCCCCAAGGAGCGGGTGATGGAGCCCCCAATCTGAAGCTGGTTGGTCAGAAGCCCAGGCGACAGCCAGTGCTTGTGATGCAGGGGGGTGTGGGGGATGGGTCAGGGGACGGATGAGGGATGGGACATGGGACAATCTTGTAGGACTGAGCCCTTATCCCTTACCCCATGGAATCAGATGCTGTTTCCAAATAGATCATGTCAAAATCCGGCTGAACAGTAGGACGCCCAGCTGGGAACCCCCACACACAACACATGTACCCACTGGAATTGGTGCTAGAACCCTTCCTACTCGGTGATCAGAAGTGGAACTAGGATCAGAACCACCATCAGATGTGTTCCCCAGACCCTAGAACCCCACACTGGTCCCAGAATAGGCTCTACAGTCAGGGGTAGAGACCAAGCTGGGTCTGCACAGGGAGGCGGTGATGTCTCCACACCCACAGGACCCCAAAACAGGGTCATGAACGCTTCTCCATAAGGCTGGTCTGAGAAGCAGATCCAGCATCAAAGTTCTAAGAAATCAGTGTCCCTGGATGCGGCCAAGGCACATGACAGGACCCCGGTGGCCTCCCTCGGGCCACAGGAAGAAGCAGGAGCAGAGGACAGTGGGATGTGAGCTGCAGAGACCAGACTGAAGAACGGGGCCCAGTAAAGAATGCCATTTCGGGTGGCCGAACCACAGAGTACAAACAGAGGGAAATAAATGAACCAGAGAAGCAAAGGCTTACCCTTGCGCCCCTCAGAAAGCAGGACGCTCCCGGCGGTTCCAGCAACATGCCCGACTGCCATCACACTGTGCCACCAGCTCGGCCCGCGGGGTCGGAAGACAGAGCTCCCCTCTGCTCTTCGCCACTCCGGAGCGGTTTGGCCCCACAGCCTGTGTGCGCACCCAGAACGCCCCAGGGAAGAAGGAGGAATTGTCATCTGGGAACAGAGACCGATTTCCGTCCTGACATCAGATTGTCCGGGAGCAACATCTGTTTGCCTATGTTAACCTCACGTGTGACCTTCAGAGCACCTCATCCCGACCCCAGGAGACAGACGACAGCACCCTGTGCTGCTGGGTAGACTGAGAGCTCAGTGTCTCTCTCGAGGGACATCTTGAAGACAGGAGCGCCCAGGATGAAGTGAGAGTAGCCCGTGGGACGCAGGGCCCGACTCCTCGGACCTTGTGGCCAGCTTCTCCCCAGCGAAGGAATTACATGGCAAACCCACCGCACAAGCCCACCACCGGGATTTCGGCAGCGAGACCGTCCACCAAACTTATTTGGAACACCCGTTTTACTTGTACTCCCGTGCGTGTGATTAGTTTCGCACAATTCTGTCGCCCTTGTGGGTTCGTGTATCGACCACCAGAGTCAAGATACAGAGCGTCTGTCGCTGCAAGATTCATCCTGTTGCCCTTCTCGTGGCTCACACTGCTGACCCAGGACCACCACCCCATCCCTAACCATCGGCAACCAACAATCCGCTCTCCATTTCTAAGATTTTGTCTTTTCACGCATGTGCTATAAATGGAATCGGACAGTACCTAACCTTGTGACCGAGAATGATTCTTTGAAATTCACCAAGTCGTCTGTATCAATAATTCATTCACCTTTAGGACTGAGTGCGGCTCCGTGGCGAGGATGGACCACTCACCCACTGAAGGACATCTGGGCTATTTCCAGGTTTGGGGCTATCATGAATAAAACTGCTTTAACTATTCATGGATAGGTTTTCACGTAAAATAATTCCATTTCTCTGGGATACATTCATGCCCAGAGGTGCAATTTCTTTTTTTTTTTTTAAGATTTTATTTATTTATTTGACAGAAAGAGACAGCCAGCGAGAGAGGGAACACAAGCAGGGGGAGTGGGAGAGGAAGAAGCAGGCTCCTAGCAGAGAAGCCCGATGTGGGGCTCGATCCCAGAATGCTGGGATCACGCCCTGAGCTGAAGGCAGATGCTTAACGACTGAGCCACCCAGGCGCCCCCAGAGGTGCAATCTCTGGGTGCTACGGTAGTTGCCTGTTTAGTTTTGAAGAAACTGGTGGACTGTTTTCCAGAGCGGCTCTGCCATCTTCCTTTCCCACCAGCTGCGGAAGAGAGATCCAGTTTCTCTCGCTGACATTTGGTGGTCGCTGGAGGAGGTCAGAGAGGGCACGACGGCCGCTGGACCCACGAGCCGACCAAGTGGGGCAAGCGGAGTCCGCTCACCCGCTCCCGTCCTCAGATCCTGGCTCTGCCCACTGTTCCCAAGGGGGGACGGCCTGGAGAGAGCCACATGCTGTTGGGACCACCTGGATGGCGCATGTGACTGAACCCATTAAGCTCACTCCTTAAACTTGTAAGATTCCAGCAGGTGGGGGCGGAGAGCTACTGGTCACGCAGCCACCCACCACAAGCCTTGTAAGTGCATCTCATGCTTATTCACCCTGCCTCCCACCAGTCAGGAGTGGCCGCCTCCACGAGTACCAGGGACAATGTCCAACCAACAGGGGGGTCACTGCTTTATTTGACATGGTTCTGATGGGTGTGCAGTGCTGTCTCACTGTGGTTTTAAATAGCCCTCCCCTGATGGCTGTGGTGCGGAGCATCCCCCCAAGCGTCTATGCCATCCCTACATCCTCGGCAGCAAACCGATTGCATTTTCTGCCCATTTTGTGATTGGATCACTCGCTACTGCTAACTTGTAAGATTTTCTATCTATTCTAGATACTAGTTCTCTTTGGAACATATGGTTTGCAAATTTTCTCTCCCAGCCTGTAATCTTTTTATCCTCTTCACATGGTCCTTCACAGAGACTAAGTTTTTGATTCTGTTGAGGTCCAATTTATCCATCTTCCTTTTATGGATCGTGCTTTTGGTGTCAAGCCTAAGATCCTGAAGATTTTCCCTTTTCTCTCAAAAGTTGTTGTTTTACACTTTACACTTACACGACCTATTAGTGGTCATTTCAAGGTGTGAAATGGAGGTCAAGGTTTGTTCTGTGTGTGCCCGTGGGTGTCCAATGGCTCCAGCTCGTTTGTTGCTAAGACCTACCTTCCTCCACTGAAGTGCTTTTGCACATTTGTTAAAAGGCAGTTGGGCTCATTCGTGAGCCTCTGTTTCTCAGATTCTCTACTTTGTTCATCAATCTGGGTCTATCTCTATCACCCCCCAATCCCACACTGTCTTGATTACAGGAGCTACATACACTTAAGGCTCATGAAGTCTTACCATGTCCTACAGTATACATGGCAAGACCCCCTCCTCAGCACTGCTGAGCAGAAGAAAGGAGCCTTCCTCCCACCACGATGAAGACATTTCCCCAGTGCGACCTGTGGCAGGACTCTTTCAACCAGAGCCACCCAGCTGCTCAGTGTCTTTCGGTGGGGAGGGAGTCGTGGGTCCACCGACCATTTGCCACTGAGTGGAGTCCCCAGTCAGCCCTTCCTGCAGGTGTCCCTCCCCACGGCTTTGATGGAAAGATGCCATCGTCTCCTATTGCCAACCTCAGGGCCTGGGCCACCTTCCCCCGTTGGGTAGGGGGTGTGAGACCCCCACCACTGAATTTCTGTTCAGTCCTCGGGTTCCAAACTAGCCTACCTTTCTCCTTCCACCTTGCAGAGCTCCCCTCTGGCTGCCTCTTGCTTTACTTCCAGGACAGAAAGGAGCAGGGAGAAGCAGGTGTATGCCACCCTGTCCAGGCTGGCCTCACTCATATTATTTTTATGTAGCAGAACTTCAGTTTAAACTCACGTATTTCACCCTATTTCTCCCTCTGCATCTTTTGTATGATGATGACTCTTAAAGACAAGTTTTCAGGCAAATGAACAGCATGACAATTCAGATTGTTAAGGGATTCCAATGCCATCAGCCCCTTCCAGACGTGATATGTGATGCATGAATGAGCTCCAATCTTCACAACATACCAATTGTCCATGTAGACCAGCCCACATTGTTGTGAAATTCAAAAAACACCAACAATCTGTCTTCTTTCAAGAAAAGATGGAAGCCTATAAAAGCTATGACTTGAAACCCTTGACAAATGTTCATTATGTAAATCTATTGTCATGCCAAATGTAGAAATAAAATTAAAAAAAAAAGAACTCAACTAAATCCCACATAGACCAGAATTGTAACCATGACCCCAGTGCTCCAGGCTCCCCCAGAGAGTGCTATAATTAGTGTTCAATCCTGCTACACCCCCACAACCAAATGCTCCATTTTCACGGTGTGGTTAGAGAGGCAGCACTTTGTGGATGGGGCGCCAGGAGTATGGAGCTGGTGGCGGCACATTATGGAGACCCTAGTGGTGTGTGAATGGCCATCGAACACCCCGACCCCTGGTTCCCCTTCCAGACACATTCCCCAGAAAGCCCAGCAGTGTATTCTACACCTCACTCTCCTCAAAACCCTCCTGGAACAGAGCTTTGAAATGGCCAGAGACTTGGGTTTCGTAGGACTTGAAGCCATGGATGAAATGATAAGCTGAGGACTTGAACATGTTCTTCTTTCACTGATTCAGCAAACCTTGAGTAGCTACTTTGAGCCACAGAGAATGTTGGGGGCCCTCGCAGAGCCTTAGAATCCATAGAAAGACCGGCACTGAGGAAGCACTAGATATAATTAAACAATAGAAAACACTAGAGGGACAACTGCCCAGCGCAAGGGAAACATTATGTGAGGGTGCCATATTGGTCTGGGGAGTTAGAGAAGCCCACACTGGGAGGTGGAAGCTGGACAAGACACACAGTCTGAGAGAGACAGGCTGCCCTAAAGCACCTGTGACTGTCCCTGCACTAGGCCATGGCATCATCCCAGACAGCCCCCAGAGCAAGCCTTCTCAAAGTCCCTCCAGGACTGTCCAGAGCAGGCTTCCTAAGACTAGTCCTCCCATGATACACCCAGACCAGCCTTCCCACACCCAGTCCTCCCATGATACATCCAGACCAGCCTTCCTAAGACCGTTCCTCCCATAACCATCCAGACACACTTTCCTAAAACTTATATTACAAAAGTATAAGCCCACAGATGAAGAAGGCTCATTGAACCCCAATCACAAGAATCATGACAAAAACTACCTGAAGTCGTGTCATACCATATCACCCAGAGCCACTGACAAAGAGAAAATCCAAAAAGTATCAGAGAAATAAGACATCTAGAGAGGGATGTAGGTAAGGTGAGAGCTGACTTCTCATGAAATCTGAAGACAGTGAAGAAACTTCTTTAACATTTGAAGAAAAATAACTGTAAGCCTAAAATATTTTACCCAAAGAGAATACCTTTAAAAAAAAAAAAAGATAAAATAAAAACTTTTCCAGCCATACAATAGCCAGGAGAACTTATCTCCAGAAAATAGAAGAAAAATTATAACAGATGGAAATCTGGGCCAACACAAAGGAAAGCAGAGCAGCAGAATGGTAACTATATGGGAAATTATAAAGACTTAAAAACTAATTAACCTTTGTAACATATAGCTGAATGTTTAGAACAATAATAACAAAATAATATTGTGGAATTTATAACATATGGAAAAGTAGAATGCGTTACAATAATAGCACAAAGAACAGAAAGGAAGAAGAGGAAGCATGTTGTTGTAATTTCCATTTACTATATGTGAAGGGTACGATCTTGCTTAAAGGTAGTAGGTCAGTAACAGATGTACATCATAAACCCTAAAAAACTAAATAAACCACTAAATTATCACAACAAAAAAATAGCCAATGATATGGAATTTTTAAAATATAGTGACTCCAAGAGAAGGTAGAGAAACAAGAAAAAGAGAACAAAGAACAGATGAGACAAATAGAAAACTAGATCCAATCATGTCCATAATCACATTCAACGTAAATGGTCCAAAACCCATTTAAAAGATAGAGATTGTCAGTTCCAATGGAAAACCACAGCCCAAGCACTTACCGTCTACCAGAAAATGACTTTAAATGTAAAGACACAAGTAAGTTAAATGTAAAGGATGGGAAAAGGTGTTCCATGCTAAGCAAAAGCAGGTAGCTGCATATTAATGTCTGACAGAGTTGATTTCAGCCCCAGACTGTGACAGGAGAGAAAGAGAACTATGTCGTAATGAGACAGGTGTCTGTTCATCAAGAGGACACAACAAAAATCATAACTGTACCTACTAACAGAGCTTCAGGACACATGAAGCAAAACATGATATAGACAAGGAGGTATAAACAGTAGAGTCACAGATATCAACATCAATCTCTTAATAAATCGATGGAGGTTGTAGACAGACCATCGGTTACAATAGTGAGGACATGAGTCACACTATAACCAACAGACCTGAGGGACATTCCAGAACACCACACTCAGCAGCAGCAGAATATACAGTCTTTCCAAGTGCATATGGAACATTTGTCAAGATAAACCAGAGTCTGGGCCATGAGACAAATCTTAACAAATTGTAAAGGATTCCAGTCATAAAGATATGTTCTCTGATCACAAAATGAGTTTGGAAATCAATACTACAAACATGTCTAGAAAGTCTTCGAACTTTTAGTAACTAGGCAAAATGTCTCCAAATAAAATATTGACCAAAGAAGAGACTTTAAGAAGAAATTAGAAAGCGTTTTTAAGTGAATGAAAATGAAACACTTGTGGGTCACTGCTGGACCAGCATCCAGAGAGAAATGCACTGAACACCTACCTTAGGAAAGACTTGTTTTAAATCAATTCCGACTTCCATCTTAAGAAACTGGAAGAAAGGGGTGCCTGGGGGGGCTCAGTCGGTTAAGCATCTGCCTTCAGCTCAGGTCATTATCTCAGGGTCCTGGGATCGAGTCCTGTGTTGTGTTCCTGCTCAGTGGGGAGTCTGCTTCTCCCTCTGCCTGCTGCTCACCCCACTCGTGCTCTCTCTCTCTCTCAAATAAATAAATAAAATCTTTAAAAAAAAAAAAACAACGTATATACAAGAGGGGAAAAAAAATCATACAGATCTGAATGGAAATCCATGAAAAAGAAAGCAAAACAACAGAGAAAATCAATGAAACAGAAAGCTGATTCTTTCAGAAAATCGATATAATGAATAAGTCTCTAGCCAGATTGACCAAGACAAGAAAGAGAACAAAAGTCACTGACAGTTGGAGTGAGACATGGCATCACTTCAGGCAACATAGATATTAAGAGTATAATAGGGGGCTACTGTGGACAGACCGGTGCCAACAATTCTGACAATGAAGACAAAGTGGGCAAGTTCCTTGGATGACAAACTACCAAAGCTCACTCAAAAACAAACAAAACAAAACAAAACAAAACAAAACAAAAAAACAAGCAGCATTATGTCTGTTAATGAAATGAATTTGTAGTAAAAACCAAGCCACAGATAAAACTCCAGGCCCAGAAAGCTCCACTGGGAGATTCTACCAAATATTTAAGAAATAAATCAAACTAATTCTAGACAAAGTGTGCCTGAGAAGTGGAGGAGGGCATGCTCACAAGTGGCCAGAAGTACTCGCTACCAAAATCAAAGACATTCCCCCAAAATAAAACATAATCATATATAATATCTTTCATGTGCATGGGTGTAAACATTCTCAACAAAATGTTAATAAATTGAAATGCACGACATATAAAAAGATAAATCACAACCAATTGGGGTTTAATGCAAGGTTGGTTTAAAATTAGAATATCAATGAGTATAATTCACCAAATTAACAGGCAGAAAGAAAAATCCACATGGTCACCTCAATGCATGCAGAAAAAGTAGCATCCGTTCCTGATCAAATATTCCCAACAAATAAAAAATAGGAGGGGACTTTTTCAACCTGATTAAGGATATGTACAAAAACCCTACAGCAAACATTGCACTGATGGAAGAGTGGCAGATGTTTCCCTCTGAGATGAGAGACAAGATGACGGCTCTCCCTACTGTTCAGTGCACCATTCATGGGTCCTAGCCTGGAGGTTCTAGCCAGTGTGATAAGACAAGAAAAAGAAATAAGAGGGAGCAGAGAAAGGAAAGTCTTTTCAACAAATCTGTGCTGAAACAGCTGGAGATAGATAGATAGGGAAAAAAAGGGGGAGAAGGAAGGAAGGAAGGAAGGAAGGAAGGAAGGAAGGAAGGAAGGAAGGAAAAGAAAGAAGAAAGAAAGAAAGAAAGAAAGAAAGAAAGAAAGAAAGAAAGAAAGAAGAAAGAAAGAAACTAATTTCAATTCATAGATTGCACCACATACAAAAATAAAGTTAACCTCAGTCCTAAATGTAAAGCCTAAAACTATCACACTTCCACAAGAAAACATAAGAAAAAGTTTTTTTTAATTTATTTTAAAACAATTTATTGTTTTAAAACAATTTAAAATTCATTTGCCACAATACCTGCTGTGTTTTGAGTGTATGGAGAAGAGATTTTTCCATTCAGGATGAATTACTGATAATGTGATGGTTAATTTTATGTGTCAAATTGGTGGAGGTATGGTGCTCAGATAGCTGGTCCAACACTTTTCTGGATGTTTCTGTGAGGGTGATTTCAGAGAACACCGACACTTAAGTCAGTCAACTTCGAGGAAAGCAGGTCACCCTCCAGCATGTGGGTGGGCCTTGTCCAATCAGGTGAAGGTCTGCATAGAAGAAAGGCTGACTCCCCTGAGTGAGAGGGAATTCTGCTCTTCCTGGGTCTCCAGCTGCCAGCCTTCCCCAGCAGACCTTGGAGTCACCAAGTCTCCAGTCATGTGAGCCAACTCCTTAAAGTAAATCCATTTACACACACACACACCTACCCTGTTGGTTCCATTTCTCCACAGAACCCTGACTCACACAGCCAGCTTTCCAGACGGCGATGTGTTCATTCAACACCAATGCCCAGACTGCTAAGCCAAAGTCACACACGAACCACTTTGGTTAGGGCACCATCCTGCTTCAAGAAGAATCATCTCTGGAAATGAAAACTTGCACAAGACAGGAAATGGTGTGATGGTACTCAAAGTCCGGACCTGCACACCGTGCTTACCTGTTAGAAAACATCATCTCTGGCTATGGATCTGAATTCCGTGGCAGAACCGTATCAGCACCACGGGGACAGAGGAGGCGTGAGTGGGGCGGGGGGCATGCGAGGGAGAGCCGAGTCTGTGCTTTCCACGGCAGGAACAGTGGACAGCATTCAAGCCTGGAAACCAAGAAATGACAGTGGAAACGTGTTCTTCAGATACAAGGACATAAAGAACAGACCAGTACCTCACAGGGTTGAGAGCAGTTGTGTTTGGGGAATATGCATTTGGGGTGGGCAAGGATGGAGCAGTAATCATTGTTTCAGTTGAAAGTCTGGAGTTTTTGTCCTTTTAAATCATGTAGGTACCACTCTGATGAAATACAATATATGTCATTGAAAGAAATAGAAGAAGAAGAACGGAGAGCAGGGCCTCCAGCTGTCCGCGTGGGTCAAGGCCCCGCTGGACCAGGGGCAGGACTGACACTGCCCGACCTCGAGACTTCTGAGAAGTTGCAGTGATCAATACCGTGGGTATTAGGCAAAGCACAGACAGACAGATCGATGGAACAGAACTGGGAGCCCAAAAACAGACCCACATAAATCAAGTCTGATCCTTGACAGAGGAGCAAAGACAACACAATGGAGCGGAGATCACGTCTTCCACAGAGAGCACAGGGACAGCTGGATGCCGACGTGCAAAACACAGACCTCACACCCCCCAAACACTGACTCAGAGCGGACCACACACCGGCACGTGATGGAGAACCACAAACCCCTGGAAAATGAGGCAGAAACCTAGTTCACTGGGGCTTGGGGGTGACTTTTCAGATATGGCACAAAAGGCGCGATCCAGGAAAGACAGAACGGCCACCTGGACGGCATTAACATTAACTCCTCCCGTGCTGGACTTGCCTTTTTGTTTTGTTGACGGGTTCCTGGGCTGTGCACGAGCTCTATGTTGGCGTGGTCCCAACAGTTGAGAGAGAGCGCGAGTGTGACCGGAGATCAATGAAGGACAGAATTTTACGAAACTGCTTTCTAGTTCATATTGAGTTTCTAGGGTCACCGTAAATAAAACCCAAGACTCAAAGAGAAAAGGAAACATGTCTTGTTTTTCTAATGCAGAACAACGAAGAAGGCAAGTTTTTTCCAAAAGAGAAAAAGAAAATGTTTTCTACGCTTAGGCTATTTTGCTGTGGTTTTTAGTAAAACTTAAATCCGTTTCTGAAGTTTGTGTTGCCTTGGGAAGAACAGATATCATCCAGTTACGCATTCTTGCGCACATAAACTTACAAAACCTAGCCTCCGCTGTTTATATCGTAAATTATTAGCCAAAACGTAAAGGAATTTGAAAACATTGAGAAGATAAGCAAGCGACTCATAAGGACAACCTAAACTAGAACCACTCACCAGACACTTGGGGATCAGAGTGGCTTAGATATTTTTTACATACACGAGGCAAGGTGGACTCACATTCCCGCCTCCTCCAGGCAATTGGCATAAATGAATGAAATGTTCCATCATGATTTTTTTCTTAATTCTGCTCCACAAAAGACACGCAAGAGAATGAACAGACAAGCCATAGACTGGGAGAAACTATCTGGGAAAGACTCATCTCCTTAAGGACTGGTCTCCAGAATGTGCAAAGAACCCTCAAAACTCAACAATAAGAAAACAAATAAACTGATCTGAAAATGGACCGAAGACCTTAATAGACAACCCACCGGAGAAGGTATACAGGTGACAAGAAGCATAGGGAAAGATTCTCCCACTCACATGTTATTGGGGAAATGCAAGTTAAAGTGACAATGACACCACTCCACACAGATTAGAACCCCCAACATCCAGAGCCCCGAGGACCCCAAGCGCTGGCGAGGGTGCAGAGAGGCAGGGACGCTCATTCGCAGCTAGTGGGGATGCAGAGCGGCTCAGGCGCTCCGGAGGACGTTCTGGCCATTCCTTACAAAACTAACGAACACAACTCCTCTTACCATACGATCCAGCAGCCACGCTCCTTGGCGTTTACTCAAAGGACTGGACAACTTATACTCATACGAAAACCTGCACACAATGTCTACAGTATCACTGTCAAACTTTGGAAGCAACCAAGACATCCTTCCGTAGGGCAATACCTACGTGGGCCATGGTACATCCAGACAAGGGACTATTACTCAGCTCTCAACAGAAGTGAGCTGTCACACCAGGAGAAGACACGAAGGAAACTGAAATCCCATCTCTAAGCGACAGGAGCCAGTCTGAGAAGGCTGCATCCTGCAGGATCCCAAGCCTGTGATGTTCTGGAAGACGCCCAACCATGGGGATAGGAGTGAGATCAGTGGTAGCCAAGCACTGGGGAGCCAGGGAAAGGGACAGCTAGGCAGGGCACAGGTGACCTTTAGGGCAGGGAAACACTCCATCTGATGCTGGGATGGTGTGTACATGTCGTTGCACGTTTGTCGGAAGCACGAGCGAGCCCGTGTGAACTGCGGGCTCTGGTGCCGATGATGACGATGACGCGTCCGTGTACGTTCAGGGACTATGGCAAGTGTACCCTCTGGTGGGGGACGTTGATAGCGGGGACACTGCACGTGGAGCAGGGAGTCAATAGGAAATTTCTGTACCTTCCTCCCAAATTTGCTGGGATATAAAAGTGCTCTAAAAAGATAAAGTCTTAAAAAAAAAAAAACTATTGGCCCATGCAGCAGTCTGCATGGGGTCAGGGGCTTTGTGCCGAGTGGGAAAACTCAGGAAACAGGATAAGAGGGGGGAGCAAAAGTAGGCAAAGAAGAAAAAAGAAATGATTATCTCCAAAAATGTTTGTAGACCACCTGTCCGCGTTGAAGTGAGAGGATGTATCTAAGCCATGTGCGTGCTCATAAATGAAAATAAAAATTATTTTAGAACTTGTGGGACGCCTGGGTGGCGCAGTCATTAAGCGTCTGCCTTTGGCTCAGGGCGTGATCCTGGCGTTCCGGGATCAAGCCCCACATCAGGCTCCTCCACTGGGAGCCTGCTTCTTCCTCTCCCACTCCCCCTGCTTGTGTTCCCTCTCTCGCTGGCTGTCTCTCTCTGTCTAATAAATGAATAAATAAATCTTAAAAAAATTATTTTAGAACTTGAATGCACGAAAGCCCCCAGCTTCTCATTCTGACCCAGGGCTCTCAAGCTGCCCCCCACCATCCACACTCTGTCCTGGGCTCCCTTCTGTCCCCGGGCAGGACTCCCACCACCTGCCAGGTGGGCCTGCCCTTCCCGTTCCCTCCTTCCAGCCTGTGCCCTCTGCTCCTTAATTACATCCTGAACACAGGCAGTTTCTTCCCTGAGGGAATTTCTGTAACGGGCTAGCCACGCAAACCAGCCTTTGACCGCCCCCCACCGCCCTGGTGTCTGTGCCTCCTGTCCCCACTGGGAAGGTGGGAATTCGCGGCAGCTCTGTTCTGAGCTGGAGCGCTGGGGGCCACAGGACATGGCACACGGAGGGTCCTCCCATCTCCCCGAGCTACCACCACTGTCAGGGTCTCTGCCCCATTGCAGCCCCCACCAGCAGACCCTCCTGTCTACCCCGCATGCAGACACCAGATCCTTCTTCCAGGCCTGGGCCTCTCCCGGTGCTGCCCACCGAAGTGGGGACACTCCGGTCCCCAACGGCCCACCTTGTCTGCTCTGCCCAGGACACGTGAGCAGACGCTCCCAGAACAGTAGTCATTACCAGTCTTCGGAACAGTTAGCACGGCATTCTCGATGAAATGCATTTAGAAGTTTCTAGCACTGGGGCACCTGGATGGCTCAGTCGGTTGAGCATCTGCCTTTGGCTCAGGTCATGATCTCAGGTTCCTGGGATCAAGTCCCGCATCGGGCTCCTTGGTCAGCAGAGGAGTTTGCTTCTCCCTCTGCCCTCTGTCCCTCTTCCCCGCTCAGCTCTATCTCTCTCTCAAATAAATAAAATCTTAAAAAAATAATAAAATAAAAGTTTCTACTACTCACTGTTAATCATTTCGAGTCCTGCCTTCCTGGGGCATCTGCATTTTAATAACGGCACTGCCCTTGGCCCCGAGAACCACATCAAGCCTGATACAGTCACTCTCCCCATGCGGGGTGAGGACTTCCGGGTCCAGGCACGATGGTGGCAGAGCCAGGACCCAAACCCAAAGCAGCAGATCAAGCTCGGGGACATGGCTACATTCATGGGCCACAAAGGCCCAGAGCCACATAGACCCATGCTTTCCTGCCCTGGGCTCCTCACCAGGCCTCCCAGAGACCGAATCAGACCCTCCCAGGGTTTCTGAGGACATGCGGGGTACTGGGGGACCCTGGGCTAAAAGTCAGGAGGAAGGTGCCTGCCTGGCCTGGCCCAGGTCCTGGCACACCTCCCCATCCTGCCTCGCCCTCACCCTCCCGCCTCGCTGTCCAGTCTGCAAAGCCAGTGTGGGAGGGTCCTGGGCCCACCCATGCTGAGGCCCCTCCCGCTCTGGTCCCTGCCGCCCAGTTTCACCAAGATGTGCGCATGAAAACAAACTTCAGGAGACCTGGCACAGAAGTCCGTTTCCCTCTGAACAGGCAAGACCTGCTTCTTTTCTCCAGGGTTAAAGAAAGCAGCCTGTTCGTCACTGCAACCTGAAGTTAGAAGAGCCCCGGGCGGGAAGGCATCCTCATCCAACCGGGAGTAAGGATCTCAGTGCTTGCCGGCGGTGGGCCACCAGCAGGGGGCAGCAGAGGCCAGGCCACGACGCAGGGCCCTGCGTCCCAGGCTGTTCTCTCTCCAGGATGCTTCCTCTGGGATGTAGGGTGCCTGTGCTGGGACAGGAACGCTGGGACAGGGAAGCTGGGTCCAGGATTCTGGTCCAGGACGCTCACTTTAGGGTGCTGGGGCAGGGATGTTGGGACATGGATGAGGAGGCAGGGGTGCTGGGACAAGGATGAAGGGGTCGGGATGCTGGGTCCAGGATGCTGGGTGGGGGGTACTGGGTTTGGGGTACTGGGTTCGGGAGGCTCACTCTAGGGTGCTGGGGCAGAGTTGCTGGGGCCGGGATGCTGGGGCTGGGATTCTCACTCTAGGGTGCTGGGGGAGGGATGTTGGGGCCTGGATGCTAGACCTGGGATGTTCACTCTAGGGTGCTGGGGCAGGGTTGCTGGGGCCCGGATGCTGGGGCTGGGATTCTCACTCTAGGGTGCTGGGGGAGGGATGTTGGGGCCTGGATGCTAGAGCTGGGATGTTCACTCTAGGGTGCTGGGGCAGGGTTGCTGGGGCCCGGATGCTGGGGCTGGGATTCTCACTCTAGGGTGCTGGGGCAGGGATGTTGGGGCAGGTGTGCTGGGTTCGGAATGCTCACTTTAGGATGCTGGGCCGGGATGCTGGGTGGGGGATGCTTGCAGCAAGGCGGCACCTCCTGCAGACCTCACTCCCCACTGGTCCCGTTGCACAAGCGTGCACCTTGCACCAGCACCCCGTGCTCTCCACACCCACACAGCCACAAGCAGGGGCGCTGGGCCTCATTTGCTGAATGCGCGGCCGAACACACAAATACATGGGTGGAGATCAGGACACAATTTGGTGTAAAGGCAGTTTGGTGTTGGAAGGAGCTGGGGTTGAGGGTTTCATTCTGCTCACCTGAGAATGATGCTTGCGGGTCAGCGGACAGTCCTGTAAGGCTACTTCATGTCACTCCATCTGTTCCGAGCGTGTCTTCCCTCCACTAAATGCCTGAGGGCCACGGCCCGAGTCCTCACCTCTGTCACAGCGCATCCTGCGACCTTGTGAGCACCCACGGGGATTGCAGCCAAGCGTTCACTATACAGTGCCGCGAGACAGTCTGTTGAAGGTGCACGCGGGGAATGAACCCAGCTTCCCTGGGGAGACGGAAAACTTGGTCTGGGGAAGAATCTTCACACCCCAAACCTTCCTGATGGCCAGATCCTGGGGCCAGTCACACCCGGGGACTTCTCAGAGATGTGGAAGCTGGCTGATGACATTATCCCACTGTATCCTGTCTCACTGATCGGCTGGAAATTTCCATTAGAAGAAATTTTGCTCTTAACCCCTTGTCATGCGTCTGCTAGTTGTCAGTGGCCCCGTGGCTTTCTGCTGAGATGGGACGTCCCTGGCTCACCCCGTGCTGGCCTATCTCTCGCTGGAGTCCCTGCTCCGTGTAAGGGGAGGTGGTTTCGAGAAGCTGTAGGCTGGGCACAAAGGCAGTTAATGGGTCAGGATTCGGTTTCTAGGCCTTCGTGGTGGACAGAGTGAAGACATACGTGTATTTGTAAAGGCTGCCCGTGTTCTTTTAAGAAATGGTCAGTCGGGTGCATCAGAAGAGGAGACACAGAGAGGTTCAGGAAATGGGTTATTGTGCTCCCGGGTCCCGCAGACAGAAGGCGAGGCACGGCACGGCACACAAGGCCACGGGGAGGCACCAGGGTGGTCACGTGGCAGAAGCAAGAGGTGGGGAAAGCCCAGGCCAGAGTTTCAACTGGGGTTTCCACAGGAAAGGCAGGGCAGGGCAGGGTGAACAACCTAAAACTGGCTACTTTGAATAATTCTAGCAGATTCTAATTGACAGGGGCGTCCCTTAGCTGCCTGGTACCTGGCCTGGGATGCTGAAGACAGAAGTCCTCCCTCTGTGGTCCAAGGAGGTCAAGTCTGGCTCTGGATTGGCCAGTTTGCATATCAATGGCATGCTTCCACTGGGCCCTTCCATCTCCAAGTCTCCAAGAACCCGCTAAGCCAGGAGGGTCAGTCTCTCCCCAGCCAGAAAGAGTTTTTAAGATGGTGAGATATCCGGGCCTCTGGGTGGCTCAGTAGGTTAAGCATCTGCCTTCAGCTCAGGTCACGATCCCAGGGTCCTGGGATTGAGCCCCGCATCAGCTCTGCGTTCAGTGGGGAGTCTGCTTGAGATTCTTTCCCTCTTCTTCTGCCCTTCCCTTCCCCCACTCAAATAAATAACCTAAAAAAAAACAAAAAAACAGTGCTGGCTCCTGTTAACTTTATCCAGCATTCCATGCACTGGGTTAAATTTGGTTAAAATTGGACTCCAAATGTATACAGAACACAAACCCACAAACAAATGTAAAACAGAATATATAATATATCCTGTTTATCTTTCCTATATAATATTTAGCCTTTCATAAATAAACATACTGCATAAAATATAGTCTGTAAAAACTTCAGGAAAACAAAACAAACCAGAATGACTGTCTCTGGATGATAATATATAGGCAATTTTTATTTTCTTTTTTATGCCTTTCTGAAATTCCCAACACACAATATTCAATATGTAAAGTTCAGTAAGCACTCATCAATGCTCTCCCGAATTTTAATTTGCATGCATGAAATAATACCACAAAAGAGACACAAAATCAAACCATTATGAACAATTCAATGATCTCATTAATGCTGAGAGACAAGTGTGGGTTTTAGTTAAAGGTGTGGTATGCGGAATGGAGCTCCGAGATGCAGGGTCACCATGAGCGTCCCCAAGGGTCAGGGCGCCCCACCCCCAAGAAAGCCGCAGGTGTTGAGGCTCCCAGCTGTGTCCCCTGCCCCCGAGGCCAGAGAGCAGAGCCCCAGGGTTTAGGGGATGTGGGGCCCAGGGTCCCTGCACCACTTCAAGCCCATCGACAGCTATGCCTCCCATAGCTCTGAATGGACGTCCTAGCTGCTGGAGGCCATCACTACCCCACACGGGCCTCCCGACCCTGGGCCTCCCTGCTGGTCTCGTCTTCCCAGATGACCCTCCCTGCCCGTCCACGTCCAGCTCCCGTATGTCCCGCAGAATCCAGGTCACTCACCAGGCTCTCTCTCCATAGCCGGCTCTGGTTCTCTCCACGGTATTCCGTCTGTGGGCCCTCGACCCCGGGGGCCCAGTCGTTGGTCTGTGGCTGGGCGTCTGGGAGGCCGTTCCCATCAGCTGTGGCCCCTCTGCATCTCTCTGCGCTAAATAGCTCGTGGGCACTAAGCATGCATCTGGGAAAGAACTGGAGAACAGCTTTCGGGAAAAGCACAGCAAGTTCCCCATCGCTCGACATGGTGCCCCGGTCCAGAAAGTTCACCGTGCACGTCGGTGTCCAGGGCAGACCCTGGGGCCCTGGCTGCGTAACCTGGTGATCTTGGCTCCTCCAGTAAAAGTCGACCTTGTGACTGTTTTCATCAGTTACAAGGTAAGGACAACAGTAGACAATGAGCCTGTGACCTTTGCTAAGAACCACTAAGCTCAAACTGGCTCCACAGAACTTTCATATGTTGCCCCCAAACACATAAGAGAGCTGCTGCTTCGAGAGATTCTAGTGTCTGCAAGCAGGCTCCTTCACTGTAAGATCCACCAGAACAATCTCCCGAGCCCACGCACCTCCCACTACTCCCCAGACCCCGAGGAGCAAGCAGCTCGTCGGCAGCATGTCCCAGCTAGATGGCGCGAGTGGCCCCTCACCACGGAGGAGGACAGCCGGTCAGCGAAGACAGGGTCCTCTGCAGGCGGCCCACCATCTCCCTGAGGCTAGGAATTCACCCTGGTGACTAACCTGCGTGACCAGGAGGCCAGAGCTGCCCACCCCCACCCCCGCTCCAGCCAGGAGCCCCAGGGCACCTCCTCTGGGGGCTGAGCCACAAGCAGCCCTTCCAGACCTCAGCCAGCTGGGTCTTGTTGCAGAGCAAAGGGACAGGACCTGGGGACAGAGGGCTCGGCAGCCTCCCAGCCGCAGCCAGCCTGAGGGAGGACGGGCTGGGTGACGGAGTTCACTCCACGAACGCCAGGAGGCCCCCACTCTTCCACCAAGCTGATGCTCCAGGGGCCGCCCCTGAGCCTTGCACACACAAGCCCAGAATCCTGGTGGATTTTATTAGCCATTCTCCACGGGAATGTCACACGTGGGGGCAATGCACCAGCTCACGAGTGCACAGCTGGCTGGATTTCCACAAGTGCACACACGCCATGTCCGGGACCCCATGGCACATGGGAAGAGAGCCTAGCATCCCAGGAGGGGGCAAGGTGCAGAGCCACGGTTTTAAACACACAAATACAATCCCTACGATTCCAGCGGCAGTACGGTTGGGATGCCGTGATATGTGGGCTTCTTTTTAGCGCATTCAGTAAAGCAAGATCCCACAGCGTGTGCAGCAAGCACTGTGATTTTGATGAATTATAATGATGACAATAAACTGTATGTAGGCTGTCTGCCACCACTGTAGCGGGATGTGGAACCACAGGTGACAAAGTCACAGGGGCCGCTGACAGCACTGTAGCCGCCCCCGGCTGGGTGCTGAGGACAATCGTCACACCTACTCTGCCACCTCAATCTGGAACCACCTGAAAACACAGAAGCCAGAGTGACAGAAAATAAATGTGTATGTGTGTGTGTGAATGTGTGCACATGTGTGTCGTGTGTCCATGTGTGCATGTGTGTGTCAGGTGCATGCATGTGTGCATGGCAGATCACCCTCCATCACATGGGTGGGCTGCGTCCAATCAGTTGAAGGTCTTAAGAGAAAAAGACTGAGGTTCCTCCGGGGAGGAGGAGATTCTGCCTCCAGGCAGTGTTCAGACTCCAGATGCAACATCAGCTCCTCCCTGCATCTCCAGCTGTGCCTGCCCTGCAGACTGGACTCAGCAGCCCCATGATCAGGGGAGCCACTCCTAGATAGACGGATGCATGGATGGAAGGAAGGAAGGAAGGAAGGAAGGAAGGAAGGAAGGAAGGAAGGAAGGAAGGAAGGAAGGATACATGGATGGATGGATGCATGGATGCATGGATGCATGGGTGGACGGACAGACAGGTGATACATACAGACACACACACACACACACACAGAGTGACAGAGAGATGGAGAGACAGAGACAGAGACAGGGAGTAACAGAAAGAGGGAGAGAAAAGGCAGACAGCAGAGTCCTTTCTCGAGGTCAGGGAAGCAAAATGCAGAGACCAGGCAGGAGCAAGGAGGTCAGTCCACAAGGGCCAAGCTGTGCCTCTGTGTCCCTGGTCCCTCAAAGGGCCCTCGGGCCAGATCTGCAGAGAAGCTCCTGGGTGGCCAGACCCCTCACCACTGTGCTGTCCGCTGTTCATGGCAACAACCTCACCCCCAAAGGCCAGCAGAGACATGTGCTTCTGCTCCCTGTGGCCAGGACTAAGTGGACAGGTGAGGAAGTCAAGAGACTCCCTCCCTCCCTCTGTCTGTCTCTCTCTCCGTCAGCCCCCATCCCAGGCCATCACCACTCCCTCTGAAGCTGGAGGCTGCCCTGGACAAGTCCCAGAAGCTGGTTCCCGCCACACTGGGTGATGAGGCTGCCAGGCCACAGCACCACACTGTGGACATGGGTCTCCATATGCACCCACCCCCCAATCCAGAAAGGACCCAACTAGAGTCTGTCTCAGAGGTGCCCCCTGACCCTGAGGCCTGGGCAAGTCCCTCCATCCTCCAGGAACAGTTCGTGTGCAGCAAATGAACAAGCTACACTAGAGCCTACTCAGACTTCCCCAAACTCACGGCGGCCACGGACGTGCAGGGAAGGAATATTCTTTTGCAAAATAAGGAATGTCGGGAATTCAAGATGATTATGTGATAAAGAAAGGGCCATAAGGAATAAAACACAGCACGATTTTCTGTAATGTTTGTGTCATCGTGAAGGCGCACATGTGGACTATTCCTTCTGTCGTGTCACTGAGTGACTGTGATTGAATTGAATACAGCTTTAGAAATAGAGCTCCACTGCCGTCGCTCAGAAGTGCTTATCCTTTGTCCCTCCAGTGACCAGGGGGTCAAAACAGGACATGATCGCACCCCAGCACCATCCTGACAGGAGTACGGTGATATCTCATTGTGGTTCTGATTTACATTTCCCTAATGATTAGTAACATTGAAAGTTTTTTAGATACTTGGGGTCCCTTGGTATGTCTTCTTTGTAAAATGTCTGTACAAGTCCTTGGACCGTTTTTTAACTGAGTTACTACTTATTTTACTGTTGAGTTGTAGATGTTCTTTATATATTTTGGAGATAAACCCTTTTTGGATATACGGTTTGCAAAATATCTTCTCCCCTTCTATAGGTTGTCTTTTCGCTATTTGATGGTTTCCCTCACCGTGCAGAGTTTTTTAGTTTGATGTGGTCCCATTTGTCTATTTTTTATCTTTGTTGCCTATGCTTTTAGTGTCTTATCCATGAAATTATTGCTGATGCCAATGTCAGGAAGATTTTCCCTTATGTTTTCTGCAAGCAGATTTATAGTTTCAGGTCTTATGTTTAAATCTTTAATCCATTTTGAGTTGATTTTTGTGTGTTGTGTAAGGTAAGGGTCCAATTTTATTATTTTGCATGTGAATATCCAGTTTTCCCAGCACAATTTATTAATTTCCCCATCATTTGTTTATTTTTGATACTCTTGTCAAAGATAAGTTGACTGCATAGGCATGGATTTATTTCTGGGCTTTCTGTTCTGTCCCGTTGGTCTACACGTCCTTCCTTATGTCAGTACTGCACTGTTTTAATTACCGTAGCTTTGCAATAGATTTAGAAATCAGGAGGTACAATGCCTTCCTCTTTGTTCTTCTTTCTCAATATTGATTAAGTCTTTAGTGGTCTTTTGTGGTTCCAGGTGAATTTTATTTTTTGATATTTCTGTAAAAAAAAGAATCATTGGGAATTTGAGAGGAATTACATTGAATCTGTAGATGTTTTGGGTAGTATGACATTTTAACAATATTAATACTTCTCCCCATTCACATGTGATGTCTTTCCATTTGTGTCTTGTTTTGTTTCTTAAACCATTGTTTTGTGGTTTTAGTATACAAGTCTTTCATTTCCTTAGTCAACATTATTCCTAGATATTTTATTCTTTTTTTTTAAGATTTATTCATTTACTTGGGGGGGGGGCAGAGGGAGAAGGAGAGAATCCTCAAGACCGCCCTGCTGAGCAAGGAGCCTGACACCAGGCTTCCCAAGATCATGACCAGAGCTGAAATCAAGAGTCTGATGCTTAAGCGACTGAGCCACCCAGGTGCTTTTATTTTATTCTTTTTGATGCTATTGTAAGTGGGATTGTTTTCCTAATTTCCTTCTTCAAATAGTTTATTGTTGGTGTAGAGAAGTTAGACCGACTTTTGTATATTGATTTTGTATCCTGCAACTTTGCTGAATTTGTTTATTAGTTCTAATAGGACAGTTTTTTATGGAGTCTTTAGGGTTTCCTATATATAAAATCATGTTCTCTGCAAATGGACAATTTGATTTCTTCCTGTCTAGTTTGGATTCCTCTTATTTATTTTTATTACTTAGTTGCTTCGGGTAGGACTTCCAGTGCTATGTTGAATTAGACGGGGCAAGAGTGGAAATCCTTGCCTCGTTCCTAATCTTAGAAGAAAAACTTCCAGATTTTCACCACTGAGTATGATGGCCTTTATTATGCTGAGGTAGTTCTCTTCTGTTCTTAATCTGTTGAGAATTTTTATCATAAAAACATGTTAAAATTTGTTAAACTTTCTCTGCTTCTGTTGAAATAATTGTGTGATTTTAACCCTTTATTCTGGTAACATGAGGCATCACATTACTTTATTTTCATATGCTGAACCATCCCTTCATCCCGGAGATAAACCCCATTTGGCCATGGTGCATGACCCTGTTGGCACGCTCCCAGTTCCTGTTTGCTAGTACTGTGTTGAGGGTTTTCATATCTACATCTGTTCAGCAACATTGGCCTGTAGTTCTCTATTCTTCTGGTGTCTTTGTCTGGTTTTGACAACCAAATAATACTGGCCTCCTAAAATGAGTTTTGAAGTTCTTCTCAACTTTTCAGATGAGCTTGAGAAGGATTGGCGTTACTTCTTCGTTGAATGTCTGGTGGAGTTCACCAATAAAGCCATCTGGTCCCAAACTCTTCTTTTGGGGGGAGATTTTTGATTACTAATTTAATCTCCATACTAGTTTTAGGCCTGTACAGACTTTCTATTTCTTCATAATTCAGTCCTGGTGAGTTGTATGTTTCTAGGAATTTATACATTTTTTCTTGGCTATCCAGTTTATTGGCATAAAATTTTGATATCAGTCTCTTACGATCCTTTTTATTTCCCTGACATCAGTTGTAATGTCTCCTTTTTCATTTCTGGTTTTATTTACTTGAGTCTTGTATTTTTTTCTTTGCTAGTCTTAACTAAGAAATTGTCGATCTTGTTGGTCTTTTCAAAACCAACTCTTAGTGTCACTGATTTTTTTTCCTATCATTTTGCATTTCTTATTTCATTTATTTCTCTTTTTTTAAGGATTTTATTTATTTATTTATTTATTTATTTGAGAAACAGAAATACAGAGAAAGAGAGCATAAGCAAGGGGAGAGGCAGAGGGAGAGGGAGAAGCAGACTCCCCGCTGAGCCAGGAGCCTGATGTGGGGCTCAATCCCAGGATGCTGGGATCACGATGAGCTGAAGGCAGACCCTTAACCATCTGAGCCACCCAGGCACCCCCTTATTTCATTTATTACTACTCTAATAACATTTTCTTCATTTTGTTAACTCTGGGCTTATTTTGTTCTTCTGTTTCTAACTGCTTGATGTGTAAAGGTAGGTTGTTTATTTGAGAACTTTCTTCTCTTAACATAAGCGTTTATTGCCATAAACTTCCCTCTTAGTAATGCGTCTGCTGCATTTCATAAGTTTTGAGGTGCTGTGTTTTCATTTTCATTTTGTCACAATGTATTTACTAATTTCCTTTCTGATTTTTTCTTTGACCTAATGTTGCTCAGAAGTGTGTTGTTCTATTTCCATACTCTTATGAATTTTCCAGTTTCCCCTCTTCTGTTGATTTCTAGTTTCATTTCATTGTGGTTAAAAAAGATATTTGACTTCAACCTTCTTAAATTTGTTAAAACTTGTTTAGTACCCTAACAAGTGATCTATCCTAGAGGAAAAAAAAAATCTGTGTGCACTTGAAAAGATTATGCATTCTGCTGCTGTTGGGGAGAATATTCTGTGCTCCATGTGGTCTGTAGTGTTGGTCAAGTCCTCTGCTTGCTTATGGATCCTATCCATTATTGACAGTGACAGTCCTGCTGCTGTAGCATTGCTTTTTTCAGTTTTATCTTTTTTTCCCCGCTGTTCTATCATTGTTTGCTTTACATATTTAGGTACTTTGATGTTGGGTGCATATATATTATTATATCTTCCTAGTGAATTGACCCTTTCATTATTATATAATGTCTTTCTTTGTCTCCTGTTACAGTTTTTGACTTAAAGTCCATTTTGTCTGATAAAAATATAACCATCCTGTTCTCATTTGATTACCATTTGCTTGACATATCTTCTTTCATCCCTTCATTTTCAGCCTGTGTGTGTTCTCCAATCTGAAGTGAGTTTCTTATAGACATCATACAGTTGGGTCTGGTATTGTTTTTTTAATCCATTCAGCCATTTGCTATCTTTTGATTGAGAAGTTTAATCCATTTACTTAAAAGCTAATTATTGTGGGGCACCTGGGTGGCTCAGTCGGTTAAGCATCTGCCTTCAGCTCTGGTCATGATCCCAGGGTCCTGGCATCAAGCCCCGCATTGGGCTCCTTATTCGGTAGGTAGCCTGCTTCTCCTTCTGCCAAACACGTTGTTACTATTGTCACAATTTATGTCTATTCATGTTGTGTATCTTTTAACATATTTTTAGTTATGCTTATTTTAATATTTTGTCCTTTAACTTTTATTCTAGAATTAAATTTACCCACCACCATTACAGTAATACAGTATTCTGTATTTGTCTATATATTTACCGTTACCAGTGTGTTTCATACTTTCTTACACTATTGTGTTGCTGTTTAGAATCCTCTCATTTCAACCTGAAAAACACCCTTTATCATTTACTGAAAGGCAAGTCTAACAATGAATTGCTTCAACTTTTGTTTGTCTGGGAAAGTCTTAATCTCTCATTCATTTTTGAAGGACAGTTTTGCCAGGCATAGTATTTTTGGTTGGCAATCTCTTTCTTTCAGAACTTTGAATATATTCTCCCACTCCCTCCCGGCCAGCAAGGTTTCTGCTGAAAAATCCATGACAGTCTTATGGCGGGGGGGAGGGGGGAGTCCCTTTTATGTGATAAATTCTCTCTTTGACTTTTGACAATTTTATTATAATGTGTCTCAGTATAGATTTCTTTGAATTCCTTTGACCTGCTATCCTTTGGTTTTCTTGGATCTAGATGTTCATTTCCTTTCTCAGATTTAGGGACTTTCCAACTATTATTTCTTTGAATAAGTTTTCTGGTGTTTCTTTCTCTCTTCCCCTTCTGGGGCTCCCACAATAGGCATATTGATTTCCTGCTATTGCCCTGTAAGAGCTTTCTTCATTCTTTTTCATTTTTTTCTCTTTGATCCTCAGACTGAACAATTTCCAATGACCAGTCTTCAAGTTCACTGATTCTTTCTTCTGCTTATTCTTGTCTACTGTTGAACCCTCTAGTGAATTTTTCAGTTTTATTATTGTGTTATTCAGCTCTCTGATTTCTGTTTGGTATTTTTTCACATTTTCTCCATATTGAAATTCTACTTTGTTGATGCACCATTCTTTGGACCTTGATGAGCATCTTTATGAGATATTTGGAATTCTCTTTCAAGTAAATCATATAACTCCATTTCATTAGGGTTGGTTTCTGGATATTTATCTTGTTCCTGTGTTTGGATACCTTTGCTTGATTATTCATTTTCCTTGACTCTTTGTGTGGTGTCTGCACATTAGACAAAGCAGGTACCTCTCCCTATCTTCATGGATTGTGCCCATACAGAAGACCTTCACCAATCATCCCAGCAAGAGGTCTTGGTGCAGGGGAGCTCAACCAACTCTTCCTCTCCAAAGAGAACTGAGCAGCTGTGGCTTTTGGATGCTCACTTTTTGCTGAGCTAGGGGGAGCTGTGGCATCTACCAATCCAAACCACTATCTCTGCTCTCCCCCAGGCAGCTACACCGTGTCCAACCCTTCAGAGCTCCAGGCTGGAGAGACAGGTGCTAGTTCTTTGGGCATCCCCAGAGAAGGTGAGACACTAGATGAATGGATCAACCCTCACCCTTTCCAGGGAAGAAAGATGAGACCTGAGGTTTTTGGGGATGGTGTATGGTATAGCAGCCCAATATCTTGCCTGTGATCATTCCAGGCAGCTGGACAGTGCCAGATCTGCTAGAGCTCCCAGACCAGCAAGACAGAAGCCATTCCTCTGGGGAGCCCCTCAGAAAAGTTGGGATGCTGAACACATGAAACAATCCCATTCATGCCCTGGGTGAAGCTGGGAACCAAGAGGTCTCTTCCTGATTGTATGGCAATGCACTGGGGAAAGGGGCTCCAACAAGAGAGTGTCCCAAATCCCCCTTCTAGTTTCAGCAAGTCTGGTTTCACGTAATCCTATTAGTTTCTGGATTTGTCACAAAGGGAATTTTCTGTGCATTGTTGCTCAATCAGTGTGTTTGGGGGGAGGGTTAGATTTTCCAGGGCTTCCCACTCCACCAACTTTCTCACATCACTCCCTCCTTCCTTCTTTCTTCCTGTTCCTCAGACTGAATATTCTCTATTAACCTATCTTTAAATTCACTAATTCTTTCTCCTGCCAACTCAATTTCTTAGTCCCACTATCAAATTTTTCATTTCAATTATTATACTTTATGACTTTGGAGTTTCTATTTAGTTCTTTCTATTATTTCTCTACATGTATTGATAGTCTCTATTTGGTGAGTCATAGTTGTCCTGGTTTCCTTTAATTCTTTTAAACATAGTTTCCTTTAGTTCTTTGCAAATATTTATATCCACTGATTCAAAGTTATTATTTACAAAGTCCAACATCCAGGCCCCTCAGAAACATTTTCATTGGTGCCTTTTTTTTCTGTGTATGGGCCACAATTTCCTGTTTTTTGTTTTTTGGCTTTTTTTTTTTTTCAAAACAATTAGGGTAGTCATTGATGAAAACTGGACATTTTAGAAAATATATTGTTAATAACTCTGGTTAGCTATCTCTCTCTCTCTCTCAAACACACACACACACACACACACACACACAGAATTTGTTGTTGCTGTTGTTTCATTGTTGTTCTTATTGCTGTATATTTGTTTCGTGAATTTCCTGGATTAATTCTATAGATTCTGTATTCCCTACAATGTATGGACACTGAGTTCTCTGCAAGCTTTTTGTAGTTCTTATTTTTACTTTTAAGCCTGGCTTCCTAAGAGTCACCCCTGGATCAGTATAATTTAGTGATCAGCCAATTATCAATCATAAGAAGTTCTTCAGCTCCTTGAACCACACTTTGCCAAGGGGATCTGTTTGGAAAGGTGCATCTTGAAACTTCACAAGACAGCTGTAACTCTGTCCCTCCTGGGAGTGTACACCACCCTGGGTGTGCCTGGGAATATCTCAGTTCTTGTTGAAGTTCCCTACAGTCACCTCCTTCTCTAGGTTTTCCTTTTCAACTTTACCCAGGCTTCCCCCCCCCCCAACTGAAGTTACAGTCTTCTGTAGCTACAGTTTAGCTCGTTTTACCAGCAGATTGCTCTTGTTTCCTGTAATGAGCTAGGGTTCCCCCACCCCAGCAGAATGCTGAGTCAAATCATATTGAGACTACACTGTGGGAATGGGGATATCCAGGTTGTTGCTAGTTGGTCCAAGTACTGACTCTGCTCTGAGGTTGGGACTCTTCGTGCAGCTCCCTCAACAGTCATCGCTCTCTGTTGGCTGTGCTGCTGCAGCTTCCCATGGCTTTCACACCAGGAGCTGGGAATGAAGACCAGGCAGCCCCAGTCCACACCCCCTCATACCCAGCTGCTCTTGTGAAATTGTGAGCGTTCAGTAGCATTGTTTTCTTGAATGGATGCTTTTTAGTTTGTTGTATGACTTTGGTTAATTTCCAGAGTACTAAAATGGTTGATCGTTGTTGTGTTGTCATTATTTTTGCTGCTTTCATGGGAAAGTACGTTCTTAAAATCTACCATTCCAAAAATCAATCCTTCTCAAGTCTTTATTTGTAAGCTGCCTTGAAAATCTTTAGGAAACAAGTCAGGTGTAAAGCATGAAAAGATTATAATAGTCATCCCGTAAGATTTTATAAAATCATCCTTTAAAAATATAAGGCACTATTAGAATATTTGAGAGAATTTCCAAAGCCATAAGGGTAGACCTTTACAAGCTGTATCTTCAACCTGAACCATTCTATTTTAAGTGGTTTTAGTTTTTTCAACAGAACCTGATATGGCATTCAAGATAAAATGCACCGCCAGACAAGTAAGAGACTTTTGTGAACCTGTCAAGCTGACTCGAAAGGACCTCTTAAAACCTCAAGAAGCTATTACCTTAAGATTTCCTCAGTATGACAAGAGCAGATGCTTATAACAAAAAAAATCTGCCAACCAATGCAGCAGCAAATGCAAACCACTGGTAAATCATGTCTGATTAAAGCAACAAATAAAAATCTTGGCACACCTGTGTCTAGAAAACCTCTCTTACCGAGAAGCCTTATGAATGTGCTAATGGAATGAAACCTGCATCTCTTCTTCAAGGCCATTAAGATCAGAAATGAAGTCTGGAGACAGCCAATAAACTGCTTTTGCTGCTTGTACCATTCACTCATTAGAAGTGGTGAGTCTAAATACTTCTGAGAGGATGGATGCATGTGGTAGTCACAAAACTTGCTTATTGCTTTTCAGAATTTAGAAGGGTGACAGCCCACGTCAAGAAACTCATGCATTTCTGGGACCAATATCCATCAGCCACCAACCCTCTGTTGCCATTTAGAGAAATCATTTGAAGGGTTCTTGGCCCTTGATTTTGCTCACAGAGAGAAAATCAGCAAGATAACCCCCAAAATAAAAGAGGAACCAAAACCTAAAATGTATCCAGTCATTGGGAAATTAGAGTCTTACCCAGCCAGTGTTTATCAAACATAGTCTCATCTGGGTGACTTCCTTAATTCCAAGGTTTGGGGGAGTGTGATCCCCTCTCAGCCTGCCTGGACCCCTCACACCATAGCTGCGGACATTGTCGGCATTTCCAGCTATGTGTGTTCACTGGCTGTGAGGAAGGCACTGAGCCCTAAAAGCTGTCATCTCTGTTTCTAGATCCCCATTCACTTGTCTATTTATGCAAACATTTACCATGTACTTGTGCATACCACGCACTGAGAATACAAAACAAGAACGTGGCCAGGGCAGTGCGCCAGGTATTACAGAAAATGTGAATTTAGGGTTTTATTCAAAAATCATGTACAGTTTCTCCCTTGACTAAATTCCCAAGTGGGGAAAACTCTCCTCAGCCAACATCCCTTCACACCTGCCCCAGTGCTGGCACTGCTCAGCCCCGACATTCAGACCCAGGCCCTGTCCAGAGAGCTCAGTACGTGTGCATGACCGGGGGAGGATGGGAGGGTCATTCCAGGACAACGGGTGGATTTTACTAGGAGGGTAGTGTACTCATTGAGCACAGAGTAAATGTTACAGGCTTGTGAGCTGGAGGATTCATTAATAATCTGATTGTCTACATCCAAGTCTCTAAACACACACTCACAGGCATATACACACCAGCACATGCACACGTATGCACATAAATACGCAGAGAGGCACTCACACACACAGACACACCTGTATGCACAGACATATACTTACACACACAAACACGCGTGAATACGCATGCACAGGGTCACAGACAGACTCACGTACATACCGATGCATGCACAACCAACACATAGATGTCCATGGACATGAATGCACACAGTCACGCGTGCACATACGTGTGCATACGTAGACACACAGATACCCAGACAGAAATGAACATGGTGAATACACACACACACACACATGAACACGCACACACAGAGACTTATACATACATGCACACACAGAGTAACACACCAGCCTTGAATCCCTGGAACAAACCTCACTTAATCATGGTGTGTAATTTTTGTGTATGTTGCCAAATTCTATTTGCAAATTCCTGTGTCTAAATTAACAGGGAATGTTGGTCTTTAGTTTTCTCTTTTTATACCGTGTCTGTCAGCTTTGGATGTTATGGTGACACTGGCTCGTAAATGAATTCGGAAGTGTCCCTCCCTCCTATTTCCTGGAAGAGACTGTGTAAAATTAGTGTTATTTCCTTACATGCCTGGTAGATTTTCCAATGAAACCCTCTGGGCCTGGATATTTCAATTTGGGGAGTTTTTATTTTTAACTACAAATTTAATTTTCTTAATAGTTACAGGGCTATTCAAACTGTCCACTTCACGCTGAGACGCAGTGATTGTGTTTTTCGAAGAAGTAGTATCACCTGAGTTTGAAATTTCTGGGGGTCGAGCTGCTTATTGCATCCCTTCCTACCCCTTTGGTGTCTGAGGGTCTGAGGGGTAGCCCGCTTGCCGGTTCGTGTCTTCTGTCTGTTTTCGTTGTCAGTTCAGGTGTCCCCTACTCCAAAAAGTCTTTCCGAAAGGCTCCCTCCAAACTACATCCTGTTCCTTCCAACAAGCATATGAAAAGATCCTTGATATCAGTAATCATTGGGGAAATGCAAGTCAAAACCACAGGGAGATACTTCCTCCACCCATTAGGATGCCTAGTATCAAAAAAGAAGAAGAAGAGAAAACAGCAAGTGTTGGCAAGGACGTGGGAATGCGGACTGGTGCAGCTGCGAGGGAAAACAGCATGGCGCTTCCTCAAAGCGGGACCCTGCTGTCCCACTTTGTGGTATGCACTCAAAAGACCTGAAACAGAGTCTGGAGGAGATATTGTGCACCCATGGTCAGAGCGGCTTTGTTCGCAGTAGCCAAAAGGTGGAAGCAAGCCAAGAGTCCATCGACAGAGGAGCGGGCAAGCAAACCGTGCTCTAGCCACGCAGTGGAATCACATTCGGCTTGAACAAGGAAGGCAGCTCGGACACCTGCCACAGCGTGGATGAACTTTGCAGCCATGACGCTGAGCGAAACAAACCCGTCACAAAAGGACAAATACCATCTGATTCTGCTCTCATGAGGTCAGAAAGTAGAGAGTGAGTGCCAGGGGGCTGGGTGGGGGCCTGGGAACTTCATTTAATGGGGACAGAGTTTCCGTTTTGCAGGATGAAAAGAATCGTGGGGGTGGGGGTGCCTGGGTAGCACAGTCGTTAGGCGTCTGCCTTCGGCTCAGGGCGTTATGGGATCGAGCCCCACATCAGGCTCCTCCGTTGGAAGCCTGCTTCTTCCTCTCTCACTCCCCCTGCGAGCCCCACATCAGGCTCCTCCGTTGGAAGCCTGCTTCTTCCTCTCTCACTCCCCCTGCTCGTGTTCCCTATCTGGCTGGCTGTGTCTCTGTCAAATAAGTAAATAAAATCTTTAAAAAAAAAAGAATCGTGGGGGTGGAGGAGGTGATGCCCCCACATTGTATATCTTACCAGAATTAACACTACACACATATATATATATATACATATAAGAGAGAGATTTTATACATTAAAACATAGATTTCATTTCTTTGATCATGACCAGAAAACCGCCTTCCTCTTTAGACAAAATCTCTGAAGTCAATAGTTTTGCATCGATTTGATCAGTAGATAGATGATAGGTAGACAGACAGACTGACACAGTCCTTGAACTGGTTTCTTCAGAATGGTTCTGATGCAGCCCGCTTACACTCTCCTAGCTCCAGATGGCCTGGCCCTGCGCGTCCAGTCACGCACCCCCTGTGCCCTGCGCCTACCCCCCCCCACCTGCACGCCCCCAGGCCTCAGGCCACAGGCTCGCATTGCTCTGGGTCACCCCCTCCCCCGAGCTGTGAGTTGTGCGCAGTGTCTGCTCCGGCCTCCAGCCCTTCCCGCTCTCTCCCCGTGACCTCTCTACTCACCTTTCCACGCAGCATCTCCTGCACACGCTCCCTCTTCGCCTGAGCCCCAGCCCTTCACCTGGGTGCCAGCTGGCTCTGGGACACCCCCTTTCCTGCCCCACAAAAGCTTGTCCCTTGGTCTAGTCTGGTCCCTACTCACCTATGCGAGAAACTCCGTCTGAGCCGCTCCTTTGCACTGTGCTCTCCTGGCACCTGTTGGCAGACATCCTCAACAAGGGAACAGAAGACAAGCTGAGGACAAAGCAGAAACGGACACCCCACAACCCCCCGCCCCCCCGCCATGGGATGTACCTGACATTCCTCAGGCACTCCCGGCTGCCCTAAAGGACAAAGAAATAGTTAACCTATAGAGACCACAATCCTGCAAGACTTGAGTCTCCCTGAGTTTACAAATGTCTTAGCGATCTACAAGAACCAAGCATTTCTATCAGTAACCTAGCTTCCAGAATGCAACGTAGATACAATTAAATAGAACCTGCAGCCTCCAGGAAGTTCCCAACGATTTTCCTGTTAATGCCTTATAGAGGGGTCAACAGCCTTAACTTGAGGTCTCCAGTATCCTGTGAGTCTTTAACATATGAAAGTACTTTCCCAACCTCCCTTTTTCCTCACCTCCCCCAACCCCATAGTGTATAATCAGCCACCATTCACAACCCGGGGCAGCAGCTCTTTCTGCCCATGCACCTGTCCCTGCGCCCTGTCCCCACGCTTTAATAAACCACCATTGTGCACCAGAGACGTCTCAAGAATTCTTTCTTGGTCGTTGGCTCCAGATTCCACCCTGCTGAACCTCACCTATATCCCACAACCTCATCAATTCTCCCTTCTGGCCCCAGACCCCCAGAGAACCTGGTCCAGACCCTCCACCGGAACCCTCCTCTGGTCCCACCACACTCAGCTGGGTCCTCAGCTCAAGCACTCCCCTCTCAGTGCTCCTCCCCCCTGCACTCACCCCCCCCACGCTCTGCTTCCCCCTCTTCCTTCCTCTCTCAGTGTTCCTCCCCCTGCACTCACCCCCCATGCTCTTCTTCCCCTCTCCTCCCTCCCCTCTCAGTGCTGCCCACCTGTGCACTCATCCCCCATGCTCCGCTCCCCCCTCAGTGCTCCTCCCCCACCCACTCTCCTCTTATCAGTGCTGACACAGGTGCTCCCTGCCCACCACTCCTTTGTGCATCCCTGGGGGTGCAGGGACAGTCTGGCTTAACCCTCTCCACCCATCCGTTTGCACATTCCTGGAAAAATGCCCCAAAATAACCAGAGGAGCAGAGAACTTTGAGTGAAGGAACTGGAAACGTCTCTCACCCTCGAGTCAAGCACAAGACCCAGAAATGGCTCCATGGAATTGTTTGTGTATTTTAGCCTTTTTTTTTTTTTTAAGACAAAGCATTAGGAAACTGGGGACATTTCATTTTTAATTCAATATGACTATGGAACAAATAAGATTTGGATCTCTTGAATGGCTGCCACTCCAGGGCCGGGACAGGAGTGAACAATGAGGGGGGAGGGGTGCTGGGCTCCAGGGTCACTGCCCCCCCCCACCATCGTCATGCCTTAAATAGTGGAAGCGTCTTTAGGAAATCATTTTCTGTCGACCTTGAAGTGACACCAGCTAACACACCGCTAGACCCGCTCCTCCAGACAATCTTTTCATGGACCATTCACAGCACGTATGAGAATATAACTTTTCAACATTTTGAAATTCGCTCCTTAAACCATAGAAAAAAGGAAAACAACTTGACTTCTGAAAAAGGGTGAGCAAAAGAACTCTTGACTTCAGAGTCCTTGTCTAAAGAGAAAGGAAATTTTCTGATCAAGATAAAAGAAATTGAATATTTTTCCAGCTGTGCTTAACATGTACCTTCTTATGCACAGACAATGAGATTCTTAGTTAAGGGGGCACTCAGCGCCCGTGTCTGGCAAGCCTGCCTCCATCCCCTGGGCGGGGCCCACCCTGAGCCCCCTCTTCCTGCATGGCCCAGGGGCAGGCTCAGGGGTGCACCTGTAGCCCCAGCGGTCACAGGACTTCTGCTGGAGCCCTCGGAAAAGAAAAATCCACCCATGGAAGTTGCTAGAAGGACAGACTGTATACCTGGAGTTCTAGATGCCAGCTTGCCTCCAGGAGAACCAGCCGCCTCAGGATCCGAGGCAGGCCTGGGAGGCCCCCGGGCTGGTCCTCACGGGGCTTTCAGCTCCAAGATGCTGCTGGACCTCAAGTTCTTATGACAGCAAAAGAGTCCATTCCCTGGGGACTGACCCCTCCCACCCTGCCAAGATCCTGTTTATAGTCCCACAGGCCACGCGCGAGTTTTGCAAAGACCCTCAGAGATGGGCATAGGGAAAGGGGAGAGAGAGAAATGTGAACGATACTGTGAGGAGATCTAAAGAATGAAGTTTAACATCACAACTGTACGAGGCCTAGTACAAATCCACACCTAACCTTTCTTAAACTGGCCCCATTAAACTGAAAGCATCGAACTCCGTAGCAAAATGATTTGAAAAGTAGGGGAGATGGGAGCAGCATCTGGGACCCCTGGGTCACCGCTTGCTCCTGCTCCTCACCCTCGGGGGCACGGCCCTGTGCGCGCGCACATGCACATCTCCCTGCAGGAGCAGACGGGGCGCCTGGGGTCTCAGCCGGTTAAGTGTCTGCCTTCTGCTCAGGTCATGATCTCAGGCTCCGTGCTCAGTGTGGAGTCTGCTCGAGACTCTCTCCCTCTCCCACTGCCCCTCCCACTACACGCTCGTTCTCTCTCTCTCAAATAAATAAATAAATCTTTAAAAAAGAAAAAAAGTAGAGGCGATGGGAAATAAGGCCAGGATTTGGCTTGGGCACTCACCGCCCTGATGCCCCTCAGAGCTCAGTTTCCCTCACCCCTGGGGTGCTGGCGGTCACGGGAAGACGTGAAGGTGAGACAGTGCGGACATGACGCAGGTTATTCTCCCTCCTAGTAGAATCAGCTGTGATTCTTCAGAATACTGACTTGTGTTTATAAAATTATAATTGAGGTACATACAGTATTTATTATGAAATATTCAAGAAATGTGGGAAAGCACAAAGAGAAAGAACAATTTTTCTATCCAATGTGTTATGGACTGAATGTTTTTTGTCCCCACAAAACTCATCAGCAGGTTTGGAGATGGGGTCTTTATGGAAGTGATTGAGGTTGAATGAAATCATAAGGGTGTGTGGGGCCCTGATCTGATGGGACTAGTGTTTTGTTTTGTTTTTAAGATTTATTTATTTATTTGAGAGAAAGAGTGTGAGCAGAGGAGAAGGCAAAGGGAGAGGGAGAGAAGCAGGCTCTGAGCTGAGCACAGAGCCCAATGTGTCGATCTCACAACCCCAAGATCACAACCTGAGCCAAAATCAGGAGTCAGACACTTAACCAACTGAGCCACCCAGGGACCCCAGGACTAGTGTTTTTATGAGTGTTTCTCTCTCTCTCTCTCTACCTTGAGGACGCAGAGAGAAAACAGCCATCTGTGGCCAGGAAGAGGGTCCTCACCAGGAACCAAATCAGCCAGCCCCTTGATCTTGGACTTCCCAGCCTCCTTCCCAGCCACTGGGAGCGGTTTTGTTGTTAAAGCATGCAGTCTACGGTATTTTGTTATGTCAGCCCATATACTGTAGTCACCATGACTCCAGGATCTACATGCAGAGGCACAAAGGAAGGCTGGCCAGACACAGTGTCACCAAAATGGAAACACTACATACTGTAGCTGGGAGCTAGGAGACACACCGATGGTGGAGGGATGGATGGATGGATAGATGGATGGATGGACAGTAGATGGGTGGATGGATGGATGGATGGATGGATGGACAGTAGATGGGTGGATGGATGTATGGACGGACAGATGGGTGGATGGATTGATGGAAGGGTGGATAGCAGATGATGGATGGATAGATGTACAGATGGACAGACAGAAAGATGGATGGATGGTTGGATGGATGGATGAATGGATAGATGATAGATAGATAGATAGATAGATAGATAGATAGATAGATAGATAGATAGATAATGGATAGATAGATGATGGATGGATAGATAGTAGATGGATGGATGGACATATGGACAGACAGACTGGTGGATGGATGGATGGAAGGATACATAGACAGGTGGATCATAGAGAAAGAAATTGAATTTTATTCAGATGACATTGTCCTAAACATACTAACTTTAATTCAATTTTCTAAATTTAACTTACTTGAACTATATTTTTAAAAAGACACTATGATGAAACAATTAAGTGCTGAACCTCAGATAAATGTTTACCCACCAAAAAAGATAATTTAGGTTCCCACCAGGAGGCCGTGGGAAAGTTAACACTTACTCTACCTTTTATGCCAACACCCCTCCTCCAACGGCTTTATACAGTTTTGAAAATGTTACATCTCGTCCTGGCTTGTGGCATTTATGTTCAATTCAATCATCAACATCCCCGCATCCAGAACTGTGTTGACTCCTCGGTGCTTACTTGGTTTCTACAGTCTGAATTTATCCTTCCTGTGGTTGGTGGGATTCCACAACCCCCTGCTTTCAGGAAAGGTTTGCAGGCGATGTCTTCTCCGCCGTGTGCTCGCTTGAGAATGTCTGCAGCTTGAGTGTTTGAGAGAAGGTCGGCTGGGTGTAAATCCCGGGGCACACTCTCCTTCTCTCAGAACATTCTGGACGCTGCTCCGGTGATCAGCAGCCTTGAACCCCGACGTAGTCCTCTCACTCACCTGCGGGTCCACTGGACTTTCTCTTCCTCAGGGAAGTACTTATTGGCTCTGTATTCACTGAGATATTTAAGAATGTCTCCTATCACCTTCCTACTAACAACAGCTTCACTGATTTTGACACTTGAGGCCAAGAGTTTAATTGTCCGAGATAATTGCGCAATTGTCTTTTCACACCAAATATCACTAGGAAGTATGTGGTCAGCCTGATTTTTTTTCTCCTTGCATGTGACTTGATTTTTCTTCCTCAAAACCTAAATAATTTTTCCTTTCTCCTAAAGTTCAATAATTTAACCAAAATATTCCCATTTAGTATGTCCATTTAATAATGATTTTTTTAGACTATTGCCTCGTTTCGTATTTTCAGTCTATAAATTCAGATTTCCTCAACTTCAGGGATTTTGTCCTGTTACATTTTTTTTCAAAGATTTTATTTGTTGTTTATTTGTCAGAGAGAGAGAGAACGAGAGAGCCCAAGCAAGAGGAGCAGCAGACAGAGGGAGAGGGAGAAGCAGGCTCCCCACTGAGCAGACAGCCTGATGCAGGACTGACTCCATCCCAGGACCCTGAGATCATGACCTGAGCAGAAGACAGATGCTTAACTGCCTGAGCCACCCAGGCACCCTGTCCTATTACATTTTTTACAATATTCTCTGTTCATTGATTGGTTTTCTAATTAAGGATCTTAATTTTTATTTATACAGAGTCATCTAAATCCACCCATCAAATTGGTTCTGTTTTCCCCAATCGCTCGGGTATCTGTGTGCACCTCCTGTGTGATCACAGGGAGCTTTTTAAGCCTCTTCTCTAGAATTCAGTTGAGTATCTTCTGTTCCAAGCTTATTTTGGGGGTTCTATAAAGGGGTTTTCTCCTCTTCACTTGATATCGTGTGCTCTAAAATGTCCCTTCCGCTTGCTCCACGAGGCGTTATGGGATTTTCCGGGCTCTGCCGGCTTTCCCACCAGCTCCAACTGTCCCGCCGTCACTCAGCAGGACACTTGGCAAGATGCCTGTTTGGGCATCTCCTTTAACCCAGCGTGCAGTCCTCGAAAAATGCCAACCTGGTCATTCTCTTGCCTCTTCGGAGATCTTGCAATGCCACTGTGGTTGGTAAGAGCTCCCAATCTTGAAAATTTCTGGAAACTTCTCTCGAGGCTGTACCCCCCACCTTCCGTCCATGTCTCCCAGGACCAGGGAATTTACGTGGGAACTGTCAGGGGAGTCAGGAAGCCATTGGTGCCACACAAGGCTCTCCATTGCTTCCCTACCTGGCATTCTCTGACACCGTGCCAGAAATCTGAAACTCTTTCTTCGACAGGGAACACTTTATATTAATTTTTTCCTGTTTATTCATCTCATCAGGAATCGGGGAAGGGAAATTCTAAGATCTGAGTTCATTACACCCTGTTCACCAGGAAGTCTCTCTAGCTTGTGTTTCTAATAAGCAACAGATTTATTCTCCGAGGAAATTCTCCAAACGGGAGCAGCAAATGTCAGACCACTGAACCCCGCGGCACCTTCTCTTCCTTTCCCGGCTGATGGAGAGCCAAGAAAATAAAAGAGCATGAAGTTTGCAGCAGTAACTGAAGGACCTGATGGCAGAGAAAAGGAATGTGTGAGATTCTCACCCTGCGGTTGTAGGGACCTCAGACAGCGACCTCGCGAGTTGGTTGAAAGGTGCCGGTTCGCAGTCAATGAGCATCTGGCAGCGCGAGGCTGAGAACCAAGAGTGAATTAATGGAAACACGCAGGACAGACAGGTTTCAGGAGTGCGTGTTCGGTGCACCTTTTACACTCACATGTACTTTCTGCCTGTGGACTGACTGGGTTCAGACCAGCCTCGAGGAGGGTCCCCCGTGCGCTGGGCTGAATGGCCCTGGTCCCAGGCCCACAGGACGTGCTCTCCACGTGCAGACGCCCTGGCCCCGCCCTGCTCTCCCTCGCGCCCTGACCCATCTCCTGCACGAACCATTTCCAAATGTTGTGTTGAGATGCGCGCATCCTCCGTGCTCTGGAACCCGGCAGAGTTGGCCAGGCCAGGAGCCTGATGAGGAGGAGTTTGTAGGAGGAAGTCCTTGCCTGAAGGTTAGAGGTTTCCCAGCGACCGCAAGAGAGGGGTAGTTTAGAGGGATGAGCCTCAGGGTGGATGCCCCCCTGCATGGCCCATAGCAGCACCCCGACATCCAAGCCCCCGAGAAGCAAGAGCGCCCGTTCTAAGGAAGGCCGGAGCTCAGGACATGACACGACAGACACACCAAGAGAAAACAGAGCTTCAGCTCCCAGACACAGCCTCCCATGTCCCCTAATGCTCCGCACCGGAGATGTGCCTGGCACGGGGACCCAGGCAGTCACCAGCAGGTTCGGGGCAGACCCAGGACTCGGCTGCGAGTTCATCCGCCCCAGACCTGTCCTCGTCCGTAAATGCACTGAGTTAAGGTTGCAGGGAGTATTCCAGACGGGCCACAGCCCAGGGCATCCGGGTCACGCCTTCCAGCAAGGACGTGAAGGCACCGGGCACGGGGGCCTCACTGGGGCTCCAGTGGGAAGATGGGCATGGCAGGCTCACAGCGCAGCCGCTTCCAAGTCCAGCCCGAAGGGGAGAGACGGGTGGGCTGCTGTCTGGTGGGCTCTCAGAAGCGCACCAGCCTCCTCTGTTGCAGGAAAGAGGAGGATTCAGCGTGCCATGTGTAGGTGGCCACACCACGCAAAACATGGCTGGCTCCAGAAATTTCTTTCTGAGAGAGGTGACCTTGTGATGGTCCAGTTTGCCTCCAGGAAGGGGTGCTTCAAGATGTGGTTCATGACCACCTCAAAAATGGCAGAAGTTGGGAGGCAGGAATGGAAAGGGGACCCTGACAGGAAGCCAGCACTTTCTCCCCAGCCAAGTTTTGCTTCTGGAGCGTGGGCTCCCCGAGACGCTGGGCTTTCTCCTCTCCAGGTCATAGGAGGCGGCAGCCCTGGGCCCTTCACGGGCTGAGCTCCGGCCACAGTCCTGCCCCGATGCTCTGGGCAGACAGGAGATGGATGTGGGGGCCCTGAGACCCCCCCCCACCCTCAGCTGAGTCCAAGGAGGGACATCAAGGGTGTGCAGCCCCGGGACAGCTCAGTCTGCCTCAAGCTCTCTCTGTGTCTCTGTCTGTGTGTCTCTCCTTTTGTTACAGGAAAGAAAACAGAATAAACATCAAGTCAGGAAGAAACACAGAGTAATCACAAGCGTTACAAAGATGACATGGTGATTTTCCTTCACGCAAACGATGGGCTTCATTCCGCAGTGTGATTTCCATTTTCATGTTTTTTTAATTTTCATGCCGCAGGAGCTCGGTGAACACCAGCTGAACCTAGTGAGTCCCGACGGTGCCTGGTGAGGCCAAGGTTCAGAGCGGAGGCGGGGGCTGCGTGTCCCCACGTCCTCGCCGCGTGTTCTCGCCTGTCCTGTTGATTCCAGCCAATCCGCCAGGTGTGCAGTGACCTGTCACTGTGGGGTTGATGTGTTTCCCTGAACAAGTGGGGTCGGGGTCCCCTTCGTGCGTCTGTTGGCCGTCTGGATGTCTTGTTTGGAAAAATGTCTATTCAGGTCCTTTATCCATTTTTTAATGAAGGTGAGAATTTTACATTTTAAATCTTACGATGTTCTAGCGATTCTGATGCACAGCCACGCTGGGGGTAGAATGCTGGGGACTGAGCTTTCTCCAGGAAAGTGTGTTTCATCACGTTGAAACTGGGCTCTTAGGTTTAAAGAATGATTTGTCTTTTTTTTATATATATATTTTTTAAAGATTTTTTATTTATTTAGGTGACAGAGAGACAGCCAGCGAGAGAGGGAACTCAAGCAGGGGGAGTGGGAGAGGAAGAAGGAGGTTCCCAGCCGAGGAGCCCCATGTGGGACTCGATCCTGGAACGCCGGGATCACGCCCTGAGCCAAAGGCAGACACTTAACGACTGCGCTACCCAGGCGCCCCAAGAATGATTTGTCTTTTATTCAAATAGAAGCTTTCATCCCATGACGGTCTTTGGAGGCAGGACTGTTTGGGCCTCCCCTGTGTGCCCCTGACGTAAGGACCCACCCATCAAGGTGGGTCCCTCAAGACGCAAAGCAGGACTCACGGTCACGTCCACGCAGAGCCCGGCTACAGACCCTCCAGCTCTGCCTGTCCCTGGGGCTGGCTGTCCCTCCTGGGCCCCTTCACACACACACACACACACACACACACACACACACACACACACACCTGCTGAGCCCCCGGGGCTGTGCCACCCCCACCAGACCCGGGGTCTCCAGCCCCACGCTGGGTCTCCCCACGGCCGGTCCTCTGTCCGTTCGGAGTCGGGACACGGATGCGAAGGTTCGCACGGCCACCTCCCTCCTCCACAACAGCCTTTGAGGTGGGAGGTTACAAACAGTCCCTCCCGTGAGCCAGGCCCGGGCATCTGTGGGCTCGCCTCGTGTTTTTCCTGAGTTCAGATGTAACTCACCGATGGTCTTGTTTCTGCTGGTCTGTCTGGTCATGGAGCGGCCCTGACGGACTCTGGCTTTCTGTGGAATTATCTAGATCAGACGGGGGAGCCCCTGGCTTAGCTGTGGGCACCAGGCCAGCTTCTAGACGCATGGGGCTCGAGAGCCAACTGCCGTGGCTGTGTCAGGTCAGCGCCGTCCCCCCTCTGGTGGGCCCAGACGTGGCCACAGCAAGCTCATTGCACGGCCGGCTCCCCGGGCTGGGAATAAGCGCGGGCAGAGACTGCTCTGCTCACTGGGCTCACCTAAGCGTCCCCGTCTTCCGGAGCCTGCGGATGTGATGCTTTCGGGAGGCGTTGTTCGCTTCACTGCTCAGCTTCCCGAGTCATCCTTGAGGGGATGAACGGCCTGGAGCAAAAACCTGGCTTCCGATTGATCGAGAGAACCCAGTGAGACCGCAGGCGCGGACAGTACCAGACCCCGTTCACAAACGGGCCTGTGACCCACAGCCCTCGGTGGCCGCCTGGAGCCCCGTCCTGCTCTGCACAGCCCGTCCACGAGCCAGGCTCTGTCTACACGTTAGCCTCTGGGAGGCCGGCCTGCTGCATCCAGTGACAACCCAGGAGGCCACACGGTGACCCCGTAACAATGGATCGGTCGCCCCAAGTGGCCAGGACACAGTCAACAATGGACGCCCCCCCCCCTCCAGTTTCTGTCCCTGTCTCCAATCCAGGACCCACCAGAGAAATCCAGACTCGCTCCCCTCCCCTATCGCACAGGACACCCAGCTCCCCTTAGCCCCCTCCAGCCCCCCAGGCCTGCAGCCCCCAACAGCTCTGCACCCCCTCCACCAGGAAGTCCTCCCCTCCCGTGCCTGCCTCTGGGCCTCTGCCCACCCAAGCGACAGGGACGTCCTCGCCATGGACACACTCCTGTGCCCCTCTCCCGGTGGGCCTTCCCGTGTCCCCATAGCCGGCAGGTGTCAGCACCGTCGTCATCTGGCTCATCCCGAGGTGACCCATCCTGTGGCTGCAAAGTAGCAGATTTAGTACTCGTTGAGGGCCTGGATCTCACTGTCTTCAGTAATAACGCGACTTCGCGCTGCCCATGTGAGACGGCAGGGCATCCCCTCCACCAACCTGGCAAACGCGACCCACGTCCTGTCCTCCCCCCAGACAACAGCAGCGCGTCTCTGCACTCCCAGCACCCGACCCTCCAGAGAAGCACCCAGGGGCTCTCCTTTCCTCCGTCGGTCCCAAAAGAACAAGAGGGAGATGATCCCCTCAGGACGAGCCCAACAGAAACCCGTTCCCACGTTACATGTGTGGTCAAGGTTCCTGGGAAACCACTGAGCGGCATCCTTAAAGCAAACAAGTGTCGTTTTCTTGAGTAGTGATCCCCACGTTAATGCAGAGACATGAACGGCCTCGTCTTGTCCACACGCCACAAAGAGAGCTCCAGAGACCGTGGACATTCAGGTACAACAGGAATCAAAGGTGCCACCACACCACTGCCCACGCGGGGCTGGGGTTTGCATTTTCTTCCATCAAAGGGAAAAGGATCCGAAAGCAATGCCCTCAGTGCTGTTCTTGGTGCCTTGTCGGCGTCACCAGCCAGGTCCACTGAGGCAGCAGCCACGAGCCGCCAGAGGCTCTGGTCACGGCTGCCATGGTCCAACGTCTGCCACCCACACGTGCGGCTCAGGGGGTTCAGCTTTGTGCTTTGGGACCACGTGGAGCCATGGGAGAAAACACCCCAGGCTGGGAGAGAACTGTGGCCTCTGGCGACCTCCAAGTCTCAAGGCAGGTGACACCCGAGCCACGAGGCCACGGGGCAGCAGCCAGGCTTCAGGCGAGGCGGCAGGTGTAGATGGCCTTGCTTCCTGTGTCCCCAGAGCCAACGCGTGTGAAGCATGTCACCCCGTCACCCTTTCCTCCAAGACAATCGTGTGAGCACAAGAGAAGCCACGCGAGAGCCCGTCTCCCTAATTCCAGCCCAGCTGACCGAAGAGCACGGATGTTTCCTGTATGCGATGCGGCCTAGGAAACCTGCCGAGGGGCCAGACGCCAGCCAGCGGCCACTGCCCAGTCAGGCAGGCTTGTTATCGCCCCCAAGGCCACTGACCGCACTCAGCACCCCCCAACACCTCATGCATGCACGCCCCCGGGTCCTCGCTGTGCAGAGAGGCAGCTGGGTCAGAACAGCCCCGCATCCCCAGGGAAACCGTGAGGTGCTGGTCAGAGACTCTGAGACGGCCACGCGTGGAAACGACAGTGACCCCCAAATTCAGCCTCTGCACTTCAGAGTTACTGCCCCCAGGAGAACTACAAGAGAAAATTGCAAACACTGATAATAAAATATTAAGAGGCTACAATAAATCTCCCAGAGAAAGTGGGTCATTTAGAGTTATTACATGTCTAAGAAATGGTGCTCTCGGAGGTGACCTCAGTGTCACTGAATTCCAGAGCTCCCCGGCGGGCGGATGCTCCCACAGCCGGCGTGGCTCGGATCCCGGGGCACCAACTCTCTTGGGCCTCCTCTGCCTGCAGGGCTCGGCTGACCCTGCTCTCCCCGTCCCTGAGATGCAGCCCTGCCCTCCCGCTGCCCCTCGGCCAGGCCACATCCCTGCCGCCTCTCCCCACAGGTCGGCCTCCGAGCGGCACCCCCGCCACAGCCTGGAAGGCTCAGCTTGCCCACCATGCGGTGGATGATAGATAGATAGCCACGAGCTGTGCTCCATTTCCAGTCCTGCTTGGCATTTGCTGGGCCTCCCGAGTCCAACGGCAGTTCAACCCCAGCGAGTCTTTCCTCCTCTTCTTCCAGGCAGATTTGAGGTGTTTCAGAAGGTCAAGGGCTGACTCAGGACGTGGCTGGTCCCACTCGGGGCAGGTGGTCGAGCTCACCAGAGAGACCAGTGTGGTTTGGAGACAGAAGAGGATGGAGGGTGAAGCCAAGTCCGCTCTGGCACAGTGACACTAGGGCAGGTTACCAAGCCCCTGGGGGAAAGGGCTAGAAAGGGCCACAGGGTACGAGGACCCACCCAAGCAGGCCACGTTCAGAGGAAATGGGAAGGCTGGTCCCCGAAACCAGGCCACAGGGGCTGCAAGCCAGACATAACAGGGTATCTGCAGCTTTGGGACCGTCTCCAGCCTCACAGTCTCCCAGGACAGCCTGTCCCCAAGCAGATCAGGACCGTCCCCAGAAGGCATCCGGGTCTGGCCAACCCTCCCCAGCCTCACGCCTCTGCCCCAAAACAATTCGCACTGGAAAAAATTGCTCAGGTCACAGAAATTCTGTCTCTTATTCATCCAACCTTAAAAAGGAAACTCCAAGCAAAACAGCATGTCGCAGCCCGATCCTCAAAGACAGGACCCCTTAGACAAGAAATCGGCTCCCACACCCAGAGAATGACACGTCGTGGGAGTGTCTGCCGGGCCTTTGTAGCAGATAAACTTGCTGTATAAAGCGCATCTCGGAGGAAGGGCTGGGTCATTTTCGTTGAGCTCACAGAAACGGGCCCACAGGTCTGGGCCGCTCTTTCTGGGGTGGGCATGCAGAGAACCAGGAAGGCCAGGCTCTGAAGCTCATCTCAGGAGGATGGAGAAGCCTGCACTGGGGAGGGGTGGGGGGGTGCGTCCAATAGGCTGGAAAGGATTCGGAAGTCCTCTTGCCTGGAATATAAATCCTCGCCCTGCCTCCTCCACCAGGAAAGCCTGTGCCGAGCCTCCGAGCCTCCGAGCCTCCGCCGGCTTTTGCTGCAGGGCAAGCTGTAAGGGACCCCACCTCGGGCCAGGCTCGCTGGCGCCCATGCCTCCTCTCCACGCCCACCCCCCTCCACCAAGGCCAGATGGTCCATGCTGTGACAACCACAATCAGTGGAAAGTTCTCCTAAACTGGAGAGGTTCTAATTACACCAATATTTACACTTTTAAATTCTGGAATCTACATTAGTGGCAAATAGCATGAACATTACTTGTGGGCTTTTCCATAAACCTTAACATCCTGAAATAAGTCAGAATCTGGTCTGCTTATAAATGCATACATACAATACAGTTTTTGCTATATTAATTAATGTATTTTTATTTCTGGTCTTTCCTGTTACCCCCTGGCCTGTCCTCCCAGAGAGCTACAAAGGATTTTCACCTTCACTAACCCAGAAAAGCACAGCTATCCGGAATGAGAGCAAGTGCAAAGACGGAGCCACTGCTGGAAAATGTGTGTGTGGGAGGGAAGGAAGAAACACAGGTGATCCAGAGTTGGAGCCAGAGCCACCAGGGGAGCCCGTGCTGCCTCGCCTGAGCAGGCTGGGGGTGCTGGTGGGCAGAGCAGGGAGGCCAGGACGTGGGTCCAGGCTGGCGGCTGTGAGGTGGGAGCAAGCATCGTGTGGGATCCCGATCAGATGGCAGAGAACAGTGGGGCGGGCCAGGTGCCTGTGGGAGCGCATGACAGCACCCCCTGACCACCAGCCTGACGCACCTGCTGCTGTCAGAAAAGGCAAACTGAGGTCCCGCACGTGTGGACGGGCCACGGCAGCTGCTACCGCCTGGGAGGGCAGGTCCCCCGAAGGTGTGGTGCTGCCCTCAGATGCACGCAGACGATGGGGGACTTGGCTGGTGAGTTGATTCGACGTCGACGCTACTCACCATGTGATCGGTGGAGATCTCAGTGTGGGCCGCCCAGGCCATCAGCTTCCACGAGGAGGATGAAGGCCCCACGTAAGCTAATCAGGCTGCGGTGGTCCACACCCGGGCTCGTGTCTGCAGGGCCTTCGAGGGGGCATCCGTCCAGGCACTGTCTGCGGGCGTCTCCATGTCCTGTTGCCTCTGGCCGGGGAGCGTGTGGAAGGGGACAATGAGACACAGCTGCGGGCGGGTATGCAGATCTGCGCCCTGGGCTGTTAGCTGTCCTGGGAACACAGGAGATGGTCTGGTTCAGAAGGGCAGCTCCCCTGCCCAGGGAATCCCCAGCGTCGCATTAGAAGTCAAAACCACCTGCAGTCTCAGTAAAGAGACACTAGCAGGCACTCACATAGGGTTTCCAAGAAGGCAATAAACCCTCACTCGTGCTTTGAATTTAAATACACCAACTCATTGAGAATTCTCAGTGCCGTGGAGGGCAGGCTCCAGCTCAGAAACGGGCAACCGGAACTGGAGCCACCACCAACCTTTGGAAGCTGGTCCCGAGCTGCAGGGACCAACCTTTGGAAGCTGGTCCCGAGCTGCAGGGCCGGGAGAAATGTGATTTCTAAGAAGAAAGAGGCTCCCAAAAGCCTGAGATAGTAAAACATTCATACAAGATTTAAAGAATGTGGGTGTGCTCTGAAAATACAGAATTATATAAGGATCCCCAAGAAAGGGCTTCATTTCGGAGTCCACATCACAACTCATCTGTAGACAATTAAATCCATTCTGACCACGTTGACAGAAGCCTCACTGCCCCACGTCCCCGTGTCGCCACCTCAGTGTGGAACGTAAGCAACCTCACGTTCGTTCTCTCAAGGAATCGAGCTAATCTGAACGTCTTGAGTTTCCTCTTCTGGTTTTAGGAGTCACTAGGATTTCCACTCAATGTTTAAGGCCATGATCGTGTACATCATGTGTTCAGCTCACTGGAATTGTAGTAACTAATGTCGGTTGTCGTATGTGTCCAACAGGGCTGCACACACACGGGGGTCCGGGTCGCTTCCCCCCCACCCCCCGACGACAAGCCTGCGACCAAGGTTGGCTGATGTATAACTTCCAGGATGCCCGACTGGCTCCCAGTCCCTGATTAGTGAGTGGTCTTTGATTTCTTAGGAATTTTCAGAGACAGAAGAAATCCGTACAGACACAGAGAGGAAAGCTATCGGGAACAAAGTTACCACATACGCTCGCGTGTCCATCTGAAAAGAGATCTGCTCTTTTTCAAGTCTGCATTGGACTGGGAACTCGTGCGTGGGACTGTGCTGTATGCCCACAGTGAAGCCACCCTCCAGCTGCAGTGGGACACGGTGCCATCTGCCGGGCTGTGTGACCGAGTACCAGGGACGGAGCAGCCAGAACTGCGTCCAGATTCCCCCCCCCTTCATGAGGACACGTCCCTGGATTAGGGGCCACCTTCTCCAGGATAACCTCGTCCTGAAACAACTTCATCTCTGCATCGGGCCCCATCCTGGGTCCGGGGAAACACACCCCAACAAGTAGCGCCCCGCACGCGGGATCAGTGGCCGTGCTCCCAGGCTTTCGGGCCAACATCACGGGGCGTTAGGAAGGTGCCTCTCGCCGGCAGGGATGTCAGACACAGGGCCCGGTGCCCCCGTAGAAACTGGCGGCCACAAACAGTGTGGGCTTGGTGGAGGAGAGGTAATCAGTTCAGCTAAAAACAAGTCCCACGTGGGAACATGTCTGACTTCAGAGGGCAAGCAACGTACGGGCCAGGGCTGTGCCGGCCCACACCTCCCGCCTGGTGGCCGCGGCCACCACATCACTGGACGGGCGTGTGAAATGCCCAGGGCGAGAGCCTTGGCAGCTCCTCGTCGGGGTCGGGAAGCAGCTGGCAATGGTGACCGAGAATGTGGGGCAACAATGACACCCAGGTCTGGTTTCCTCGACAGGAAGGGACTGAGTCACAGGCTCATTCAGGGGAGCGGCCCACGAGCACAGGGAGGCCAGGGCCTCGGATAGGGTCAGACCTCCAGAGACTGCCCACGTTCAGAAGTCTTTAAGGAAAACTTTCTCTGAACTTGGAAAAGAGCCCTCTGAGTCCTCGGCAGGTTTCCTGGAAAGTTAGTGAAACTTTCCTGAGCTCGTCTGTTTGGCTGCGAATGCTGTTCCGAACAATTCTCTTTAACCCCGAGACTGGATCAGACCCAACAGAACCTCACCAAGAGGAAGGAGACTTTCTTTGAGGACGCGGCCCCGCGTGGCCCCACTCAGGGGTCTAGATGAGGAGGGGCCTCCCAGAGGAGGGTGAGAGCACAGCGACAGCCCCTGGGAGGACAGCCCCCTCCTGCCCTGCAGATGTCCCTCCCACCGCCCAGCCTGGGGATCCTGACTCACCTGCTTTCCACCCTTGCTGGCACACACTGAACCCCCTTCCTTTGTCAAAGGAACCCAACTTTACTTGGGGTGCCTATGTCCCAGATGCAAATGCCCACCCCAGACTCCCTCGAAGCTGGGAGTGGCCGTCAACAGAGCCTGGACACTGAGTCGCCGGTGAACGTCACCTGGGGGGGCAGGGTCTCCTGAGAAGAGAGGCAGGTCCAGGTGTGTGCACAACCGACCCCTTTCCTGGGATATTGCTGGTGTAGACGCCCCACCATGCCCCAGGAGCCAGGATCTCATGCCAAGGAGGCCCAGACGCCAGCGGCAGGGCCATGAGCTGCAAGCCAGCCCAGCTGCCTCTCCCAGACTTCTGACGGCTGCCCAAGGCCCGGGAAAGCCCACGCCCACGGGACTGGTGTCCAGTGGGTGGTGGATGCGGGTATTTGCTGTGGGATGGACAAGTGGGGATATCTCCCAGTCAGGGGTGAGGGGGGAGATGGAGGAAGAGAAGGCAAACCACCAGGGGGGTCTACTCCCCCCAAAATGCAAACCCCATTTGTAAGGTCAGAGGAGAAAGGCCACAGGACATCAATCTTCACCCACGGGGACGGTCACGGGTAAAGTCTGGCCCTCTTCCTCACACAGAGTGACCCCATCAGTCCATGGGTTACGTTGGTTGTGTAGACCCAGTCTGAACTGACTTTGTCATGTCAGAGCCAGGACGGAGAGTAGCCTGGGAAAAAAGCCCACCCGAGAGGTCCTGGGCAGCAGGCAGTAGGGCCAGCGATGCCCTGGGCTGGGGAGAGGGTCCCTACTCAGTGCCCCCTAAACCAGCTCCCAACCCCAACCCTGCATTATGTGACCCCTGCACGGGCTCCTGACCCCTCCCCCATGCTGCGTGACCCCTGGACCAGCTCCTGACCCCTCCCCCATGCTGTATGACCCCTGGGTCAGCTCCTGACCCGCTCCCCATGCTTTGCGCTCCCTGGACCAGCTCCTGACCCCTCCCCCATACTGTGTGCCCACTAGACCAAATCCTGACCCCTCCCCCATATTTTATGACCACTGGGCCAGCTCCTGACCCTTCCCTGCCCTGTGTGGCCCTGACCGTTGCCGTCTGCCCCCAGGCCAGCACTAAACATACAGCTTTCTCTCTGCTGGCATCCAAAGCCCCATGTTCCAGGATATTTTTAAAGCTTGGGGAACAAGGACGCTTTTGCTCTCATTCTGTGAACAATTTGGCCAATGACCACCTTCCGTTTGCTGATGCAGAGAGACACAGATCAGACCTCATCTGAGCTGGAACCCCGTCCCCTGACCCCTCAGAGAGTCCTTGCTGAGTCCAGCCCACCACTACTGCCTACAGCCCCTGCTAGTCCGCAGCTCAGAGGGTGATGAGGGGTGCGGCGTGAGCCCCCGAGATGCCAGCTGGGGGAACACGGTCCCTTCTGTCCTGACGGAGGCCTTTCTGGTCGTCCACAGAACAGACTCAGCCTATATGTGGGGTTCGCTGGGAGCCCAAGACAAAGACCCCATGTTGCCCCCTCAGTGCTGCTGGTACCCACCTCCCCGCAGGCCTGAGAAGTGTTTGATGAATGAGTGAATGAATGAGCTTTCCCAGACTTTCACACAGAAGGCCACCCCGTATCCTGTGTGCACCTGACTTGGAGCCCAGGTTCTGCGTCCTCACCCTCCGTCCAAGAAGCAGACGGCTCTCGGCCTTGGGGACACATCACCCAAAGAGCGGGCGCGGAGCTCCTGGGAAGGATAGCTGAGCTGCCACGTGGGACAGCCGGATACCAACAGAATGAGGACACTCGGGTGGGCCCTTGAACAGCACAGGGGTTAGGGTCACCAACCCCCACCCCCCACCATGTGGTCAAAAATTCATATGTAACTCTTGACTCCCCAAAACTTAACTGTGGGGCTCTCGAGGTGCACGTGCCGGGGGGCTGGCTGTCCCCGGGACGCTGATCTGAGGGGTGGGAGATTTCTGCAGGCCTCCGAGCTGGGGATTCTACAACCAGGATTTTGTCTTGGTCCCTAGAAAAGGCGTCAACCCCCACCAACCCCTGGACTTGCACACCGAGCCCTGCCCCCACAGGAAGGAGGGGTCAAGGGCTGGCTGGAGGCCCACCTGCCCAGCAGAGAGACCACCCACTCATTTCCAGCCTTAAGTGCAATCTTGGGGTCTATTTGGCAGAATCAGCAGGTAAGGACCACTTATCTTCTTATGGAAATGTATTTGGCCACGTCACCTGGCTAAGGTCGTCATGGGCACTTGGCACACAGCGTATCTCGGGGCAGCCTCCCACTCCCCCTGGTGCCACCACATCAGGGCCCCGTCCACGGTCTGTGTGGAGGCCAGGCCAGAGCCTCTGGGGGAGGTGCCCAGAGGGACCCAGGAAGGCCAGGGTTTGCTCCCATGTACAGCGCACTTGGAGGGGCCACTAGGGGGCCAGTGCTTCGCCACAAGCTCAGAGAGCACTGGCCAAACGCCAGCCCTCAAGCGTCCCTGACCACGCCTCTTCCCCTGTCCCTCTCTTAGGCCCCCCGCCAGGACACCCTGCCCAGTTGGAGCCCACCTGCTTTAAGAGGATGACGGTAGGGCTGGGAGAGGTCAGGAGGGAGGAGACTGTGTCCAGGGTGACTCCACGGGCACCCATCCTGCAGCCCAGGGACTTCCTGAGCTCAGGGGAGGCAGGGCGCCTGAGAACACAGGGACTTTCCCCGGACACCAACACATTTCCTGAGAGCACACAGGCGGTCCCCGCAGCCACCTTCCCTCCTGCAGCCACGCAGAGGCCACATCGGTGACCCCAACCCAGGGGACACCAAAGTGAGCCAGGCGAGGAACTAGACACCTTAGTGTAGGGGTGACCTCAGGTGTGGGGGTGTGACCCTGGGCATGAAGGGAAGATGTGCCCTTCTGGGCTCCCTGGACAGCATGTCACGGTAGGAGAGCTGGGGGCAAACAAGGTTCTAGGCGGGAGCCCCGACTCTGCCTGTGGGGACCCCTTATGCATTACTGTCACACACTTCTAACCTTGCTCTGTTCACAGAAAAGAAAAGTGACAGCCTGTCCCATAGACATGTGCATCACCGGTCTGGTCTGGGAGGAAGAGCCACAGGTGCCACTTGGCGACCACAGCCCGAGCACCGCCCACACCCCCGTGACACCCCATGGGCCGGGGACGGTCCTTATCTTCCACCGGAGAGGAAACAGCCTTCAGCTCAAGCAGCGGAGCCTCGAGCCCACACTCCTGGCTCCTCTGTGCCATTGGTGAGCCAACGTCCTGAGAAGCATAATGTCATAAAACGTCTTTCCCTTGAGAGCTAAGCCAGACCATCTCTGAGGCAGGACTTCCTAAAAACAATGGACTTGAAGATGTGACATTGACAAAGCCCTGGCCTTTCCTGGACTCCATTTCCATCTCCCCATCTGCAGCTTCTGGGGCGGGGTTGGACCAGCCAGTGTTCACCAAAATGCCTACCCAGCCCCAACTATTTGGGAAAATATCACCTTCCAGGTGGGTCCCAGGAGGGCTGATCTTGGACAACTTAGGAGGTCCGCTTGGAGTGAGAAGCAGCAGGACGGGCTGGGGGACGGAGGGCGGCCCACCACACCCGGGCTCTGTCCTGAGGGTGTGGTCACAGCCTCCCTGGAGACAGAGGGCCCCCCATCGGAAGCACAGGCGTCCACCCTGTAACCGGCAACAGAATGAATATTCTGCTCTAAGCTCAATACCAGAAATGCAGATGTTGAAAACAGCCGTCCTAGAAGACTTTAAATGAGATGATCTGTGTCTTTCTAGACTTTACCTGAACGGTAAAGTACCAGGAGCAAAGCCCGAGTCTGTCTGGGCCTCAGTCTTCCCAGCTCCGAAAGCAGAGAAAGCCCTGCCTGGGAGCAAGAGATCCAGACGCTGTCAACAAACATGTGGGAAGCAACAGCTTTGCGTCATACGCTGGTTCCCAGAAATACCAAAATCATCTGTGCTTTCTCTTCCCCCCAGGAGCTCATAGCTTAGTGTGTCCTGGCTTTGCCCTCGATAGCTGAGCAACAGGTGCTGAACCAAGGGCCCGCATGCAGGCTTCTCAGCAACAAGACGTGGACTGTGAATGCGGTTCCCCAACCCGAAAGCTGGCACGCCCATCCCGAGGGGAAGGTCCAGCCGGGAAGTGGACGCTGCGAGGGTGAGGGGAAGGGAGAGGCCAACTCCAGGGAAGGGTGGGCCACAGTCCTGGCCGGTGTCCAGGAGTGCTGCCCCCCGGGACAGACCCACGGGTGGGCGCATCTGCGGGACCTCTCGCCCCCCACCCCTGGAAACAGCTCCTTGTCCTCCCACCTCGAGGAGGTTCTGACTTATTTCCAGCTTGCTGAGACTTGTTATCATGAATTGCTATTGAATTTTGCTTTCCACACCTATGTGAAGTCTCTGCTTTATTCTCTGAATGTGGTGATTTCCATTCATTTTTTTAATATTTTATTTATTTATTTGACAGAGAGAGAGCACAAGTGGGGGAGGGGGCAGGAGGAAGGAGAGGGAGAAGCAGGCTCCCGGTTGAGCAAGGAGCCTGGTGCTGGGCTCGATCCCAGGACCCTGAGATCCTGACCTGAGCCAAAGGCAGACATTTCACCCACTAAGCCACCCAGGCGCCCCTTTTTCCATTCATTTTTTAATGTAAAACCAACCTTGCATTCCTGGGGTCAAACCCACCTGGTTATGACGTGTTACCCTTGCCCTCTACAGCTGCACTTGATCTGCTGATATTTCCTTAACAACTTTTGCATCTACGTTTATGAGCGATATTGGTCTATGACTTTCATATAATTCCCTTGCGATGTATCAGTCCTCTATAAAATGAGTTAGAAAGCATTCCTTACACCTGTATTTTATTAGTTTACGACTGCTGTTATTTCCTCCCTTAAGTATTTGACAGAATTTACCAATGAAGCCATCTGGCTCTAGAGTTTTTCTTTCTAGGAAGGTTTTTTTTAAGAATTCCATTTCGGGGGGTGCCTGGGTGGCTCAGTCATTAAGCATCTGCCTTCAGCTCAGGGCGTGATCCCAGAATCCTGGGATCGAGCCCCACATCAGGCTCCTCCACTGGGAGCCTGCTTCTTCCTCTCCCACTCCCCCTGCTTGTGTTCCCTCTCTCGCTGGCTGTCTCTCTCTCTGTCAAATAAATAAATAAAATCTTTAAAAAAAAAAAAAAAAGAATTCCATTTCGGCGTACCTGGCTGGCTTCCCGGGAAGAGCCTGTGGCTCTTGACCTCAGAGTCATGAGTTTGAGCCCCATGTTGGGTGTAGAGTTGACTAAATAAATATATAAACTTTTAAAAAACAGAATCCCATTTCTTGAACAGCTACGGGTTATTCAAATTGACCAGTACTTCTTGTGCCTGTTTCCATAAACTATTTTTTCAAAGAATCTGTTCTTGGATCTAACTTGTCAAACTAACTGGCATCAAGTTGCTTGTACTTATTATCCTTCCAACGTCTGCAGGATCTATTATGATGGCCCCTCTCCCCCTGATACCAATAATTTTAAGATTCCTTCTTTTCTTTTTAGTCAGTCTTGCTAGGATTTTGCCAATGTTGGTAATCTCTTCAGAGAGCCAACTCTCGGTTTTCCCTAGTCCTCTGTTGGTCAACTGCCTTCCGTTTCTCTGATTCCCATTCTTGTCTTTAGTATTTCATGCCTTTGACTTATTTTGGGTTTAATTTGCCTTTTTTCCCTAGCTTCTTCAGATGGAACCATATCATTAATTTAGAATTGTGCTTCTTTTCTTTTCTTTTTTTTAAAGATCTTATTCATTTATGTGAGAGTGAGAGTGAGCGAGAGAGAGAGAGAGCGTGAAGCAGGGGGAGGGGCAGAGGCAGAGGGAGAAGCAGACTCCCCGTTGAGCAGGGAGCCCGATGCAGACTCGATCCCAAGACCCTGGTTCATGACCTGAGCTGAAGGCAGGTGCTTCACCAACTGAGCCACCCAGGCACCCAGAATTATGCTTTTCTGACGTAAGCACTCAAGGCTATGAATTTCCACTCAACACTGCCTTAGCACATCTCACAAACTCCAATGTGTTTATATTAGGATGAGACATTTCCTAAGAATTGCCTTGAGATTTTTTTCTCTGACCCATGGATTCTTTTAAAGAGTTTTGCTTAATTTCCAGATATCTTGGGGATTTTCTCGATATCTGACTGGGAAGCCGTATGCCCTTCCGAGCATCTGTTTCTGTGTTCGAAGTTCTGTAAATAACACTTAGGTCACGTTGACCAATGGTGCTGTTCAAACCTTCTATAGTTTTACTGATTCATTGGCCCGAGTGGTTTGTCCATACAAGAAGGGTGTTAAGTATCTCCAACCGCAGGACTCCAAACACTCCTCCCCAAATAATCCGAAGTAACTGTGAAATTTCTATGCAAAACCATACCCTCGGTATTACTTGGGAAGAAAGCATACCAAGACTACAAAATGTTAACTATACTGGAATTAAAATAAAAATCAGTTTAAAGATAAGAAATAAATAAGAAGGATTGAAAAATGCCTGTCAGTTACAGGAGGAAAATCAACAAGGCTCAGCTCCAAGCTCTGCCCATGGTCCCCAGCCGGACCACAATGCAGGAGACACGGGCAGTGGGCATCCCTGAAAACCCGTCCTCTCAGGCCAGCAGCACTTGGGAAAGCAGGATTGGAAGGAACCCTCCTCCCAAAAGCCTAATGGGAAGGAAGAAGGTCCACTGGGATTTGGGTGAGGAAAGGAGTGGTGTGGGCATGGTTGGCCCACAGAGGATCCGCAGCCCTCACCCCCAAAGCAAACCCTCCCCCAACAGACCACAGTTCCCAGACAGATAGGAAGGCTGAGGTCTCACTGTGAACCTCGGGCAGAAAATAGGCAAGGGGGCTGGAACCCACAGACAACGCTCCTGAGCATCAGGAAAGGAACGGAGGGAAGTCCGATTCCCTCCAAAAACACAGGAAGAAGGAAACTGCATGTCTATACCCCAAACAGAACCAACTACAGTCCAACAAGCACCTGAGGATGTGAAAACCCACTTTGAATCAGAAATCCAAATCTCCAGAACAGAAATGGGCAAAAACAGGAAGAAGAGGGGGAGAGCGTTGATGGAAGTCAGAAAAGAAATGGAAGAATGAGACAGAATTATTCCGGAAACGAAGAAAAGAGCGTGAGGGACCAAGGAGAGAAGAGACTCACAGCAAATTTAATACAAAGACATTTGGCCAAAGAAAATCGGCGAAATAAGGCCGAGAATAGAGAGAAAGGAGAAACAAAGAACACACGTGGCATTCCTCAGGGGAAAACAGCGCCACAGAACCAACATTCCAAACCAGAATCCAAGAGAATATTCTAGAAACAGGACACTTGAGTGTGTGCCTCGCAAAGGGCCCACAGGGAGCCTGAGAAAATTAACCCAGAACGATCACTTTCCAGACATACAGTAGTAAAACTCTGAGTTATCAAAAACCAAGACAACCTCAAGGCCTCCAGCTTAAAGAAAAAATAAGTTAAAAAGGCAAAGAATTAGATTAACCGTTTCCAACCACAGCCAGAGTAAACGAGACAACAATGGGGCAACATGTTTCCAAAACCCAAAGAGCAAACATGAGAATGAGAATTCAGATCCAGCCAGGCTGTCCTTTGGGTAGCAAGGCTGCAGACAGGCACATCTCAATGCACAAGAATTTAGGGAATCCTTCGTTCAGCCCTTCCCGGGAAATCCCAGCTAGTCCCTCTTTCTCCTGAGTTGAAAGCAAAACCTTAAAATCCCTGACTCGCAAAAGAATGTGCTTCCCCCCATTAGCACCACTCACCTTCCCAACTGGACACAAGATTAGGGGTTGACCCTCCCACGTCCTGGAGACCCCCGTTCGCACCCACCTGAGGGACGGATAGGGGGTTAGGAGCAAAATGGGAGGGCGGTGCCCGTAAAAGAGAAATACAGAAACCCTTCATCCCTTAGCCAAGCTTCGCAGGCAGATCAGCTTCAGGAAAGAGCACGCGTGGAGCTTAAGGGTCTGGAAACCGGCTCCTCAGTCTCTGTGTACACACGTCCGAGGGCAGGTCTTTGCGAGTCCCCACGTTACGCACACCCCAGACCCAGACAACGGCAAAGAAGAGCCCTTTCTCAGAGGTCCCTAAGAAGAAGCTAACGTCTTCGCACTAAGCCCCAGTCAGCCTGGAGGACGTTGGTCACCTGCAGGCTCACCGGCAGCTGTGATCACATGGGTATCGGGGTGCAGGCTCGCCGACGGCTGAGACATAGTGGGTTTCAGGGTGCAGAGGCACAGGCCTCCTCATAGAACTCTAGCAAGTCTCCATAAAGATTGTCTCTCGGCCACAAGTGGGCGGATTTGGACCCACAGTGAGTGCATGGTGACTGGTGAACCGGGGCGCCGTCCCTCGCAGCTGGCCAAGCTCAGGGTGGGGTGGTGCCCCTCCGTGAGGGCGCTGCCCCCCTTACGCAGAGACTCCTGCAGACAGATTGGCACCCAAGAGCCTACCCAGCGCACCTGTAGGATGAGGACCGGGGAGCTGTCGTAAATATGACAGCATCAGGCACAGAGCGGGAGAGCTGACTGCCCAGGGTTGGGGGGGCAGGCCAGAGCCCACAGTCTCCCTGAGACTCCCGGTTAACTCTCTAGGACCAGGTTAGAGTGAGCGGACAAACCTATGCTCCCAGGAGCCTCGGCAAGTGCTGGTCACCCCGCCGTTAGAGATGGCCGAGCTCAGTACCGCCCTGGCCTGCGTCTGTCCAGCCGGGTGGAGAGGTACAGCCCCCGTGCCTGAGACCCCGCGGAGGGGAGGGGGAGCCTCTCTCCATGAAGAGACATCAGTGCCTCTCTTGTGCCCAAGTCAATCCAGGGTAGTCAAAGCATTTGGGATCACAGAAACCAGGGTTTAAGCTTGTCTCCACCACTAACGGGCTGTGTGGCCTCAAGAACATTACCTAACCATGCTGGGCTCTCAGTTTCCTTATCTGTAAAATAGCAATAAAAACAGAATCTACCCCGAGGGTCACGGGGAGACCACAGGATGCTGGGCACTTGGGCACCATTCCCGGAACGCAGGAAACACGCGGGAAGGATATGCTATTATTGTTTCAGGAAGCCCAGGTCCCACGTTTCTCCTCTGGCGGCTATGTCGTTGGAAACCTTTTAATTTCTGGCTAAAGGAGCCGCCAAGTTCCCTGCCCTCCTCTGCCCCCTCCTCACATCCCTCTCCCCCCCCACTTCCTGACTGCTCCCGTCCCCTGGGTCACCCCACTTTTTCCCAGGAGCCCTCTCACAGGGACAGAAACCCATTTCCCCAGCCCCCAATCCTGGTGTTCCCCAAACACATCCTGTGAATTGGAGAACTCACTGTCAGAAAACAGGCATGGAGAAGAGGAAAAGGAGGAGCTGGGAGTCCAGAATCTCCCAGGTCCTTCCACCTTCGTGCCTGAGCCCCGTCCTGAGGCTGCCCTGCCCACGAGTGACAAGGACCCGGGTTCTTACTCTGTCCCAGGACCTCGGCTCTCGGGAAGAAGGCATCTCTGCCCCCTTGGTCTGCAATTATACCCGCTATGTTAGTCATTGACGCTTCCAAAAAAATGTTATTGAACACCTTCCTTCCTGAAGCTTCCACATCAATCTTCACCTGTCACGCGTGTGGTTCCTTCCATGTCCCATGAAGTTACGGGCCGCAGAGGAACAGGGGCCAGCCGGTGGTGACGGGGTCTTAGGACCACGGACCAGACCCCGCTGCTCTTTACAGAATTGCTGTGGTTCTTCCCTAGGGCACAACTGTCCCATCGTGTCTCTGAGGAAGGAAAACCAGAGAGGTGGCAGCTTGTCCCAAGGGACCCTGCAAGTTAAGAGTGAGGCGGGGCCAGCTCTGCCCTAAGCCAGAGTCTGCAGAGGGAGTCCCAAAACAAAACACCACAAACCAGGCAGCTCAAGCAACGTGAATTTCTCCCTCATGGTCCCAGAGGCTGAAGCCTGAGATCCCGGCATGGCAGGGGCTGGTTCCTTCCAGGACCCCTCTCCTGGACGAGTAGACGGCCATCCTGTCCCCAGATCCTCACGCGGTCTCCCCCTTCTGTGCTTGCTTCTGGGGAAGGGATGGGAAGCCATGGGGAGAAACACGCAGGTTCCAAGGAACTGGAAACCTGATCTCTTGACCTGGTGTACGTGGTTTTGTGTCTTTTTGTGGACACGCATTTCTGTGTTCTGTCACTTCACGTCACATGATAAGCTCTAGGGGCCTTTTTCAGATGCTCTGGTGCAGACAGGGCTCACAGGGGAGCTGGGCTGCCGTGTGATTTCTGGGGCCCCCTGGAGGCCCTCCATGCCCCCTATGCCTCCCTCCACGGGGCCCTGAGCCTTCCTGCCATCCCCAGCAGACAACCCACTGACCTCTCCAACCTCAGGTCCCCCACCTCAGTCCCCAAAGATGCAGCTCAGACTCCTGCTCCAAGACAGCACCCCGGATGCAGACAAGCCTTGGTACTCGGTACCTGAGAAAGTCTCCTGCCCCCCAGGTGGAGCTCTCGAGCTGGCACCTGCTCTGACCAGGTGGAGGGGGTCTGGTGAAGCAAGGAAGGGGGTCAGTCCCTAGGAGCCACAGAGATGACTCTGGGAACTCAGACCCTGAGCAGCTTTGAAACCCTCCCCAACCCCACGCACTGGGGGAGGGATGCCTAACGCTCATGGGTCCACCCGGCTTCCTGCTCACCGTCACTGAGGACACCTGTCCAGGCCAGCTGGTCAACCCCCACAAGACATCTGGACGCAACAAAGGACAAAGAAGAACGCCGTCTGGCTGCATCAGCCACAGGTCGTCCTGGAAGGCCCAGCTTTTCCGGACAGTAGGGTCTTGTATTTGAGACATTTTATAAATGTGTCATTTTAAAGCCATGTCATTTGCTACCGCTACAGTCAGCGCTTCCCCGAATGATGAGAACTTGCCAATAAATGTTCTGGGTTTTTCCCAGAAATCTTTTTATAGCTTTGACACCAAAACAAGGCCCATCCCTGTAGTTCTGGCCCAGGCATTCTGGAATGGGGTGTGGCCAGGTAGAAGGCAGGGAGGACAGGTGCAGCCACGCAGGCCTGGCCTGGTGTCTTCCGGGCTCCGCCAACGACGCAGCCCCAGGGCGGGTCCCTGTTCAACAGGGGTAACAAGCTTGTGGCTGCCAGGATAACCCTGACCACCGTCTTCTGGCCAGCTGTCCAGGGCAGGGGTCTCAGGCCACGAGCCTCACAAGCCTCTTGCACTCACCATCACAGAAGCCCCAGCATGCACACAGAGCCTTTCCCCTGTTGTGTTTTGTCAGAGGTGTTCATACCCCATTTAAATAGATTAGTGAGGCCTATGCATAAAATAAACAGCTCTGCCCTCCCCCATCTCCTCCCTCTTCCTTTGACTTCTTGCAACCAATTATTCTGGTATTTTCCCAGCTTTATTGATTCAATTGACATGTAACATTGTGTAAGTTGAAGGTATACAATGTAACAATTCTGATACGTAGGATACTTTACATATGTACATAAGTATAAAGTACACTTTCTATGTCCACTTTATGATGTATGTATACTATATCTTGGGAAGTGACCCATCACCTCACATAGTTACAATTTTTTTATGGTCCAAAATTTTAAGATCTTCTCTCTTAGCAACTCTCAAATATGTAATACAGAATTATTAACTATGCATTCCCTGCTGTACTAGGTCCCCAGAATTTATTCATCTCATAAGTGGAAGCTCCTTCCCTTTGACATACATCTCCCTACTTCCATCCCCCTAAGCGCCTGGAACCACCATTCTACTCTCTCTATTCAGGTTTTCTTAGATTCCACATACAAGTGAGATCATATGGTACGTCTTTCTCTGTCGGACTTGTTTCCGTGAGCATGACAGCCTCAACCTCCAGCCATGTCCTTGCACGTGGCAGGATGTCCTTCTTTCTATAGCTGGATCTCCTCCATCTCCCTAAATACCATGTTTTTTCAGCATGCATGGACTTCTCACCATAAAAGAGGAAGATTTGGCTCGTTTGGGTGCCCATGGCCCCAACACCCACGTCCCCACCAGATCTCATCCTCCTTTGGGCCTCATCATATTCAGCTGAGACTGGAAGCCAGGATCCTGTGCTGAGAGCAGTGTGGAGCCAAGTACAAACTGGGGTGGGCCCCCCTTTCCTGTCCTCCTGGACCCCCACACACATATATCCAGCACAGTTCACCGATGGCCTCCAACTCCTCTGAAAGCAAGCACCTTCCCGGAGCTATGGATACCAAGGCTCTGGTCAGGCACATCTAGACAAGGACGCCCGGGGTGGGGGGGGGGTCTCTCTGTTTGCAGGAGTCTCCTGGGCCCTAGCTCATGGTCCCACTGTCTTATGTGATCCCTCATGCCCACAGCTGGTCTCAGGTACTTTGGTACCTGTTTCCCTGTCTGACTGATGACGGCACTGGGGGTGGACTTTTGCCAGGAAGCATGCTGGTGGGTTTGGGGACTTCTGCTGAGCAGCCTAAAAGTCTATCCAAGAAGTCTCTTCCAGACGGTCACTAATCTCCTTCCCGGAATGTGGGGCTGGCTGTGCCCTCCCCAGCCTGCTTCTCAGGCCTCTGCCCGGCAAACTCCTCACCAGGCCTCAAAACCAGATGAGCACCCATCCTCCTGTGAAGCCTTGCTCCCCTCCTCGAGGACTCATCTCTGCTGTCAGCACCCACCCGGCCCCATTTGGCTTGAGCCCTGTCAGAGTCTCCTACTCCATGGGCTGATCCAGTCTGGTGATTTCGCCCTTGGATGCATACAAGTTTCAAATGTTGATGTGGTCCAGTTCGTCTCTGCTTTTTTCCTTTTGTTGCCTGTGCTTTTGCTGTCATATCCAAAGAATCATCTCAAATCGCACGTCATGAGTTTTTCCTGCATCTTTTCTTCTAAGAGCTCCACCTCTAGCTCTTACCTTTAGGACTGTGATCCACTTTGAGTTAATTTGTGTATATGGTGTGAGGTAGGAGCCAGCTTCACTCTTTTGCCTGTGGATGCTTGGTTTTCCCAGCACTGTCACGGAAATCATGCTGTTTTACAGATCCACACACCTGAAATGTCCTTGAGAGCAAATGGCAAGAGAAATAAGGAAAAGATAGCAGCAATCCCCATGCTTTTCAGCAAAAAGGGCCCCTTCCCCTCTCCCTCTGGTCAGAGACACACCATGGGAGCCAGCTTCCAGGATGGCGCCTAATTATCCCACATCCCCGCATTCGCACCCTCATTTCATCTCCTACCTTGCCTTGTACTCAGATTGGCCTGTATAACCAGCAGAACATGGCAGAATTATCTTCTTTGCTGCCAGGATCCATTATTAAAGACACCACAGTTTGGGGCACCTGGATGGCTCAGTTGCTGAAGTGTCTGCCTTCAGCTCAGGTCATGAACCCAGGGGCCTGGGATCAAGCCCCACATCAGGCTCCCTGCTCAGCAGGGAATCTGTTTCTCCCTCTGCCCTCTGCCCACCCACCCACCCCCGCTTGTGCTCACTCACTCTTTCATTCAAATAAATAAATAAAATCTTAAAAAAAAAAAAAGGCGCTGCAGTTTGCATGTTGGGTATGTTGTCATGCTCTCTTGCTCTTGCATCACTAGTTCCAGAGGAAGCCAGCTGCCCTGAAGAGGTGTGTGTGGTGAGGAGCCAGAGTCTCCTGATGAGTACCCCATGAGCAGCTCCCCAGTTAAGGCTTCAGATGATGCAGGACCACCCTGCTGAGCCACTCCCAGGTCCCTGACTCAGAAACCCTGCAGGATAACCAGCATTTGCTTCACTCTGCTCGGCTGCTATCCAGCAATGGGTGACTAATGCAGATCTGCCTTCTTTGAGGTTGAGACCTGTCCAGCAGCTCAGCTCTGCAAAGGAGGCTGGTCTCAGGACAGGGCTGGAAGCAAAAGAAGAGAAAGAAAGACTCGAGATGCCCCCCTCCTGCGTGTGGGGGCCCCTTCCACTGATGCTGTGTCTCCAAAGGAGGAATCTTTCCGGGAGGGCAGCCATCCGTTTGGCAGAGTCCCTGGGATCAGCTGAGCCTCCATCCAAAGCCAGAGGCGGAGGAGGAAGAAGGAACCACAGACTTCCGCTGTTGGCCCACATTCACTCCTCGAAGCCCTCGGGGCACCACTTTCGGGATCCGTGCAGGGTCTGTTGCTGTCCTCAGTGAGAGACATCAGCCTGGGGGGCTCACTCTGTTTCTGTCTTATCCAGTCCAAATTCCGCAGCGTGTACCCGGTCCACTGTCCCACCATTCCTAGTTGAAGGACGTTTATATCATTCCTGGTCTGTCACTGCCAGTTTTGGCAAAGCTACAGGACGTCCTCCCTGTGTCTCTTATGATGAGTACGCAAGTATTTGTCCAGGACTGCTGCTTGGGGGGAGGAATGCCCCCTCCTTCCACAGAGACCAACCAAGTCAACCACCAAAAATGAAACATTTGTTTATTGTCAAACCAGGACCCTGTCAACACACCCTACCAACACTTGATAGTACCCATCTCTGTCATTTTCACAATAAATATTAATATCTCATTATTTTAATTTAATTTCTCTGAGACTTAGCTCCCTTTTGTGTCCTTATGGGCTGTTTATATACCTGTTTATAGTTTCTTTACTACCAATTGCCCATTTAAAAATTGGGCGGCCTTTTTTCAATTGATTTGTAGATGCTCTTTACATATGTATATGTACCCGATCTTAGGAGTTGCCCTATTTGGTTTATTCCTGGGTATTTTACAGTGTGTGCTGTTGTGTGTAGGGCATTCCACACAGTAATTTATAGTTGAATATTGCTGTTGCATGAGTAGATTATTGATTTTGTATCCAGACTGCTTCCCGCCACCACAAAATCTCATTGGTTCTGATTGTTTTTATTGATTTTCATGATTTTCTAGATAGACTATCATACGTCTGCAGGTAATGACAATTTTGACCTTTCCTTTTCAATCAATGTCCCTTTTATTTCGTAGTCTTACTACACTGATGAGGGTCCCCTCCGTAAGACTGAGTACCAGCCTCAAATGTGAGCATCTCTGTTTCGTTCCTGATGTTGAGAGGGATGCGTCTGATGTTTCCCCATTAGGACACACGAGCATCAGGTACCTGGGGGTTGCCTGTCTGTGCTCACCCTGTGCCCCCGTCCTGCTCTGCTTAGGTGGCACAGGTGTGGGCTGCTCATTCCCTCCCCTCTGTCCTGTGCTTCTCCTCTGGAAGCTGAGAAGTGATACACTTTATTCCCAGCCTCTCTTGCAGCTAAAGGGGTTCCCGTAAGACAAGCCTGGCCGAGAACCACAGGGAGAAGCCCTAGAAGTGCTAGTTTTCCTGGATAAAAGGTGCAAACCCAAGAAGAAAATGCCTTTGCCCTTCACTTTACCCCCTGTTTCATGCCCAGAGGCAGGTGGAATGCTTTGAGCTGTGGCAGCCAGCCAAGCTCCAGGTAGGAGCTAATGAGGCCAGTTCCTTCATGACATCCCTGGATCGTGGCCCCAGCCACGGGATGGTCAGTCGGGTGCCCATGGAGGACACACAGGAGAGGCTCAGGAAACAAAGGCTATTGTACCTCCAGGGCCCAGAGACAGGAGGCACAACATGCAGCATGGGGAGGCACCAGGGTGGTCACGTGGCAGAAGCAAGAGGAGGGGAGAGCCCAGGCCAGAGTCTTTACTGGTATTTCCACAGGAAAGTCAGGGCAGGGCAGGTGAACAGCCTAAAACTGGCTACTTTGAATAATTCTAGCAGGTTCTAAATGACAGGGGCGTCCCTTAGCTGCCTGGTACCTGGCCTGGGATGATGAAGACAGAAGTCCTCCCTCTGTGGTCCAAGTCTGGCTCTGGATTGGCTGGTTTGCATATCAATGGCATGCTTCCACTGGGCCCTTCCATCTCCACGTCTCCAAGAACCCACTAAGCCAGGAGGGTCAGTCTCTTTCCAGCCAGAAAGTTTTTAAGGTGTTGAAACCTGGGCACCTGGGTGGCTCAGTTGGTTAAGCATCTGCCTTCGGCTCAGGTCATGATCCCAGGGTCCTGGGATCAAGCCCTGAGTCAGCCTCTCTGCTCAGCAGGGAGTCTGCTTCTCCCTCTCCCTCTGTGTTCTCTCTCTCTTGCTAATAAATAAATAAAATCTTTTTTAAAAATGCTGAAGCAGCATAATACACAGAAAATAAAAAATATATACGATACGACCACAAACTTTTTTAAGCCACTTCTTTTTGGTCACGCCGGGCTCTCTGTTACCTTCGGCAGGATGCATCCTAGTGGGTGACCTTGGCCGTGTACCATTACGTAGGGAAATTCCTGTCTTTGTCCATGATCTGGGACAGTTTATACATCACATAGGAACAGATGATGGAAACACTCATAAACCCGCACGTAGGGCCTGTTGTCATACTTTTAAGTTAATATCTGAGTAACTTGCCAACTTCTTCTATGGAGATTATTCTATTCAGGGTTCCTACCTCAACTCTCGTCTTCAGAACAAGTGTGCCATTTTATTGATCAAATCCTCTCTAACTTTTCTATTTCATTAGCTCTGTTCCCATCATTATTTATCTCTTCCCTCTATACTTGATGTGTTTTCTTTGCTATTTGTTACTAGTGTATTGAGTTGAATGCTTAGTAAATTTTGTTTCAATCTTTCATATTTTCTGAAAAACGCATCTAAGGTTATACACCGCTGTGATCGTGCAGGGATTTGGGGCCCATCAACACCTCCAGCATGAACCTTCCACACTGGGCAGTCGACCCATGGCGGGAGGGCGCTTGGTCGGTCACGCTGAGAGCCAGGCACCTTGCACAGCCCCTCACTGCCGAGCATAAATGCATCCATGTGCACTGGTGTGCAGACGGTGCTTTTATCCTTGTTGACTTTAAAGTGATTGTGACTTCCATTTTTCTTGCCTCTTGAATCAAAAATTATACGAAAAAATTTTTTGTCATTTCCAAGTGAAAAGATTCTTTCTTTTGCCTCTCAAGTCCTTTCAACCCAGGAACGTGGCCAAAATCATTTCAACTTTTATCAGTTCCCCATGGGTGTTTGAAAAGAATGAGTATTTCCATTTGGGAAAGACAGACAGGTGGATGATCAACAGATGGTAAACACTAGATAGATATTATATCAAGCTTGTCTGTTGTTATACATCCCCAGTTTTGATGTGTGTGTTTACTTGATCGGATTTCTGAAAGTCTCCGCGGGTGAGTGAGGCTCCTGGACCCCAGGGGGCTGACCCCAACACACCTGCCCCAGACGCCCCCCCCCTTGCCCTCCCCCCCCCCCGCTGCCAGGCTGACCACCACCCCTGAGACAGAGTTCTCTGCAGCACCTCGCATCTCCCAGACTCACAAACACGGAGCCCTCCAAGGGCAAAGATGGTACCTGCACGGACCCCAGCCCTCACAGCACCCACCCCCTAGTTAATAGGGCTGGATAACCAAGAGAGCACGTGTCCTTCCCAGATAGCTTCTTGATTGTCACTACTATCTATTTGGTGTTAATCCCCTGATTGAGAGCTTAGTCCTCCAATGGTACAGTTAAAACTGTGCTCCTGGGCGCCTGGGGGGTTCAATTAAGCGTCTGCCTTCAGCTCGGTTCATGATCTCAGGGTCCTGGGATCGAGTCCCGCATAGGGCTCCCCACTCAGTGAGGAGTCTGCTTCTCCCTCTCCCTCTGCCCCTTCTCCTGCTCATGTGTTCTCTCTCAAATAAATGCATAAAATCTAAAAAAAAAAAAAAAACTGTGCTCCTACAGGAAAACAAATCCATGAGACGAAGAGACTCCCATGAAAGCAGCGTATTGTGAGCACAGCCACAGAGCGCACCTGCAAAAGCAATGATGTCATTGCTTTATCTCGCCCTGACTATCCCTCAGCACAAATGGGGCCACTGAGGGACAGGGTCCCTTTCACATCTGCTGAGGTCAGAATGTTTGTGTCCTCCCCAGACTCACGTGTTGAATTCCTAATGCCCGATGGGACAGCATTCACAGGTGAATCCCGCATGAATGGGATCAGTACCCTCATAAAAGAGCTCCCTCCTCCTCCCCCCAAGAAGGGACAGCGCGAGGACATCTGTGAGCCAGAAGTGGGCCCTCAGCAGACACCTCACAAATCTGCCAGCCAGGATCTTGGACGTTCCAGCCCTCGGAACTGTGAGAAACAAATTTCTGTTGTTTACAAGCCACCCAGTCTGTGGTATGTTGCTGTAGCCGCCCAAACGGACTAAAACGATATCCTTCTAAACAACCAAAATGCTTAGAAACAAAACATATGGAGCACAGAAGCTGAAGCCAAAGGAAGCAGCTTCTGCGGCCCTGGGCTACCTTTGTCTCTGGGTACATCCGTTCCCCATGTAGGGATGAGGGACCCGAGGCAACCCCAGGGAGGATCGGGTCAGGGGGCAGACGGCTGAGCGAGGCTGAGTGTGGGAATGGACACGGAGCCCAGGCCAGCTCCGTCCCTGACTCGAGCAGCTTCACGTGGATATAAGTTTACAAACACAACACGCCTGGGACACCCACAGGAACATCCTCATCTCTGTGCCTCAGCCCCGTCCGCCCACAGCAGGCATGCCACGTTCTCTGCTGCGGTCACCCTCTGCAAACATGGGACTCTGAGCATCCCCCGGCGGCTCTGGGACCTGTCACCCCCACAAACCTGAGCAGAGGACACTCATACACCACCTCCAGCCAGAGATGATTTTCAGAGCGATGGCAGACAGACGACAGCTCCCCAAGGGAGGGCCCCAGCCGTGGAGACTCAGCCCCAAAGCAGGGGGAGCAGGCAGGCTCCTGGTTGGCCAGGTGACGGCAGAGACCCTTGGGCGTGACCACGGCATCCCGGGACAGGGTTCTGGAGAACCAGCAGTTGCCAGCTCCATTTTGCTCCGATCCCTTGCAGGGGAAGGTCCTCAAGAGCTGGGGTGGCAAGAGGAGCAGGGCCTCTCCAAGGCACAGGCCCTGCCTGCCAGTTCTCTCTGGCCTTCCCCAGAGCCCAGCCCCACCGCTGGTCCCAGCAAGGGCGTGCTGGAGCCCACAGCCTATGTCCAAAGACCACCCTGGAACTGCAGCTGGGACAGCAGCCAGCGAAAGGTCTCCACCCGCTGCTCCACCCGATGCCTCCAGGACCAGCATCAGCCCCCTCCCCGGAAAACCCACCCAGCAGTCCTGAAACGTGCAAAGAACGACAGGTTGCCAGCACCTGCCTGGCATCTCTCCACCCACCCACATTTCCCTGGCTTGAAGCCCTCCGAACTCTGACATTGTGGGCTTCTGGGGCATCCCTCAGTCACTCCCTATCTGGAAAACGGGTGTGAGGACTTGTCAGCCCCAAGAGACAGGCCTCTCTCCGAATGCCCTGAAATAAAACAGAAAAGCCAGAAGCGGATGACTCTTTACTCAGAGAAAGCACACACAGCACAGACGGAGCTCAGCCAGCACGCAGCTCACGGGACCCCAGCCCAGAGGGGCCTGACTCGCAGGGGGCCTGGGAACGAGGCTTGCGCTGGGGGCACACACAGGGGGTCTCAGGCAGTGTCTGGCGGCCAGGGGACCCCGGCCTGACTCTCAGTCTGTCGGGGCTTTCCGTCCTCAGGCCGTGCAAGGGCTCCCCGCCAGGAGGGCTCAGACACAGAGCAGCAAGAGCCTACGAACACCGAACACCTCGTGCACAGTCCATCCAACCCCAGCTAAGGTGTGAATGGGAGGGCCAGGCCAGGGAGGCCCAGGGCAGAGCCAGAGGGGGTGGAGCCAGCCAGGGGGTGGAGCCAGGGCCAGCGCAGGAGGTGGGGTCAGGGCAAGGGGTGGGGTGGGGTCAGGCCCGGGGTGGGATCAGGGCAGGGGGTGTGGTCGGGTTGGGAGGCGGAGTCAGAGCCAGGCCAGGGGTGGGGGCAGGCAGGGGGTGTGGTCGGGTTGGGAGGCGGAGTCAGAGCCAGGCCAGGGGTGGGGTCAGGGCAGGGGGTGTGGTCGGGTTGGGAGGCGGAGTCAGAGCCAGGCCAGGGGTGGGGTCAGGGCAGGGGGTGTGGTCGGGTTAGGAGGTGGAGTCAGAGTCAGGCCGGGGGTGGGGTCAGGCCAGGGGGTGTGCTCGGGTTGGGAGGTGGGGTCAGAGCCAGGCTGGGGGTGGGGTCAGGGCAGGGGGTGGGGTCAGGACAGGGGTGGGGTCGGGTTGGGAGGTGGGGTTAGAGCCAGGCGTGGGGCGGGGGGGTGGTAATGGGGTCAGGGCAGGGGGTGTGGTCGGGCTGGGAGGTGGAGTCAGAGCCAGCCCGGGGGTGGGGTCAGGGCAGGGGGTGGGATCAGGACAGGGGTGGGGTCGGATTGGGAGGTGGGGTCAGGGCAGGAGGCCCGGGCGGGGCCCGGCAGGGCTCTGCGAAGGAATGGCCTGGACACCAGCCTGGGCAGCGGGCGCAGCAGCAGCGATTCGGGCTCCGGCCTTGGTGCGTTTTCTTCCCCGGCCCAAGAAAGAGGAAGAGCCTGGGTGAGCAGCATGAGTGCAGCGGACTGCGGGGCCGGGTGGCGCCTGCCCACGACCGCCGGGTCCGGGTCCGGGACAGCTCCGCAGCCCCCGGCCCGGCCTTCCCTCTCTCCAGGCGCAGCCCCTCCGACCGCCGGACCTTACAGCAGCTGGTCAGGGCGCTTGCTGCGCCACACCACCAGGCCGGCCATAGCCACGGTCAGCAGGACCGGCACGGCGATGAGCGGGATGAGAACCTCGTCCGGGGGGTCCTCCCAGTGCGTCCTGTCCACGGTGCAGTTGGCGAAGAACTGCCTGTGGACGCCGCTGATGAAGCCCTGCGCCAGGGGGTTGGGCCAGTAGCAGCCCACCACGTTGGTCTCCACCTCGGTGCAGTTGGTGAAGCTCTCGTAGTACCTGCAAAGGCAGAGGGCGTGACAAGCGGCTCCCTGCACCCCCTCATGCTGGCCGTGACCCCGGAGAGCAGGGGTGCGGGCCCAGTCCTGGGCAGCACTGGAAAGCGGGGACAGGAGTGCCCTTGGGACCCTCCTACCATGGCCCCTATCTGACACGCCGCCTCCTTGCCCAGAGGCTCCTGGGGCAAGGTGATCATCCCCCCCCACCACCAAGCCTTTCCTCCCCGGGGCTTCAGACAGCTGTCCCTGTGCCTGAGCCGCCTCCCCCACACGCACAACCAAGCTCCACTCCGCTTGGCCTGATGCCCGCCACGAATCCCCCAGGCCAGTGACGTGACCTCTGCACACACCCTGAGCTCATCTAGCCCAGACCCCAGACCTCCCATCTCAACCAAGAGCAAACGGAGCAGGGAAGCTCTGTGGCTGAGTGATGTCCACACCTCATGCCTGGGACTGGCTCCCTGGTAGGCTGGGAGCCCCCAGAGCCCCCAGTCTGGGCCCAGCCCCCAGGGCTCCCAGGACTTCCCGGTCTGCCCGGAGGACACATCAGGCCTGACCCCTTCCTTCAAGGCAGAGGGATGCATGACCCACAAGGGCCTTATCATCTAAGATGCTCTGTGGGCCGCAGGGGAGGGGTCTCCAAGGCCAAGGGCCAGCTGCCTCATTTGCCAGGTCAGGAGGGGGCGGCCCCCATCGAACAGGACAGGCTCGAGCCCCCTCCTCCACGGGCCTCC
>NW_024425563.1:94627580-94637159 GCF_017311325.1 Ursus maritimus | reverse complement strand
GGGCAGGGGGTGTGGTCGGGCTGGGAGGTGGAGTCAGAGCCAGCCCGGGGGTGGGGTCAGGGCAGGGGGTGGGATCAGGACAGGGGTGGGGTCGGATTGGGAGGTGGGGTCAGGGCAGGAGGCCCGGGCGGGGCCCGGCAGGGCTCTGCGAAGGAATGGCCTGGACACCAGCCTGGGCAGCGGGCGCAGCAGCAGCGATTCGGGCTCCGGCCTTGGTGCGTTTTCTTCCCCGGCCCAAGAAAGAGGAAGAGCCTGGGTGAGCAGCATGAGTGCAGCGGACTGCGGGGCCGGGTGGCGCCTGCCCACGACCGCCGGGTCCGGGTCCGGGACAGCTCCGCAGCCCCCGGCCCGGCCTTCCCTCTCTCCAGGCGCAGCCCCTCCGACCGCCGGACCTTACAGCAGCTGGTCAGGGCGCTTGCTGCGCCACACCACCAGGCCGGCCATAGCCACGGTCAGCAGGACCGGCACGGCGATGAGCGGGATGAGAACCTCGTCCGGGGGGTCCTCCCAGTGCGTCCTGTCCACGGTGCAGTTGGCGAAGAACTGCCTGTGGACGCCGCTGATGAAGCCCTGCGCCAGGGGGTTGGGCCAGTAGCAGCCCACCACGTTGGTCTCCACCTCGGTGCAGTTGGTGAAGCTCTCGTAGTACCTGCAAAGGCAGAGGGCGTGACAAGCGGCTCCCTGCACCCCCTCATGCTGGCCGTGACCCCGGAGAGCAGGGGTGCGGGCCCAGTCCTGGGCAGCACTGGAAAGCGGGGACAGGAGTGCCCTTGGGACCCTCCTACCATGGCCCCTATCTGACACGCCGCCTCCTTGCCCAGAGGCTCCTGGGGCAAGGTGATCATCCCCCCCCACCACCAAGCCTTTCCTCCCCGGGGCTTCAGACAGCTGTCCCTGTGCCTGAGCCGCCTCCCCCACACGCACAACCAAGCTCCACTCCGCTTGGCCTGATGCCCGCCACGAATCCCCCAGGCCAGTGACGTGACCTCTGCACACACCCTGAGCTCATCTAGCCCAGACCCCAGACCTCCCATCTCAACCAAGAGCAAACGGAGCAGGGAAGCTCTGTGGCTGAGTGATGTCCACACCTCATGCCTGGGACTGGCTCCCTGGTAGGCTGGGAGCCCCCAGAGCCCCCAGTCTGGGCCCAGCCCCCAGGGCTCCCAGGACTTCCCGGTCTGCCCGGAGGACACATCAGGCCTGACCCCTTCCTTCAAGGCAGAGGGATGCATGACCCACAAGGGCCTTATCATCTAAGATGCTCTGTGGGCCGCAGGGGAGGGGTCTCCAAGGCCAAGGGCCAGCTGCCTCATTTGCCAGGTCAGGAGGGGGCGGCCCCCATCGAACAGGACAGGCTCGAGCCCCCTCCTCCACGGGCCTCCCTGTCCATGTCATCAAACCTCCAAAGGGCACTCAGCAAGCCACCCATGAGGTGCCACGTCTGTCCAGCAGGTGGGCTCTGGACAGTTCAAACAGCCGACAATGCTACAACTACGGGGACCCAGAGTCAGCCAAACGGCCACCCCACCCTGAACACAACCAGTGGCCCCCAGACGTGGGAGCCTAGACTGGCGACCAGCACCCAAGATGCTCTGGAGAGAGGGCTGGACGGACACGTGCCAGGTCCACGGCCTGTGCCTTCCCACACCAGGCTGAGTGCCGCATGCAGATCAGGATTAGGAGGGCCAAGGGTTCCGGCCTTGGCTCCCCACAGGAACGAAGGCTGGGGTGAGGCAGGCCTGAGGCTCTGTGCCCCGTGTCCTCCTTCCTGCGCTGTCCTGGGGAACATGGCCTGGCCTGAGCCCTCAACAGGAAGGAGCTGCTTCCTACACAGATGCTGTCTCTGCCCAACAAGGGGTAGGAGACGAGGGGCAGTGGATTCACGTGGCCAGGCCCTCCGGGTGTCCAGCCTTCCTGGCAGCACCAGGCAGGGTCCTAGCGCAGAGGCTGGAATGCAGGTCACACACCTGGGCCCCCCAGGTAATGCCTACAAGGAGGAGACCACACAGACGGAAGAGAGCCAGAAGCAGAAGGGACGCCTGAGTCATGTCCAGAGCCTGGGACATGCCCAGGTCAGAGCCACAGGAAGCCTGTCATCCCCAGACCCACCCCCGCACCCACAGGGTTAGTGGGCTGCTGTCCAGGAGAGATCCAACATGGCCTTTGCTTGGGGCAGCCCCCGCCCCCGGAGTCTGACGAGAACCCTATGCTCTGACTCCCTTGCCTGCGGGAAGGCCAGCACCACTCTCTGCAGGCCCGAGATGAGGCCGGCTGAGGCTGGACACGAGCGTGCAAAGCCAGGCAGTGGAGCCCAGCCCCAGCCCCTCAGAGGGCAGCGCGGAACAGCGCGGGCTGACAGGCTGCCTCCGGCCCCAGCTCTGACCATCTTCCAGATTTCAGCCACGTTTCTTGTGTTCCTGAGCCTCAGCTTCTCCACCTGTAAGGGGGGTTCAGAGGACCTCTCTCCAGGAGGATGACGGAGAGGACGGGTGAGTGTGCATAGCACCCATCACCGCGGATCAGCTCACAGAGCCGCATACCCAGTGCCCACGCCGGGTGCTTCTCGAGAATGCTGGGGACTAGCTGGGCGCACAAGGGTAGCAGAGGCCACGACTCCCTGGCATCCTGCCGTCCGCACGCAGCCCCACGCCCTGCTAACTCGCTGGCCCCGGCTCAGGCTGGAGACACAACTGAGGCTTTCTTCACAAGGAAGGCGCTGTATGCACGACTTCAGGGAACCAGGGTCACAACACTCGTTCTTCCCCAGCATCCCCTGGTCACCAGGGGTCTCCCCATGTCCCCTTTGGGTGTGGCCCCCGGAGCACCCTCCCTCTAGCTCCTGGGGTGCTGCACACACAGTTAAAGGAGATGCAGCTCTAGCCCCGATGGCAGGGGGGGCACACAGCCCAGAAGCCCCGGTCAGATGCCCTCTCCCACCAGGCAGATGCTTTCCCACTCGGCTCCTTGCTTTCCTTCAGATTGGCTGCCCGTGTTGTTGCTTGTAGGCGATACAGCACGGCACCTGGAAACCTCGCCAGCAGCCACCCCTTAATGGGATGGAGGGGGTCCCACCCTCAGTGAGCCGGCCGTGGGGCGAGCACAAGGGCAGTGACCTCAGATATGGATCACCGTGGGGACAGGCCCCCCTGGTGCTCCCTGCCACTGGGACCCCTCGCTCCCCCTCTCCTGCTCTCACGCTCTGCCTCTGCCCTCTGCCTCTGACTTTGTCCTCTTTGGTGGTTTTCTCACTATTTGGGGGGCTGGGAGGGTGGCAGCTGCAACCTGAGAAAGGGCACCTGGGAAACAGGAGGTGGGAGCCCTGCGTGTCTGTCGCTGTTTCCATGATGACGGATTGGCAGGGGGAAAAGCATTCTTGAATTCTGAAGCCCCAGCCTCACCCCCTCCTGGTTTCCAGGGCTGAGTGGGGAGCCTGAGGCCCTGAGTCCTCACGTGTGTCTAGCCCGCTGCTGTCTCCCTGCACACACACCTCTGCCCCTTCACGGCCCGCATCTTGGTCCGGGGCCTCGGTGCCAGACACTGGTGGGCGAGCCCTTGGGGTCTGAACCTGAGCCCTCACCTGCAAATGGCCTTGAGTTTCTCCCTGCACCTCCCTGCCCGCCTTCTAGAAGTCCTGCCCCCCCCCCCCAGGACACCTGGCCTGTTGGCGGAAACTGGACCGCCTTGCGCTCCCAGCTCCGTGGTCCCACCAGCACCACCAGGGACTCTTTCTGTGTCTGCGGCACTTCCTCTCTGGCCCCTCACCAAGCATCTCAGGCACCAATAGGGCACTGGGGTCTCCCTCTTGCTGCACGGGGATCTCGAGATGCTGGTCCCCGCCATGCTGTTCCTGCCAGAGCCCTTATCCCTTATCCAGTGCCCCAGTCCCACCTGGTCTCTCACGACTGGGAGGGGTCACGGCTGGTGGGGGCTCGGGCCTGGGGGAAGGGGTGGCCTGGAACTTCCCTCCGAGGGATCCCCGGGGGCCCCGCACCTCAGGAAGGTCGGCTCACCCGAGGGGTCACCTCCTGGGTACAGTGGAAGGGGCGGCCGGGCGCCAACAGCTGTCCCCAGGCCCCCAGCTCTGGGCCCCAGGCGATGCTCGTGGATATGAGAAGGCACAGACCCGCAGTCCCAACGGCTCAGAGAACAAGCCTCAGGGAGGGACTCTGGACCCCAGCTGCTCCTTGGATGGTCCTCAGGTGCCTCGCAGACCACCCAGGTCTTTGGAAGCTGGCCCCCCTCTCCGGGATTGGGTCTGGCTCAGCTGCCATGGGAAGTCAGCTCCCACTGGCACTGACCCCAGATGCCCCTCTGGTAGCCTGCTCCTGTCCTCTGGCCCTGGGGCTGGACATCAGCTTGACCTCCTCACCGAGGCTTTAGTGGTGACAGAGGCACAGGGTGGGAATCTCCCACCTCACCCTCCCTGGCCCACCTCGCATGTCCACTCCAAGCCTGGCGTCCAGAATCTTCCTCACGGCTCCGAGGACAAGAGGGAGCCCAGAATCACACTTTGCATCAAACATCAAGACGCACTGGCTTCTCCCTTCTTGCAAATCATCAGCGAGGGGCCTGCCCTCCCCCTGCATCTCCCCATCACAGATGGTGCTATGCCAGTGGCCCCCGCGGGCTGAGCTGTGCCTGCCCCATGCGTGCCGGGAGCCCCCATCTTCCCCAGAAGCCGGGGGTCTGTTGGCTGCTTCAGTCCTTATTCCTCCAAACCCAGGCCCCCTGCTCTCCATCCCCAACAGCTGTTCTAGGGGCTTCCGTGCCCAGTGCCCCAGAGGACAGTGGGTCTGGGGGTGAGGTCCACACCCACAACCCCTGCGTGGACCTGGCACAGTTGGTGTGGAGGAACTGTTCCTGAACGAAACAGAGTGAAATTTCTGCATCTGCTGGGAATGGGCAGGGGAGGGCAGGGAGGGCAGGCATGGCTAGGGTGAGCAGGGGAGGGCAGGAGATGGCAGGGGAGGGCAGCAGTGGGCAGGGGAGGGCAGGCAGTGGCAGGGGAGGGCAGGGGTGGGCAGGGGAGGGCAGGCAGTGGCAGGGGAGGGCAGGGGAGGGCAGGCAGTGGCAGGGGAGGGCAGGGGTGAGCAGGGAGGCCAGGCAGCGGGGAGGGCAGCCCCATGCAGAGCCCCAGCACTCACACGATGAACTCGGACAGGTTACACCACTTCCAGACGTCCACCTTGTGCATCCTGTCAGCGAAGGCCTTCCCACAGAGGGGCAGCTTCTCCAGCATGCGAGTCTCGTTGCAGCCACCCACTCGAGGACACCCACCTGGAGAGGGGACAGCCATGGCCATGATACTGCTGGGAATGTCATTTGCAATGTGACCCTCGAGCCCTCCTGCTGACACCCTCCCTGCAGGCAGCGGGGGTCCCTCACGCTCCCCCCCACCGTGTGGCCCAGGGAGGTGAAGCCACTGCCAAAAGGGGACCCACGTGGGTGTCACCTAGATGGAACCCAGAGAGCCATGGTCTCCCAGCGGGGTGTGGGAGAAAGAAGGTGAGGGAGGGCAGCGGGCAGGGGATGCGTGTCCTGGGGGTTGGGGAAGCCGAGAACAGGTGGGCTCCCGCATATGGAGAGGGTGGAAAGTGGGTCCCATCCATCAGGGATGGCAAAGAGGCCCCACTGACCTCGAGGGTTGAGGGTGCCCAGAGCACCTCCCCAGAAAGATCTTGAGAGTCTGCTGACCACCTAGGGCCACAAGGGCACCAGAGAGGGCCACGTGGGAGTGAATACCACCAGCCCTGTCAGAGCTGCCCCTCGATTCCAGGAGGCCCAGGGCTGACAAGACACAGGGACTCATGTTCCAGAAGCGGGGGCCAGGTTACTCCCCAGGTCCATGGGGTCCCCCCCAGGATTCCTGGCACCCCCTCCCCGCTCCACCTCTGCCCCCAGCACCCCCATCCCTCCACCTCCACCTTCTCCCAGCTCATTCCCCATTGAGCAGTGCCTACCTTCAGGACCGGCCCACCCTTCCTCCCCAGACACCCCTCGTAAGCTCCCTTCCTATGACCCCTGCTTTGGCTCCCACCACACAGTCAAGAGAAAGCCCTGTGGTGTGTGTCCTGGTATGTGTGTGCATATGTGTGTATGTACGTGTATGTATGTCTACACGTGTGTGTTTGTGTGTATGTGTATGTGTGTGCATACAGCCTTGTTGTGTGTGTGCATGTGTGTATATGCCTGTGTGTGCATATGTGTGTATATCTGTGTGTGTTCATGTGTGTGTATGTGTGTGCATACAGCCCTGCCATGTGCTCCCTGGTGTGTGTGCATGTGAGTGTGTGTACATGTATTTTGCGTGCATGTGTGTACGTGTGTGCATACATCTCTGTGTGTCCTTGCAGAGAGTATTGTGTTGCAGGAGAAACCACAGGGAAAGAAACAGGAGAGAGGCCCACACCCAGAACTGGGCAGACCTGGGTTCACCCCCAGCATCACTGGTCACCAGCTGACCTCAGTTTCCCCATCTGTAAACTAAGGGAAACAGGTCCTGCTTCACAAGGGGGCCGTCCAGACAGGCACTAGCCATGTGCCCACAGAGGCTCCCGTCTTTATGATGTTGTTACTGCAGGTGTTTGATAAATGCCTGCTGCGCTAACCGCCTAACCACCCTAACCACCCCTGACCACCAGCACCTCCTTGGTATTCCAAAAAGACTTTTCAAGAGAAGGAATGAATGAATGATCAGTTCCTGAGGGCAGCAGCACAAATTTCATAGTCTGAGCACAAGCACATGCAGAAGAAATGGCCATCAACAAGAAATGGCAGGTTCTGACCCACTGAGATCCTGCATTGCAGGCCAGGTCATCCCCAGGGGAGACCACAGGCTGCCTGGCTCAGGGAGGGGCTTGCGCCATGCAAAAGGTAGCCCCGTGACCAGAAGGGCACTTCTGGGAACAGAAGGGAGAATGAAGAAGGCAAGGTAGTGAGGAGTTTAAAAAAAAATTAAGTCCAAAAGAATACAGAAAAAAAGAGAAGAGAAAAAGTACTGATGACACGATGGTAGACGTAAACCAAACCATGTCAATAGTCAGATTGAGGGGCGCCTGGCTGGCTCGGTCGATAGAACATGTGACTCTTGATCTCAGGATTGTGAGTTTGAGCCCCACATTGGGTGTAGAGATTACTCAAAAATAAAATCTTAAAAAAAAAAAAAAGGTTGAGTGTCAATGGCCTAAACACCCAATTAAGAAGCTAAGCTGTTAGATGAGATTTAAAAAAATAAAAAAATAAGCCCCAACCATAGGCTTTTCACAAGAACCCTACTTTAAACAGAAAAACTCAAATACGCTCAAAGTCAAAGGGTAGAAAAAAGACATACCATGCTACTACTAATCCAAAGAAAGGTGGAGTGGCTATATGAATGCTGAACGAAGTATATTTCAGAGCAAAGCATATTACCAGAGATAAAGAGGGTCTTTCACAATGATAAATGGTTCAATTCACCAAGAAGACATAGCAATGCTAAACATGTATGCCCCTAATAACAGAGCATCAAAACACAGGAGGCAAAAATGGATAGAACTGCAAGGAACAAAATGACAAATCCACAATAACAGTTGAGAATTAAATACTCTTTTCTCAATAATTTACAGAACAAATGAATAAACAAAAAATCGGTGAGTTTAAAGAAAAAGAACAGTGAGGGAGTGCCAGGTACAGACAGGAGGCCAGGGAGCCAAACCACTTTGCTTAGGGGTTGAGCACCCACAGTTGTGAGGGGTGAAGGGATGACAGTGAGTTTGGAAAGGTGGACCCTGAGCCAGACTGAAGCAGGCCTCCCAGGGCAGTTCTCAACCCCAGCACACTCCCGCTGAAACCAATCTCAGAGCCTTCACTCACAGGGTCCAGGCATGTAGCAGCCAAGACTCAAGCTGATGTCCCTTCAAGGGGAGCCTTGCCATCTCCTCCACAATGCCCGACCAATGTCCACAGAGTGCCCTGTCCTAAGTAAGGTCCCACTCGCAGAGTCACTTAAAAAGACAGGGTCACCACGAGGGAAGATCATCCACCTGCTCGGTAACACAGTGGGAGGTCAGCCCAAGCCACCTGCCTGCAGAGCTGCCCCCGGTGGCCTGTCATACTGGCCTGAGCCAACACCCTCATGCCAATCCCATCTTTGGTTTGCCTGAGGAACAGCATCATGCCTCCTGCCCCCATCTCCCCAGTTTAAATGCCCAGAGGAAAAGTGACTTTCCCACAACCAAACGAGAGCCAGGGTGTGCCATGAACCTGTCCAGATGCACCTGCCCAGCGGCTGGCAGGAAGGCAGCCCTGGGTCCAGGGCCACATGGGCATGGTGCTAGTGACTCTGGGGAGTGCAGGCCCTCAGGGGCCACATGGAGCGCGGGGGATGATGATGAAACCAGCCCATGTTCCTTTCTCCCATCACTGCCCTATTCCAAAGGCACCTCTCTCTGTAGTTCCCCAATGGACTCCCCACCAAAGGTGCTGGAAGTCCACCAGCATTCTCCACACCTAGCCCTTGGCCCCATCCTGGGCCTGGCCTTTCCCTGATGGGGTCATCACAGCATCCCATCTGAGTCTCCTGAGCTCCACCCACCTCCCACAGGGGCATAAGCCATACAAGTCCCACACTGTCACCTCCTCCTGGCTGCTGCCACACCTCCCAGCAAAAACCCACCTTTACCTAGACCACCTACCTGATCTGACACCTGGGCTGGACCCCGACACCTGGACCTGCACCTCTGGACCCCCCAGACCCCTGGACCTGCATCCCCTGGACCAGGACCCCCGGCCCTGAAACTCTGGACCAGCCCCATCTGGACCTGTACCCCTAGACCTGAACCCCCTGGACCTGCATCTCCTGGACCTCAACCCCCAGGAGCCTCTGGATCCGGAGCCCCTGAGCCCCACAGCGTACCCTAACCACCTAAACCACTAAGACCCAGCCCAGTGTTTCCTTCCTCTTCTTCTCCTCCCTCTGCCCTGGGACCCTCTCTCTTCTCACCCCTCCTCCTCCTTCTTCCTGGACCAGAGTCTCCACCTGGCAATGTAGCAGGAGCCTGGCAAGGACTGGTGGAAAATGCGCCATCGAGGACCACGGGGGTGCTGTGGGGATGCCAGGACAGTGCCACCCCTGGGTCTGCACCAGACAGGCACCGTGGGACAAACCAGAATTGTCCTGGGCGGCGAGGGGGCGGGATTCTAGCACCATCTCTGATGCACACCCTGCTCAAACGCTCCCAGCAAAACCCAACACCCCAGCCAGTGCGAGAACAGCAGGTAAAGACGCAGATTCCTGACAACACCAAGAAAGTGGGCGGCTGCCACAAGCTACCAGCTGCATCAGTAAAGGTCTCGGGAATTAAACTGAAATACAAAACTCAGTTCCCCATCAGGGAAACAAAGAAAATGTAGAACTGTGCTCCTTTTGTCTCGGGGACTTCCAGACTCCAGGAGATGATAAACAGCCAAACAGATGCATTTCCCAGAGAAAGGCCTTTTACAAGCGGGGCATTTGGAAACGAAATACCGGAACTTCTCATCCCGCTCGGATGGAAATGAGGACCAACGACACCAGTCACCAGGCTCCGAGCGGCAGGCATG
>NW_024425563.1:94623761-94627572 GCF_017311325.1 Ursus maritimus | reverse complement strand
TAGCCGTAGTTTCTGGAAGGTTCTGCCCCTGCCCCTGAGTCTGAGCAGTGTCCTCCCCACCCTGGACCTCGATTTCTTCTCTATAAAACGAGGAGTGGGGTCAGAAGACCTTCGAGGCCCCTCTCAACCAACCACCTGTGTCACTGGGCCCAGTGGTGTGCATACGAGTCAGGATGACCAGAGGTGACTTGGCATCAGGACATCATTACTCATCACTGACCAAAAGAGGACAGTGCCATGCTCACTCACAGCACCAGCGCTGTCTGGGGGTGCTGTCGGCCCCTGGAGCCATGGCACGTGTGCCAGGCGCTGGTGGGCGCTTTCCCACACATCCCTGTGTCTGAGCCTGAACCCCACGGCTGCCACAGGGTTATCGGGAATCAAACTAAAGGTCCCAATAGTCCTTCACATGTTGCTATTCCTACATCCACACTGCAGTGGGGGAAACTGAGTCCAGAGCCAGTAAGTGCCCTATGATCTTGGGGTTCAGCACTTGCAAATGGAGGCCCTGGGATTCGCGCCCAGACTGAAGGGTGCCATCGAGGAGCGGGCACAGAGGTGAGCCCCGGCGGGGGGGGGGGGTTGGCGGCTTCTGTTGGACCTCACCACCCCGAGGCCCTGCGCAGTGGCTGCTGCCTCTGAATGGAGGTCTGCAATTCCCCCGGAAACCTCCCTCCCCTGGCCCTCCACAGTCAGTCCTCAATGGGCCTCTACCGGCAGGAGGAACCAGTCCCCCAGCTGGCCCTGCTCCCTGGACGGCCGGGCCCCCCCTTTGCACAGATGTCAGCAGGCCTGGGACCCTCCTTCCAGATGTAGCAACCTCCACAGCTCGGCCCCAGCTATGACACATGGCGTGTGACCATGAGCAGGTCTTGCCTTTCCCTGCGTCCCACTCGGTCAGCAGCCACTTCCCAAGGCCCTCCCTCTGGCAGGACCAGCACTGGGCTGGATCCGCAGAGAGGCCGGCCTGGCCCCACCCTGGCCGGGGCGCCCCACCCGAGCTCCATGGAAGGGAGCCGGTGGAGCCACGGAGGGAGGACCAGACGGCCATCAGGCCCCGAACCCAGTGCTGTTAGACGCGGAAGATGTGTGTGCAAGCTCTGCTCTGGCCCTTCACAATCTCATGCTGGAGGCAGCTCAGCGGAGCCTCAACAGTCCCCGGAATGAAGCTAAAGGCTCCCTTCCCTTGAGGAACCAAAATCTCCATTCCAAGGGCCTCGCATTTGAGGCTTACTGAAATCCGGTGTCAGAAGCCACAATGCACCCTTTCTTTCAACACAAACATCCACCTAGCCCTACGCTCTGACCCTGGAAGGTGAGATGAAGCCCCACTTCCCTCACCCAGACATCTCCAGAGATTGGGAAGCCAAGCGGCCAATCCAGCCCTTTCCCACCTCCTAATTGGTTCCAAACCAGCAAAGCTGACAGCGATTTCAAACAAGGTCAACTTTGCATCTTACAGCCAGGGACATGGGCCAGCGAGGGCAAGGCTGGCCTCCCACAGGACTCAGGGGACAGTGGCCCCTCTGAGAGGCCCTGAGCCCCTTGACCCCCAGGTCAGGGCTCCCACCTCAGCTCAGCCTTCTACTCAGCAAGCCTCTCCCAGGGAAGCCTTCCCCAAACACACACACACACACACACACACACACACACCCTCTTACTTGATCTTGGATCGTCTCTTTAGTAAAATTTTTCAAAACAAGCTTTTCATCGGATCCATTCCCAAGCCGTAAACAACGTATTCTCCCTGGAGCCCCGTTTTCTTGCTGGAGGAGGGATCTGGGAGTGAAGCCTCAGGGAGCTGCCCCCTCCCCGGTCCTGTGAGCCCTGCGCACACGCGCACATGCTCGCGCGCGCGCACACACACACACACACACACACACACACACACGGAAGGGCTGTCCTCGGAGGACAAGTACAAGTGGAAAGCACCAGCCCTATGGGGTCTGGATTCCTCTCACCCAAGCCCTGAGAGTGGGGTTCACGCAAGAGCCCCAGGACGGAGAGCTCACTACCTAACAGCGAAGTGCGAGCCGGACCTGCGCCGCCTGTGCTCGCTCGGGGAGTCGCGCTGGCAGGCCACCCCAGCCCGCTGGCAGTGAGACCCGGGACATCGCAGCTGCGAGGAGCAGGCGTGGCCCCAGCCGGGCAGATCCTGCACAAGACCCCACGTCCCCCTTCCCAGCCCCGGTCCGTCGCCTTCGGCTCCTCCGGGGACCGTAGACAGGACCCTCCCTCGGAGGCTGGGGACGGCGCCGGGGTCACGCCTCGCCTCTCCGGAGCCAGGCGCGCCGGGCAGGCCAGGATCCGTGCAGGGCAGGAGGCGCGGCCCGGCGGGGGCGCGGGAGGTCGAAGCCCGCGCGGGTCCCCGTGGCCCCGGAGGAGGTCGGGGCGCCCTGGCTCCGGACCCCGCGGCCCCTTACCGCAGAGCAGCAGCAGCAGCAGCAGCCGAAACTGCGGGCGCCGCCGCTCTCGCGTCTCCATGGCCGGATGGCTGTGGCGCGCGGTAGGCTCGGTCCCGGCTGGGTGCGCGGGGGGCGCCGGGGGACGTGGTCGAGGGTGGGGCCGCGGAGAGCCCGCCCCTAGACTGCGCCCTCCCCCTCGGGGACGCGCCCACCCACCGGGGACACTCTTGCTTCCAGAACGCGCGCTTGTCCGGGACGCGCCCTCCCGGGACGCGCCCACCCGGGACGCGCCCCACCTCCCCCAGAACTCGCCCCCTAGCCGGAGCGCACACCCTCAAGACACGCCCCCCACCCCCGGTGCTAGCCCCGGCCCTCCCGTTTCAGGGTGCTGCCGGCGGCGAGCGCGCGGTTGGCAGGACGGGGGCGGCTGGGGGGGAGGAGCGGCCTAAGGAGCGGGAAGGAGTGGGTGCGCGTCCGGGAGTGCGCCTGGAGGCGGGGAGCGGGCGGCCGAGGGCCGGGAAGGTGCCTGGGGCTGGAGTGCTGTGCTGCTCCGAGGGCAGGAAAGACTGGAGGGGAGGGTGTGCGGGGGTGGCACCAGCCGGAGGAGAGGTGGGGCCGCGGAGGGGTGGGGAGCCCTGTGTGCTGGAGCAGGGAGGGGCCACCAGAGTGAAGCGGCTCATCCCTGAGTCCTTACTGGCCCCAGGGCCCCCAGGGTACCTTTCTGGGGGCTTCCCTGTGCCTTTGCACCCCTCTGCACCAAAAAGGGATGGGGCCTGGGCAGGTACAGCACGCTGGTGCGCGCCCCAGTCCTCAGGCCCTGGTCCCTGCCCTGTGACCTCTGGGAAACCTCAAAGGACAAAATCAGGGCCAGGGGAGTGACTGGTAACCAGGAAGACCTGACCGCAAGGAGCCTGGAGTGGGGGAGGGAGGGGGAGGGAGAGACTCGATTAGATCACTTATGCGGGTTTGGTCACCTCCGTCACCTTCAGCCCCTAGCAATGGATCCTGGTCCAAGTGGACACCTGGTCACATTGTCACCCCGAGTACCTTGGAGGGAGGGACCCCTCTGCCCTCGGTGCCCACAGCCCAACCGTGGGAGCACACACCAGTCCTCAGGCTCGAAGAGCAGAGCCAGGAGGGCGGGGCTCCCTGGGGGATTGCTGTCTGCCAGCGCCCAGCCCACGCCAGAAGTACCAGCAAGTGGGCTCCCCACCTGGACAAGCCTTCCGCCTCTCTGAGTGGCGGAGGTAGAGGGTAATAACAGCTGGTGGGGTCACCCCGGAGTCCAGATGCTGGTGGCAGTCACACACCATTGCTGGCCGCGTGAGCTGATCTGACCCTTCCTGCATTAGTAAGCGATCGAAGCTTTCTGTGCCTTTTCTGGCAGTAGCCAGAATTATTTCAAC
>NW_024425563.1:94573932-94623751 GCF_017311325.1 Ursus maritimus | reverse complement strand
AAGCACCAGCCCTATGGGGTCTGGATTCCTCTCACCCAAGCCCTGAGAGTGGGGTTCACGCAAGAGCCCCAGGACGGAGAGCTCACTACCTAACAGCGAAGTGCGAGCCGGACCTGCGCCGCCTGTGCTCGCTCGGGGAGTCGCGCTGGCAGGCCACCCCAGCCCGCTGGCAGTGAGACCCGGGACATCGCAGCTGCGAGGAGCAGGCGTGGCCCCAGCCGGGCAGATCCTGCACAAGACCCCACGTCCCCCTTCCCAGCCCCGGTCCGTCGCCTTCGGCTCCTCCGGGGACCGTAGACAGGACCCTCCCTCGGAGGCTGGGGACGGCGCCGGGGTCACGCCTCGCCTCTCCGGAGCCAGGCGCGCCGGGCAGGCCAGGATCCGTGCAGGGCAGGAGGCGCGGCCCGGCGGGGGCGCGGGAGGTCGAAGCCCGCGCGGGTCCCCGTGGCCCCGGAGGAGGTCGGGGCGCCCTGGCTCCGGACCCCGCGGCCCCTTACCGCAGAGCAGCAGCAGCAGCAGCAGCCGAAACTGCGGGCGCCGCCGCTCTCGCGTCTCCATGGCCGGATGGCTGTGGCGCGCGGTAGGCTCGGTCCCGGCTGGGTGCGCGGGGGGCGCCGGGGGACGTGGTCGAGGGTGGGGCCGCGGAGAGCCCGCCCCTAGACTGCGCCCTCCCCCTCGGGGACGCGCCCACCCACCGGGGACACTCTTGCTTCCAGAACGCGCGCTTGTCCGGGACGCGCCCTCCCGGGACGCGCCCACCCGGGACGCGCCCCACCTCCCCCAGAACTCGCCCCCTAGCCGGAGCGCACACCCTCAAGACACGCCCCCCACCCCCGGTGCTAGCCCCGGCCCTCCCGTTTCAGGGTGCTGCCGGCGGCGAGCGCGCGGTTGGCAGGACGGGGGCGGCTGGGGGGGAGGAGCGGCCTAAGGAGCGGGAAGGAGTGGGTGCGCGTCCGGGAGTGCGCCTGGAGGCGGGGAGCGGGCGGCCGAGGGCCGGGAAGGTGCCTGGGGCTGGAGTGCTGTGCTGCTCCGAGGGCAGGAAAGACTGGAGGGGAGGGTGTGCGGGGGTGGCACCAGCCGGAGGAGAGGTGGGGCCGCGGAGGGGTGGGGAGCCCTGTGTGCTGGAGCAGGGAGGGGCCACCAGAGTGAAGCGGCTCATCCCTGAGTCCTTACTGGCCCCAGGGCCCCCAGGGTACCTTTCTGGGGGCTTCCCTGTGCCTTTGCACCCCTCTGCACCAAAAAGGGATGGGGCCTGGGCAGGTACAGCACGCTGGTGCGCGCCCCAGTCCTCAGGCCCTGGTCCCTGCCCTGTGACCTCTGGGAAACCTCAAAGGACAAAATCAGGGCCAGGGGAGTGACTGGTAACCAGGAAGACCTGACCGCAAGGAGCCTGGAGTGGGGGAGGGAGGGGGAGGGAGAGAGGGAATCTCAAGCGGACTCCCCACAAGCGCAGAGCCCAAAGCAGGGGTTGATCTCACAACCCCGAGATCATGACCTGAGCTGAAATCAAGAGTCAGATGCTTAACTGACTGAGCCACCCAGGTGCCTTCTTCCTTGCTTTTCTAAGATCAGTCCCTTCAAGTCACACAAAAGGATCCCAGTAAATATTAGTGGAATAAATGAAACCGCTATTTCTGTGTCAAATAGGTTAGGTAGGTTTTCTTGATTCTTTTTCTCGTAGACAGTATAGTTTTGGAATTCAAGAGAAATGAGTTTGAATCTAGCTCTGCAATCACTATATGATCTTGATTAAGTTGCCTGACATAAATGGACCTCGATTTCCCCGTCTGCAAATTTGCACTGCACTTCTGACCTGGGAGGCTTACAGAGTCTTGCATTTACTCAGATATGCCCACCAAAGGCTAGTTTATCTCTACTTTCTTCCCCAACTGAGCCACAGTAGTCATCTCCTCCCTTAAGAAAATAAGTTATGAAAGATTCTATGTCTATAAATCTTACTAATGCATATTGATATTTCTTTTACCTTAAACAAATGCTAGAATTAAAGAGGGAGGGGAGGGACAGCAGCCAGAAGCCTGGGCTAGCCTGGGGGCTGTGATTCCGTGGGACTAGTCCTTGGGAATGAACAGCGGGGCCAGGCAGGGCTGCAGCAATGATAGTAGGAGAACCCCAGGGCCTGCACACTCCACCTTGGACCTGGCTGAAGCCGCTCCCCCGTCGGGGATGCTCTCCCCTCCCCCATTCTGAGGTCCCATGCACCCCCCAGGCTCAGGAGCTCCTCCGTGCTCCACAGACCACCCCTTGTCCCCACTAGAGGGCGTCCCTGTGGAAGCCTCCTGTGCTCTGGGGGGGGGGGGCACTGGGCAAGAGTTTGCTGGTGCAGGGGGTTCCCACATTTAGTGAGAAGGGGTTAGGAAAGGCCCCTGCCCTTCCCCCTCATCCTGACTCCTTCCTGGCCTGGCACCTGCCGGGCACATGAACCCCCCCCCCACAGGCACACAGGTACCTCCCCTGCCCCAAGCTTGCTTCTCTCCTCTCCTCTCCAGAGAGGCAGGTCAACAGTCCTCAGAGATGGCCACCACCCTGTCCAGATCCAGGCTGGCATTAGCATTTGCGGTGACCCCTGGATCATGGCAGAAGGGATGTTCGGGGAACTCCAAGGCTGGGACAGAAGAGATCGGCAGTTCTCGCTCCACACTGTGCAGAACTGCTTCATCCTGGACAAGGAGCAGCCCTGTGGGGAGCTCTGGGATGAGCTCCCACCACGTTCCAGCCACTCAGACATCTGGGCTGGGTCGGGACCTGGGCAATCTGAACCCACCCTGAGCAGGACAGCCTCCCGGTGGAGCCAGTCACCCAGGCTAGTGAGTACTGATGCATGTTTGCTGTGTAAGCTGTGGGTGCACAGGTGTGGCATGCCCAGGGCAGACAGAAGAGGCTGTCCTGGTGGGGGAATGAGCTGGAGAGGGGAAGAGGAGGGGAAGGGGACACCCCGGACAGGTGGGTTAGGTTCCGTGCTCACAATAGGGGGTGCTGGTTGACTCAGGGGCTGCCTGAGGATGACGCATGTAAATGCACTGTAGCCTGGATCCCTCCCTCCAGAGACAGAAGCCCCCACCTGCGGGAGCCAAGCTGACGCGGGATCCCAGGATCCCGGGGAAGCCTTGGAACCCAGCTGCAGCCCTCAGGCCTCAGGGCAGAGAGGACAGATCAGGTCCAAGGCAGGGGCTGCCCTGACATCTGGTTCCTTCCCCGAGCTCACAAGCTGCCAGCCCAGAAGAGCCTACCGCTCTTCCCCAAGGCTGTCTGCTCCCCGTAGAGAGGACCTGCACCTGCCCACGGGCCAGCCTATGTCCTGGGCCTCCTCCTCGGGCCTGGCTCTCCACTTCTCTCCTCCTGCCCCTTCACAGAAGCGCTCAGAGTTGCCTCTGCTGAGCTGCCAGACCCCTTTGACTCCCCTCCAGCCCACTCGCTGGGAATGTCCTCCCCCGTGGGTCCTCCTGCTGCCTGTCCTCTCCTCTCTTGTGCCTGGGGCCAGCACCCTGGCCTGGTCTGGGGCAGGGCTCGGCGCAGGCAGTCAGTGGGCATCTGAGAGGGCTTTGCTCTAGCTCTGGGCTGTCTCAGTTCCAGAAGGTGGTGTCCCTGCACCCAGCCAGCCCTCCCCCCCGCCAGCCCCCTGGTACTCCTGCCGGGCCCAGGGGTCCAACCCCGGAATGCAGCCCCGCCCCCAAGGAGGAGAATGTCATGCTCAGCTGAGTTTCTCAGCTCCACAACTGCCCTCAGCTCAGCCCAGACGCCCTTGAGAACAGGCCCAATCAGCTTTTATAGGAATCTACCCCAAGCTCCCCAAACTTGCTCACCTCTCCTTCAAGAGGCTCAAGCAAATCTCACCCACTTCCTGGTGTCTGCTTCTCCCCACGTGGCACGGCTCAGGTCAGGACCTCAGGGTCCTGGGACGGAGCCACAAGGCAGGCTCTCTGCTCATCGGGGAGTTCTCCCTCTCCCTCTCCTTCTCTTCCTACCCCTGAGCGCTCTCTCTCTCTCTCTCTCTCTCTGACAAATAAAATCTTGAAGCTGGAGAAAGTCACTGCCCACTGCCCTGCCTCATTCCCGGATTAGGGGTGAGGACCAAGGCTAGGAGGGCCACTCCAAGCTGAGATACATGGGCACAGCCGGAGGAAGGTGGGAGTGATGGTGGGGAGGACTGAGATGGCTGGGGCCAAGAGCAGCTGTCATTCCTGGCAACCCGGTGTGTCTCCCCCTGCCGCCCTACGGCCCTGAGCAGGTGGCTTCTACATCAAGAAAGCGAGGCCATCAAGTCCCACCTGCTCCAGCAAGCCTGCAGACAACTCCCTGACAGTCCTGTCCCCACGCACTTACTGTTCCCAGATGGAAGACTGAGTGTGTGTTCTCATGGAGGAGGGGTCTCTCCAGGCTCCTGGACCCCTTGGCAGGTCCTCTGGGGAAGGGACAGCACAGGTGAGTGTAAGTCCTCTGGATAAGACAGGCGCCTCCCCCAAGGCTCCCAGTAGGCACAGTCCCTGCAGTCAACCAGGCCCTCCAGGGTGACCCTGAGTGGTCTTGCCCCCCGTGAGTAGCCTGGCAGCCCAATCAGAGAACCGCCCCACTGGGTATGCACCAGCGTGGGAGGGGCTGAGGTCAGGCAGGCCCGCTAGCTCTGGGAGGGTCCCCTGCAAAGCTGTGGCCTGAGAGGCCATAGCAGCGGGCAGGTGCATGGGCGCTTGGCTCCCCCTGCCGACAGACCACGAGCACTGCATCTTCATCCTCAGTGCCCTGTGGGACCATGCAAGGGGGCGAGGGGGCTGTCCCCCAGGCCCGGGGTTGGAGACGGGGACCCGCAGCCACTTCCCAGCTGCCCCAGGACCCAGGACCCAACTCTATGTCTTATTATCACTATCATTTTCACTGTTATTATAAATGCACATGGCATCGCACTCCCCGTCCTCACCAAGTGCACCCTTCAGTGGCGTTGAGCACATTCCCCTTGGGCGCGGCCACCACCAGGTCTGTCCCTAGAACTTTCTCCTCGCACTGAAGCTCTGTCCCCATGAGACGCTAGCCCCCATCCCCTGCCCCCGCGCTGGTGCCCACCGTCTCCTCTCTGTCTCTGTGGCTTGGACGCGTCTCAGCACCTCCCAGAACGGGACCCCTACAGTGTGTCCTTCCGTGTGTGGCTCATTCCACTCAGCATCACGTCCCCCGGGTTCATCCAGCTGGAGAAGGTGTCAGAGTGTCCTTCCTCTTCCAGGCCGAGGACAGACCACAGTGTGGATCGCTCACGTTCTGTTTACTCATTCACCGTCATCCACGTCCCTTTTAAGTGAACAAAGCAAGTTCACCTTCTTTTGATTTCAACTTAGTAGAATCAATCAGAAAATGTTGTGAGGAGAATACACCACAATGTTATCCCTGGTCATTGCTGGATCTGGAGGGATTTGGAGGGATTTTTAATTTATGTTCCTTTCTGTTTTCTCATTTTCCCGCCATGCCGGAAGTGGCCCTTGGTGGGTTTTATGTCGTGTGTGTGTGTGTGTGTGTGTGTGTGTGTTGCAAATGTGTGTGTGCATGCCTGCTTGCATGTGTGTGCGTGCGCATATGTGTGCACGTCTGATGTGTGTGTACATGTATGTGTGTGCACATGTGCACTCCTACTGCATGCACCGACCTCACTGACTTGATGAATACATGAAGCGTGCGTCAGGGTGAGAAACGGGGGCCACCTGGTCACTTCCTGTGGCCTGACTAGACGGTGGTCTCTACCAGGGGCCAGGAGCAGGTAGCCACGTTGCTCACAAGAAGAACAGGACCAGTGGGGAGAACAAGAGTGTGCCCCAGAACTTGGGGGGTCGGGGCTGCCATCCCCCCTGCACAGCACCCCTGTCCCTGCAGGCACGTGGAGCGCCGTGGGATCTGCAAGTTCAGGGCGCAGGTGGACACTCAGGTGCACGGACCGGACCGACCACAGAGCCCCCCAAAAACCCAGTGCCCAGATCCAGGGGGAAGTTGGCTCTGGGGAAGGGGCAGGCAACCGCAGGGTCCAACTCCTTGGCTCTGGCAGTCACCCGAGGACCTCACTGTGAATTTCACTTCTGACTATCTTGGGGTCTGCATGCAGTACCAGGTGCGGAGGAAATGTGGGGGGCAACAGGCACACTGCTAGGACCCGCCACCATCGCCGCAGCGACGGGCTGGCCACACTGGTGCCTTGCAGGTGCGCAGGGCCTCCCTGGGCAGGTGCTCAGGCCTCAGAGGAAGGAATGACCCCACCCCAAGCGAGCGAAGGCAAGGGTGGCTCCTCCTCCCTGCAGGTCCCCCTCTGGTGTCCCTCCTGCAGCCCTAAGGACCCCTCGATGGAGCCACTGTTGATCTGAATAACTGCAGCTCAGCAAATTTAGAACACAGCTCCTGGTTTGCACACCTTCCCCCACTGCAGAGGTTCAGGGGGCGCCTTGCCCAGATCACCAGGGCATACCCCACAATCTGTGCGGAGATGCGGGTGACCCAGTGGGGCTGGTGCAAGGGAGCTGGGACAGCCCAGAGATAGCACAGAGACAGCACACAGACAGTCAGAGACAGCGCAAACATAGCACGGAGACAGCCCAGATACAGTCAGAGACAGTGCACAGCCAGAGACAGCTCAGAGAGAGCACAGAGACAGCAAGAGATAGCCAGAGGTAGAGCAGAGAGAGCCCAGAGGCAGCCAGAGAAAGCACAGAGACATCACCGGAAATACCCCTAGAAGCCTGGAGGAAACAGGTCCTTGGCCTCAACGGTCTGTGGAGCAGCTGGGCCATCAGGTGGTAACATAGCTGGGTGAGCACATGCTGGGGCTGAAGGCTGAAGGCCAGCACACAGAGCGTCCCTGGCCAGTCCACAGGCCCCACTCAGGGAGCACAGGTGACATCCCTATTTTTTGTTTGTGTTTTCCCCCATTCATAGAAATAATACACATCATTTCAGGGAAAAACAGAAATGAAGTGAATCGAAAGGAAATAGATACCATCTCTTGCAAACTTATTTTAGAAAGAAAGAATCTCATTTGGCCGTGCAAACTGCTTTTTAATGTTTTAAACGAGATTCATGTAAAATTAAATAACAGGGAAGATGCCAGATTTTTTTTTACTTGATTTGTTATGATCATTTTACCACTTGGTTATTGTAGAACCCTTTTCTAAAGTTAATACTTGATGATTGCAACACAGAATAAAGAGATTCACAGGGTGGAAACCCTCTGCAAAGCAAGGAAATATAAAGTGGAGGAGGGGAAGGGGGGAGGGAGGTGAAGAGAGAAGGGAGAGGAGAGGGAGGTACAGGAGGGGGAAGGGAGGAGGGAGAGGGAGAGTAGGGGGAGGAGGAGAGGGGAAGGGAGGAGAGAGTAGGGGGAGGAAGAGGGAGAGAGGAAGAAGAGGAGGAAGGGGGAGGAGGGGAAGGGAGGAGGGAGAGGAGGGGAGGTACAGGAGGGGGAACGGAGGAGGGAGGAGGGGAAGGGAGAAGGGCAGGAGGGGGAGGGAGGGGAGGAGAAGGAGGATGAGGGGGAGGAGAGGAGAAGGAGGGCGAGGGGGAGGAGGAAGAGAAGAAGCCGCGCACCCAGGCACCCAGGAGCGTTGGCAGTGAGGTGTCTGTCCAAGTCTGCTGAGACAGGGACCTGGAGCTCACAGTCCCACGCCGCCGGGATGCGCATGTGCCAGCCTGAGGCCATCACATCTCTGACTAAACGCCACGCAGCCAGGGTTCCAGTTGCCATTTGGTTTTCCACGTGGCTCCGTCTCCTGGGAAACCACACTAACCACCCTGGTGTCCGACTGCGTTCTGTTCTGGCGGTGGTTATTTTGATGGGACATTGATCTGCTGCTGGAAGAATCGATTACGTGTCTTGGCCAATAAGCATCCTTCCCTGAGGAATGAAGTCACTGTTATATGCTCACAGAATAACATTTCTTGGCCAGGAGATAGGAACCTGACACTGTGGGACCCTGAAGTTGCGTCTCGATGGTATCCCCGCCTACAGCCGTCTGGCACACCCACCCTCGTGGCCCCCTTCCTTCTTGCTCAAAGTTTCTACAGGGACTTCTAGCAACCAAGGGGCCCAACGTTGGTACGGCATGCCCGTGCCCACGGATAGTCTCCTCACTACCCCTGTGAGCCTCACCATAAATCGTAACCAAGGCAGGGCAGGACAATTTCAACAAGCAATCCGTGTGAAAAATTTTAAGAAGGTAGTTGCTGTTTTTGAAGTTGGACACCTTGTTTCAGACCCTGACTCCCGTGTCTTCCTCTCCACGCCTGTCTCCTTGTAGCAGACAGTGGACGATGCCCCTCGAGGGGCTGCTGTGGGGTCAGACAGCGCAATGCTCCCCACGGCCAGGGTGGGCTGCCTGGGTGGCTATGCACTCAGTGTTGGCCCGGGAGATAAGAGCTGCGTGGACTCAGCCGTGTGAGATCCAGAAGAGGAGAAGCTTGAGAAAAACAGAGGGCTGGCATGAGGAGCACCCATGGAGCCGACAGGGCAGAGCTGACCACCGGGGCAGGAGGAGAGAGAGAAGCAAGGTGAGGGGCCTCTACCACGGAGACGCCCCCCTCACTGGTGGGGGATGGGGCTCCTGGTCGAATGCTGATGAATATTGCACAGTTCCTAAAAAATCAAGTCAGCTTCAAACCTCTAACCCCAACAGTGCATAGGAAGGAGATCCTGCCGACAGCATGACCTGCTGAGGTCGGCCTCCCAGGCTCCCGGGGGGACTTACGAGGGTCTTCCCCTGGGACCTGAGGCACACAGACAGCAACAGGAGGGCAGAGCCGTGCGATCTCCAGTAAGATGGGTGAGGCTGAGAGCCATGTCTGGGGAACATGCCCCCTTGGAAAGCTCGTTGAGTCCTCAAAACAGGAGGCAGGAGTCCTTGTCCTGCATTGAAGAGTAAAGTCTGGATGACGTCCCAAAGGTGACCAAACAGGACATCCCTCACTCATGTCCCCCTCGACAAAAGCAACGTGGCATGCGGCCACAGACAACAGTGGTTTCAAGGGGCTGTGGGGTCCAGCCAGGAGCCTGTGAAACCCCACTGTGCTCCAAGACCGAGGAAAGCTGGTTTGAGAAGCCAGGCCCCCACCCAGGCTGCTGACCCGGGGACCAAAGGCTGCTGAGCAGGAAACCGCCCCACACCTCTGAGGACTCAGCCGCTCAGCCGGTCTGTCACCAACACCAAATGCCAAGGGACCTGGAAGGAGTCTCCCTCACCTTTGCCTGGGCCCAGGGCAGCCCCAGCACTCCATGTGCCACACACACACATGCACACGCACACACGGACACGCACACATGCACACGCGCACACACACACACACACACACACCATGGACAGCAACCTGTGCCCATTCCCGAGCCCCCAACAGGGGCGAGAGAGAGCTCTTGCAGACAGCTAGTGGGCATGCCCAGAAAGCCAGCCCAGATTCGCGGGCCAGGGAGAGACCCAAACAAGGTTTAGCACCCTCTGGGAAAGCAAAGGAGAGGCTGGGGGCACAGGGCTTGACTTGGCAGGTAGAGGGAAAGCGGGCAAGCTAATAAATTCTGCCACGGGTGGGGGCAAGGAGCGGGGAGGAGGTGTGTCCACAGGTGTGAGAAAGCCTGAGAATCCCTAACAGAGTCAGAAAGGTATGTCTCTCCGGGAGTCAGTCGGTGAAGACAGTCAGTAACGACTGCAGGTCGTGACTGCCCTTTCCCTTTTGAAGACGGTAGCACAAAACTTCAAGAAACATGAAAAATCAAGGCAACATGACACTACAAAAAAAAAAAAAACACCCACAATTTTCCCAACTTGCCATTTGCCTAGTTAATCAAAATACAGGTATTACGTCCAGAGCACTGCAATAAAGTGAGTATTGCAATGAAGCAAGTCAAGTGAATTGTTTGGTTTCCCCATGCCTATAAAAGTGATGTTTTTACGACCCTGTGGTCTATCAGCGTGCAACAGCATTGTGTCTAAAAAAAGCAATGTACGTACTCTAATTAACAAATACTATATTGTTGGGGTGTCTGGGAGGCTCAGGCGGTTAAGCGTCCCACTCTTGATTTCAGCTCACATCATGATCTCAGAGCCGTGGGATCGAACCCCGTGTCCAGCTCCAAGCTCAGCACGGAGTCTGCTTGAGATTCTCTCTCCCCTTCTTCCCATTCATGAGTACTCTCTCTCTCTCTCTAAAATAAATATATAAATCTTAAAAAAAAAAAAAGAATTAATACCAATCTCTCTAACTCTTCCAAAAAATTGAAAAGGGAAGAACACTCCCAAACTCATTTTACGAGGGCAGACTCACTCTGATACCAAAGCCAAGCAAGGACACTACAAGGGGAAAAAAACCTACAGACCAATATCCCTGGTGAATATAGATTTATCAAAACCTCAACTAAAATTCAACAAAAATTCTCCACTAAATATTTGTAAACCAAATTTAGCCCCACAATAAAGGAGCCATACACCATGGTTTAGTCCTGATGCAGGACTCCGCAAAGCCCTCAGGCAGGGGTCCTTCAAGAACGTCAGAACTCTCTTCTCCCGGGGGGCTCAAGATTAACCTCAGGATTTTCACCAGGATTGTGCTGACTCTGGAAATCAATTTGGGAACAAGGAACATCCACAATGATTAAATCTTTTGATCTATGAACATAACGTATTTTTCCACGTTTTAGGTCTTGAATGTCTTTCCTTCAGGTTTCATTTTTGTTGGGATTTTTATTACATTTTCAACTTTTTATTTGCAATCCGGAGAGATCCCATGGGTCCTTCATCATGCTGCCCCCCGTGAGCCATGTGGGGTTAATTTTTCTATAGGGTGTGACGTTTAGGTCAAAGTTCACTCTTTCCCCTATGGATGCCCAATTGTTCCGGCACCATCAGCCAGAAAGATGACACTTCCTTACCGCTGAATTGGCTTTGCATCTGTGTCCAACAATCCATTGTCTGTGTGGGGCTACGGGTGGACACCGTGTTCCATCCCACCGTCCCGGGTGTCTGTCCCTTTGCCTGTCCCGCACCATCCTGACTGCTACAGCCACAGACATCCTTCACCAAGCACGTGGCTTTCTCCCTTCTTATTCTTCCCCCAAGTCCTTTTAGCTACTCAGGTCCCTTTGCCTTCCAACGTAAAATTTTACAATGACCTTGACCATGACTACTAAGAATCTCCCTGGGATTTTCACAGGAACGGCATTATAGATGTTATCAAGCCAAGGAAATTCCCTTCTATTCCTAACTTTCTGAGAGTGTTTATCCTGATGTTTCTTCTTTATACTCTGTATAGAGTAGAGTACGCCAATTGGTTTTCACACGCTGAACCAGCCTCGGACCCCGGGAACACGCCCCACGTGCTCATGCTGTGTAGTTCTTTGTACACAGGACTGAGTTCCTGCCCATGCTCGTCGAGGACTTCTGTGTCTGTGTGTCCGTGTGTGTGTCTGCCTGTTTGTCTGTGTCTGTGTGTGTGTGTCTGTGTGTCTGTGTCTTTGCGTCTGTCTGTGTCTGTTTGTCTCTGTGTCTGTCTGTGTTGTGTGTCGTGTGTCTGAGTCTGTGTGTCTGTCTGTGTGTCTCTGTCTCTGTATGTCTCTGTTTGTGTGTCTGTGTGTGTGTCTGTGTCTGTGTATGTCTGTGTGTGTCCATATGTCTGTGGTCTGTGTGTGTCTGCGTCTCTCTATGTATCCGTGTGTCCCTATGTCAGTGTGTCTGTGTGTCTGTGTATGTCTGTGTATCTGTCTGTGTGTCTGTGTGTCCGTCTATCTGTGTGTGTGTCCATCTATCTGTGTGTCTGTCTGTGTGTCTATGTGTCTGTGTCTGTGTGTCTGTCCATATGTCTGTGTCTGTGTGTCTGTCTGTGTGTCCATATGTTTGTGTGTCTATGTGTGTGTCTGTTGTCCGTATGTCTGTGTGCCTGTGTCTCTCTGTCTCTCTGTCTCTGTCTGTGTGTCTGTGTGCGTCTGTGTGTGCCTCTCTGTCTCTCCATGTGTCTGTGCCTGTGTGTCTGTCTGTGTGTCCGTATGTCTGTGTGTCCATATGTCTGTGTGTCTGCATATCTGTGTGTCCATATGTCTGTGTGTCTGTGTGTCCACATGTCTGCGTGTATGCGTGCTTTGCTGACTCTGTGAGATTTGGGTGGGCTCAGTGTAATACTGCTGGTATAACATGAGTTGGGAAGGGCTCCCTCCTGTTCCATTTTCTAGAACTGATTGTGGAGATTGGTTCTTAAATCTTCCTTACATGTTTGGGACATGTAACCAGTGAATCCCTCTGGGCCTGGAGGTTTCTTTTTCAGGAATTTTCATCTACAAGCTCAGTTCCCTAATTGCTTGGTCCTGGGTGAGGTCAGCCAGTGTGGTTGGGAAGCCGGTCCCTTCTGTCCAAGGTGTCACAGGGGCCGTGAAAGGAGGAGCCATCTGTCCCCGGGATTCCCCCACCACCCTCCCGGGCCACATCCCCACTTTCAGCACAGATGCTGCCCCTTTGTCTCCCGCCTTTTCCTTGTTAGCAGTTTATCAATGGTATTGATCTTCCCAAACCCAGAGCCTGTGGGGGACTTCGCTTCGTTCATTTTTCTCTGTGTTTCTGTGCCGGATTTATTGATTTCTACCTTTATCTTTATTATTCCTTTCCTTTGTTTGCTCTTCCTTCTTCCTTTCTCGGCTCCTTCAGGGGAGCGCTCAGAGGACTGACAAGAGCCTTTCCCCATTTCCAGCGCCAGCACCGCCTTGGCCACGCCCCCAGGTTGGAATATGCCGGATCTCCCTCGTCATCCAGTTCCAGTGGTCCTTCCGGGTCCCTGGGGCTTCCTTTTGACCCGCGGATTATTTAGAAGCGAGTTGTTTAGTTGCCAAGAGTTTGGGGGCCTTTCCTATTATTTTCTGTTATTAATTTCTACTGTAATTCCCTGTGGTCATGGAAAACACTCCGTGGCTTCACTCGCTCTGTGGCCAGGATGAGCCCATCTTGGGGTGTGGGTGCTTGAAGAGAACGTGCGCCCTGCTGTTGGTGTGTGTGCCCGTCGACGTCAGGGCGGTCCTGGTGGGTGACCCTGGAACCGAGTATTTCCACGTACCTGCTAATTTTCCACGAAGTCACTCCGCCGATTGTCAAGAGAGGTGTACTGATGGCTTCCGCTTAAACAAGGACTGGTCCACGTCTCTCGGACCTGCAGGGGATAAGTGGCCACGTCCGCACGGGCCCCTAGGCAGGCTTTGGCAGCCCCAGGAAGCCCTGCACACCGAGCCCGTGTCCACCTCCTGCCTCTCGGGCCTTGGCCAGAGGACAGCGTTTTCGTTGCTTCCAACCAGGAAGGAGCCCTGGGCAGCCCTGGCTGCACCCGGCTGGCCTCTAAGCCGTGGTCGACAGGTGTGGGGTGGGGGGACCCCACCTCAGCCCTGGGCTGACACGCCTTACGTCACTTTCCCATCACGGTCCCTTGGCCCCAGGTGGGGGACTGGTCGGCTCCGAGTGCACTGGTGTAGACCCCAGGACCCGCCTTTCTGTGCTGTTAAAGCTGTAACAGCACGTCTGGAGCACAGGCCGAGGGCCCCCTGCCAGCCGTGCATCTCAGGGCCGGCCGGAGTCTGGGGTCTGGCCAGGCCCGGAGACAGAGTCCAGATCCTTCCCAGGAGGCCGCTGCAGAGGAAAAGAACTCCCTGGTCATTCTGGAAAGTGCACTGGGCACTAAGGGGCTGCACATAGATGTAGATACATTTGTACTGATATAAACAGTCTACACATAAACACACACACATGCGCACGCGGATCCGCGTGTACTTGAACTCCGTGCGTATCAATGTACAGATACACATATACAGATCACACGGGACACCCCGCCTCTCCTTAGCCCCTCCAGCCCCCCAGGCCTGCAGCCCCCACCAGCTCTGCGCCCCCTCCACCAGGAAGCCTTCCCCTCCCCTGCCTGCCTCCGGGCATCTGCCCACCCAAGCGACGGGGACGCCCTTGCCGTGGACACACGCCTGTGCCCCTTGCCCGGTAGGCCTTCCCGTGTCCCCATCAGAAAGCAGATTTTTTTTTTAAAGATTTTATTTATTTATTTGACAGAGACAGCCAGTGAGAGAGGGAACACAAGCAGGGGGAGTGGGAGAGGAAGGGGCAGGCTCCCAGCGGAAGAGCCTGATGTGGGGCTGGATCCCATAACGCCGGGATCACGCCCTGAGCCGAAGGCAGACGCTTAATGACTGTGCCACCCAGGCGCCCCCCACCAGAAAGCAGATTTTAACAGAAAGTCTCCCGTTCTCTGAACGTTGGGAAGGAAAATGAGATTTTTAAATGCCAGGGGAGGGGACGAGGCTGCGAGATTGTCAAGGGAAGCACAATTTCCTCTGCTGGAGCCCCCCCCCCCAGCTCAGCGTCTGCTGGAGAGGAAGTCCAAGGGCTTCTCCAACCCTCACCCCTGCCCTGGGCCCTGGGAGCCTCTGAGCCAGTGTGGGCACCCTCACACCCTCGCCATCTCAGGTGAGCTGTGATGACGTGGCCATTGGCCTGGCCCTGGGGTCCCGCCAGGGCCTGTTCCAAATCCACACCTCAGCCCCTCTGGCTCCCCGGGCTGGTGGGAGGGCTCCTCCCGCGGCGGGCCCGCTGTGTGCTACCTCTCTGCCCCGGCTGGCTCTGAAGCAGGACATGCCGCCAGGGCAGGGAGTCTGAGGGTGAGGGCAGACACCAGACAGCAGGTCCCCTCCCCTCTGCGCTCCCGCCACGGCCTGGCTGGGCCCCTGATCAGGGGGCTGGGCCGCTCTCCTCTGTCCAGGACCCCCACCACCCTGGTCCCTTCTCACTAGAATGGGCAGTGGGCTGTCCAGGGCTCCCCCGTTGGCCAGCGGACGGCCTTTGTGAAATCCATTGGTCAGCCCCCCCCACACCCGACCCGGTACCGGCCCCACGGCGTCCTGCGGTCCTGACCCTGCAGCCTCCCAGCCCCTCCCCCTTCAGTGACTTGGATATCTGCTGCCCCCCAGAAGACCCCGTTTCTCTGTGCCCAGCAACACCGCTAGTCGTGGCCCCTGGACTGAGGGCACCTCCCGCCCTCTCCTGCAGGCCTCCAGGTGGTGGGACGCCTGCATCGGTGCTTCCCCTGGGGCCGAGGGCCACACCTCATCCGGGGGTGGCCCCAGCCACACCGCCAGCCCTACACCTGCCTTCCTGCCCAAGTTCCACCCAGCAGCTCCCGCCACCCACCCCTCACCCTGGACATCCAACCAACCAAGGAGCCCTGCACAGGAGATGCCTTGAGAGACTGTGGGTAGGAGAGAACTTTCCAGAGAGGAGCGAGAGGCAGGAGGTGTAGCCACTGTGTGCAGGGGCATGACTCAGTGAGACTGGGGTGTGGAAGGGTCCTTGGGCCTAAGAGCCCCGATGAGGAGGGCTGAGGACTGAACCCCACCCAGGGGTCGTGACACCAGTGATGGAGACAGAACCTCCACCCAGGGGTCGTGACACCTGATGATGGAGACGTGACCTTCATCCGGGAGTTGTGATACCTGGTGATGGGGACAGGACCCTCACCCAGGGGTTGTGACCCCTGGTGATGTGGACTGAGCTCAAGACCCCCACTCAGGGGCCATGATGCTCCCCACAAAGAGGGGCAAGTGTATACAATGCCCCCCCAGCCCTGTCTCCACCTTGAGAGCTGGAGGAAACCCCAACCCAGCTGACCCGTAGGACCAGTGGGGATACTGTGTGCTTAGCCCACAAAGGCCATGATGTCCAAGTGATCACAGTGGGGCCTCAGTTTCCCCACCTCTCCTGACTTTCAGGGGCTACTGGGAAGCAGGAAGCCCTGCCTATCTTGGAAGAAGATGGGCTGAGGCTAGGCCCGCGGGGCCAGCAAGCATCCCCAGGCGCATCCCCACGCCAAGAAGCGGCACACGTCCCTGCCCCGGGGCTGGAGAGCTCAAGACAACATCATTCCTGGAAACCTCTGTTTTCTCCACCTGCCCTCAGGACTGTGAAGGCAGAAGGGCCCCTGCCCCCACGCTTCTTCCGCCAACACCTCTTGCCCTGTTCTCACCCCCCAGGCCTGTGGGCCGTGCGTCCCCTCCAGGCCACGGCTCGTGACTCCAGGCGGGGACCTCCGCTCCCCCGCCCGTGAGACCCCGAGCTCAGAGAGCAGTGTGGCCCAGCCCCATGGCTGCCGCACAAAAGGCTCCCTTCGCAGGTGAGGAAATGTTTCAAGTGGTGCTCGCCTGCGGGTGAACGCCGCTCTCCACCACCACGGAGTCTACCACCTCTGAGCATGGTGCTTTCTGGAAGCCTGGAGGGCCCGGGGAGGGCTCAGCGTACGTGCCTATACCACAGGGGCAGCATGGCCCCAGTGACCGAGATCGTTGCAGGGACGGGGGGCCATCTATGACGTGTAGGGGAGCATGAGACGGATGGATGGATGGTAGATGGACAGATGCAGGAAACCTAGATGAAGCCCGAGCGAGCCGGCGACGAGACAGCTCCCGGGCGCAGATAAGGCGTGAGTTTCATTTCTTCTCCGCGCTGTTCTGAATGTGCGGGCTTCCTGCAATGCGTGTGTTACTCTTCTAATCAGAACGGTTAGAGGTTGTCTTCTAAATAATCTGACCTGCATCACAGAAAGCTTCCCAGGTCCGCCAGCACCTTGGCCAGGCTCCTGCAGTCCTCCGCGGCCCCGACAGGAGAGCCTGGGGGGAGCAGGGGAAGGCCAGGTCCTGTCTGAGGGCCTCCACCTCGCGGACGGGCTCCCCCCAGCCCGGATTCCCAGGACCTACCCCAGCCCTCAACTCCAGGCAGCCCTCTGGGGAGCTGCTGGAGGCCACGCAACTGTCAGGGGCCCAAACCATCCCTGTCCGGAGGGGCGTTCAGGCTCACCCGTGTTTGGACTCCAGCCCCCAGGTCAGAGGGTCGCACTAAGGTGTGAGATGTCACTGGCCAGAGCACGGGCCACTGTCTGGAAAGGCCTGATGCAGTCCCCTCCCCAACCGTCCACAGGTGCCCAGATACGGGGACACGCTGAGCAACGTGATGGACAAGGGCCCTGACCCAGCAGATTACGATTTGGAGGAGCAGACAATAACCGTCCCAGAGGGAAGCTTCCCTAGGCCTGTGTAGGAAGGGGAGAGGCCAGGGCAGCAGACACTGAGTCCCCGGTCTTGGCGGAGGGGAGGCACAGAGAGCGGGGACAGAAAGGCCAGCAGGACCCGCCAGGGAGTGACCGTGGCCTCACTACCCCTCTCTCCTCCTGGGCCCAGTTTCCATCCTCAGGCCCGTGCACTGTCTCTTTCCCAGGCTTCCGGGGGGAACATTTCGGGAACTGCCAGCATGAGACTGCAAGTCACTGTCGTTGGCCAGGATCTCGGCTGCTGGCCGTCCTGGGAGGGGCCTGGGCTGAGGGCCCAGAACTCTGCTGAGGGGGTGCGAGGCCAGCACGGTGCTCCTTGGGGCTGGCGGCACCTGAGCCCCAGTGGAAGAGTGTTGGGGCTGAAACATCTGGAAATGCATGGAGCACAGGCTGAGGGCCTCGGGGGACTGCTGTCCTAGGCTGAGGTCACATGGCACTGGCCCTCAGTCACCCTGGGGCCCCTTCCCTGCCTAGGCCCTTAGGGAAGAAGGATGGAGGAAGCTCCCTCCCCACCCCAGGAGTGCCACCACCGCCACGTGGTCTGGCTGCCTGCCATAGGTGGGCCCTTCTGGGAAGAGGACTTCCGGGTGGCCACCCGGCCCTGCGCAGAAACAGCTGGGACAGTCCCTGGCCCGATGCTGCTCTAACACAGGCAGCCGTTCTTGTAGAAATTTCCAAAGAAGACACAAGGCCCCACAAGAGACACAGCCTGTCCTTCCAGATCACCCCCCACACCCAGGATCTGAGTGCAGGATGCGGGCACTCCGTTGGGGGGGGGGCATCACAGGGAAAACACTGTGCTGGACAAATCATTGACATAAGATACGCTATTGACTTCAGATGTGCAATAAGGCGACTGGATGTTTGTAAGCCGTGGGACGCGATCAGCATGATACCTCGTTAACACCCACCAGCACTCACTGTGACAGATTTCCTTTTCTTGTGATGACAACTTTCAGGATCTACTGTCCCCACGACCTTCACAAATGCAGCCAGGCCCCCCATCCCACCCCACTGCCCTTCAGGCACAAGGAAGAGAAATGGCGCACCTTATCAGGGACTTTTTTAAGTTTTTAAAACGTGTCCCTGATGCAGCTGGCCTGTCCGAGGCGGAAGCCTCTGGGCCAGTTGGGCCAGCGCCAGCACCTCCCCCACATTCCTCCTCCCACTGCCGCATTTAAAGGCACCTGGGGCCCACAGGCCACCATCTGCCACCCGCCTGCCACCCGCCACCATGCGCTGTCTCGCCAGCCTAACTCTGGCCCTGCTGGCCCTGGAGGCCGCCCTGGCTCTGGCCCCGGCCCCAGCCCTCACCTTGCCAGGTAGGCCTGAGCTGCCGCCCCTCAGGAGGCGCCCAGGAGGGTCCTCCCAAACTCCCTCTTCTCCAGGTGCGTCCCTGACACACCGCTGGCCCTGATGTGTTGGTGACAGGTCGGGAGGCGCAGAGTGGAGGAGGCTGGCCCCTGGGGGTTCCCCACAGCAAAAGAGCAAGGCACTGCCTGGAGAACCCCACGTGCTGCAGGGCCTGGGCCATTGTCCCCCGACGACTGTGGCAGGACAGCTCCCAGAGCATGGTGGGCCTGTCCTTGGCCCCCTGGGTCTTAACCCCAGCGCTGCCCTTTTGTCCCCAGGTCACACCCCGCATATTCTTTTCCTTTCAAGAAAGGGTGCAAGTTAGGGTACTGTGGACCAGACTCCCCTTGGTTCCCACTCTCGCCCCCCCTTACCTTCCCCCAAACCGAGCAGCCTCCGTGGAGGCAGTCCACTGGGCCCCCCACCCACCTGCCTGTCCTGTGTGCAGGGCAGGCCATGTGCCCGGAGCTCAGCTCCTCGGAGGAGGATGCCTGCACGGTCTCCTGCAACTCGGATGAGAGCTGCCCCCGAGGCACCAAATGCTGCCCCAGGAGCCCCTGCAGCCGCTCCTGCATGGTCCCTTTCATCGGTAACACCGCGGCCCCTGTGCCCCATGCCGAGGCCTGTCTGGGGGTGGGAGGAGCCAGCTTTGTCCAGGGTCCACCCTGAGTGGGCACCCACACCCCTCTTAGTGACCCGCCCCCCCAGCCCCCTAAACTCCACCCGGCAGTGAGCCCGTTCCCCTGCCGGCCAACCACTGAGGCTCGCCCACCTCCTCCCAGCGTTGCCCAGGCCCAGCTCCGCGAGGCAGAGGCCGCAGTCCCCTCCCTGGGGGCTCTGGGTGCGCAGCGTTGGCGCTGGGGGCCGGGGCACCAGCTGCAGGGCAGTCCCAGGGCCTGAAGGGCCGGCCCTCTCTCCCCAGCTCCCGCGCAGAAGGCAGGCCGCTGCCCCCACGTGCAGGCCCCGCTGATCTCAGCACCCTGTTTGGAGAGCAACGAGTGTTCCAGAGACGACCAGTGTGCGGACAACAGGAAGTGCTGCCTCAGCGCCTGTGCCATGCGGTGTCTGGAGCCCGAGGCAGGTGAGCGCCCCACACCCTCCCCGGACAGCGCCCCGGCCTCGGCCACCGATGCAGCAGAAGGTCTGGGCTGAGTGGGTGTCGGGCAAGCAAAGGAGGCACAGGCCCAAGAGACTTGCCCAAACAGGACAGCAGGACGTGGTCCAGCCCGGCCGGAGCAGGGCCTGTGCCCTCGCCACGTCACCTTGGGAGGCGGCTGGGCTCCCAAATGCAGGAGGAAATGTGGCTCCTGGCCCCTGGGACCGTGCCTGCCTGCGCACCACGGGGAGGGCTGGGGAGGGATGGGTGTGGAGCGGCCCTCCCTCCCCTGCCCCCCTCATGGTCGGTTCCGCGCCTCTGAGGCCTCCGTGTCCCCTGCAGAGGAACCCCTTCAGTGAGGGGCTTCCCCAGGAGCCCCTGGCTGCCAGGAGTGACCGGCCCAAGTCTGCTTGACAAGAAACCCTCTCTCTCGGATCCAGAGAGCACAAGATGCTACCTACCTGCTGCTAATAAAAACCCACTTGGCTTCACGTCTGTCTGTCTGTCTGTCCGGGGCACCTGCCAGGAGGGACAAAACACACAGGCCTCCGGGAGCTCCAAGACTGCGCACCTGGCCCTTGGAGCCCTGGACCCGCTGAGAGGCGTTGCTGGCATGGGGACCGGGGCAGAGTGGAGCCTGCAGGGAGGGCTGGGGCCCCGAGGTCGTCGTGGCCTCTCTCCACAGCAGCCCATGACCCCGTCCAGTGGCGGGTGCAGAGGGCAGGCGTGGTTATAGGGAGCCTCGGTGCCGACGCCACTCGGACAGCCTTGTTAGGACCTCCAGGAAAGTGTGCATGCCCACCAGACACGCAGTGGGCACCCCACAGCTAAGCCCCGGGGTTCCCACCATGCTGTCCCGACTGCAAACACCCACCCCCCAAAATTTCCGGAGGCCACCTGCACCCTCACTTAGCTCCAGATTCAGGAGTTCCCACAAACCCCACAGATTCATTAAGTTGTGAGGACGACCCATAGAACTCCCAAAGCACAGTCTGTTTTAAAGGACACAGACCAGCAACAGCCAAATAAAGACCCCACCCTGGAGGTGGGGACGGGGACGTGGGAGCAGGTGTCCCTGCTGGGCTGGGCTGTACCACCTCCCAGCACACCCTCACGTCACCAGCCCGGAAGCCCCCTGAGCTTCGGTGTCCAGAGGTCTTCTCGAAGCTTCATTAACAGACGTTAGGATGAAGCCACTGGCCATTGTTGACCAACTCAGCCCCGGCCCTCAAACCTCATGGCTGGCTCCTCGGGCCACCGGCCCCTATGCTGTGCCATCGAGGACCCCCAGCCCAGAGCCACCTCCTCAGCATTAACTCAGGTATGAGAAAGGAGTCCTTGCAAATATCACAGGATGCTCGTATCACGCAGGAAACTGCAAGGTTTTGAAGTGCTGTTCCAGGGAGGGACAAAGACCAGAGCTCTTGCCTGCACCTCAGCATGCAGCCGGCCAGCGTGGGCGCTTTCTGCCAGCCTGGCCCCAGCTCGTGCACATGCAGCCACCTGCCACGTGCGTGCCCGCTGACATGTCAGGAGCTGGGGAGACAGGATGGATCATCCCAAATGCAAAGGGCTCCGACCAGTGGCTGAATTTTGTTTCTGGACCATTCTCCAGCAAAAGGAAAAAGGATTCCTTGGAGACTTGTTGAGTGAACACGGGACAAGGTCACGTGGGGCCCCGTGTGCCAGAAAGCGTCACCAGCCTGCAGCCACCACCAGCCAACTGGGGCCCCAGCAGCGTATGGTGGAGGACAGGAAGCCCTTCTTACAGAAAATGCTAGTTAACACGGGGAGGGGGGAGGAACCGCAGGACTAGAAGCCCACCATCCGCAACTCTAAAGCCATCATACTCCAGGCAGCATCATCAGATGCTGGGGAAACCACTGGGAGAAAGTCACAGTCTCAAAGCATCCCCCATACTTGCTCATTATTCACCAGGGGGAGCTCCTTCCACAGCAGAGAGCGGGTCCCCAACAGATCCAAGGGATCGAACCCGGCACCACACATTCTAGGACCACCATGGCTCTGTGTGTCCCAGGGCGACCCAAGGGGACCACGACACTTACATGTGGTGGCCTTGCCAGAGATGTGCCATCAGATGAGTGCAGTTTCCACTCAGTGTTATAGAAGGGGGGGGGAGGTGGGGGAGGGGAGAAGGGGAGGAGGACCTGAGCCCAGCCTGGGCAGCTGAACCACGCAGCCCACCCTGCCTCAAGCTCAGAGTGAACCAGGCAGGAGGGAGACACCCCAGCCCCCCACTGCCATGCTGGGGGACCCCTCCCCTGCAGAAAACACCATTCCCTCCATCCCTGCGTTAGCCAGGCATCCGGCTTGTCAGCTTGATGCCCTAACATCTGCCCTACAGGCATACGGTGGACACTTACTCACCTCCCCACACCCCTCCTCAGAAGCACTCCTCCTCCCCCAGGTAAGGGGGGGGTCCTTTTCAAATGTAAATCAATACGGAGCCCATGCCCCACCCCCCAACTCCATGGGGGTCTTACTCCAGGCCACTCCTCCCCTGCCCCCTCCTCGCCCCCAGGGGCCAGAGGACCAGGAGCAGCCCCCACACAGCAGAGCCGGCCCTGGCCAGGTCCTCCCCCCAGAAACCCCGGAGAGGCTCCTGCCCACAGCGGCCCTCCCCTGCCTCCTGACCAGGGGCTTCCCCGTGTGGCCCTGTGTGCGCGGAGTGCCCCTCTTCCTGACAACCTGTCTTCAATGACACCCATCTCCTGCTGTGTTGGCCTCGCCAGACCTAGGATTTCCTATGACACAGCCGCTTTCGGGGGCTCGATGTCCATCCAAGAGAGGAGCATGGGGTGGGGGGGTCCTCTCCCTGTTCCACCACCTCCCACCGCGTGCTCATGGCAGCCCACCCCAGAGCTCACAGGCCCTGCCAGCTGGCCTCCTGCCCAGCCCACCCAGCTCCGTCCCCCTGAAGCACCGCTCCTCCGTGCTGGAGCCCAGGTGGGCTGGAGCCAGGAGAGGCTAGGAGGGCGGTCAGCACAGCTCAGGGCCAGCCCCCCACACCGTACTGAGCACACACCATACCACGCCAGAAGGCCCTGCAGGACGTCCTGGTGGACGCAGTAGAAGGATGGGCAAGGGAAACATGGAGGAGGAGGGGCAGGGATGGAGGAGGCTTAGAGGAATAGAGTGATGAGGAGGAAGACGCAGGAAGGAGAAGAGATGCAGGAGAAGGAAGGATGATGGAGAAATGGAGGACAGAGGGAGACAGGGAGGGAGTGAAGGGATGGAGAGGAGGAAGAGAAGTGGCGGAGGGAAGAGGAGGGATGGAGGGGTGGAGGGATGAGGAGGAAGAGAGGAAGAGGAAGGAGAGATGACAGAGAAGGGATGAAGGAGGAAGAATGTAGGAGGCAAAGGGAGGAGGGATGGATGAAAGGGGAGGTTGGATGTGTTGGTCTATGGGTTTGGGGGACCTGACTTCTGGCAGGATTCAGGGTTCGGGAGGGAGGGCAGAGAGCTCACCATCCTTTGCCAGCTGGGAGGGAGCCTCTGGCCAGGTTGGAGAGGCGCTGGGGGTTCAGGTCTGTAGGAAGTCTCCATGCACCCTTGGGCAGCCCCATCCCCCTTCCCCGGCCTCAGTTTCCCACAGGTAAGGAGGGTCTGTGGGACAGGGTCATGTGTCCCCCGGAGCTGAGGCCAGGCTGAGCGAACAGCCTGCAGGTCTGATCCCTCTTTCTCCTCCTCCTCCTCCTCACCAGGGGTCTGGGGAGGTCCCAGGGGAGGGTCTTTCCCCAAGAGGGGAAAGCCTGTGACCAGGTCCGTTGGGGAGTCCCCAGGCTCACCCCCAGGCTCTGTGATTCTACAAAGGACTCAGTGCAGCGCCTTGGCCACAGCTAAGATGTCTCATAGCAGTAGGAGACCGCAAACCCTGCACACAGAAGAGGCACAGGGTTGAACTCTGGACGAGGCCAGGCAGGAGCTTCCAGACCGGCCCCCAGGAGCCACTGGATTCCCCAACAACCGGCGTGCGGTGATGTCCGCCCAGGAAGCTCATCCGGAGTTTTCCCCGGAGCTGGTCTGGGGGACCCCCTCCGCCCAGCGCAGGCTGAAATCCAGCCTGGCAGAGGGGACAGCGGTGCCAGCACCACACCTCACCATCCAGGGTAGGCCCAGGAAGGCGCTCTTGTGGGGGGAACAGTAGAGGAGCTGTGCCCCCAGCCACCAGACAACCCTAACCCCCCTCACCACCACCACCAGCCCTTGGCCAGTCTGCACGACGCTCTGGGTCTGTCCCTCTCCCTGTCAGCAAGCACGCTGGACAGGGTGGGCTGAAGTCTCCCCAGCAATCCTTCCCCCTCGAACCCCTCGCGTTGAGCCTTCTTGTCAGCCTGGTGCTCTTGGCCTCCAGGTCAGCCAGGTGCATGGAGGGCACTGTCCTTCCCCAGCACCTTGCTGAGGGCACCGGGCTGGGACCCCAAGACCACTCTGCCCCCAAGTCACCAACAGGCTGGGGGGTAAGGGAGCAAGCCGGGCTGGCCTCACTGGAAGGGGTACAGGAAATAGGGTGGTACGGGGCGTAAGGAGGAGGAACGTGGAGGGGCGCTAACAGAGCAGAACAGGAGGGCACCACGAACGTAGCCCCCTGAATCTTCCCCGCATCCGGCTGGGTCCACTGCCTCTGATGGCAGCGGCCGTTCCAAGCTCAGCGCTCAGGAACAGTCTGAACACCTCCCACCAAGTCAGATCCTCTCCCCCAACCCACAAAACAGAGGCACTATGTTTCCCAGCCCCGCCCACCCACAAGGACAGGAGCCTCTCTGAGGAGCGTGGCCGAGGGCCTCTGAATTGCCTCAGCCCCTCGGAGCATGGGCCCACCTGTGAAAATCTGAGTGACCGTGGGGGCGCTAGATGTAGCCCCCAGGCCCAGACGTCACTCCCCCGAGAGTGAGGTCGGAGGCCCCCACGGTCTGGGTGGCCGAGACCACCACCAGGCCGGGGATGCAGCCCACGGGCCATGTTTGCTGGAACGCTGACTCCTGGCTCCTGGGAAGTAGGAGAGGTTCTGAGGGGCCATACCGGGCTCTGGGTGGGCTGTCTCTGGCTCCTTGCCATGGCCGGTGAGTCTCCAGACTCCGGGCCCCAGGCAAGCCACCATCACAACCTCCAGGAGCAATGGTGACAAGAACGGCGGCCCCGGCAAGGTCTGCGTGCTCAAACCTGACGCCCTTGTTCCCAGGCCAGCTGTCCCCCAGCCCAGGCTCCCCAAACGTTGGCAGCTCTGACAACATCTCCACTGTCCCGCCAGCCCAAAAGGAAGGAACTAAACAGCCGGCGACGACAGGTGCCCTAAATGTGGCCTGACGGCGAGGCCTACTTGTGGGCCAGAGGCCCCTCTTACAGGCCCCCCGCTTTCTGTGACGGCCCTGCTTTTACCAAGACCATTCACGTAACCTACATCTACCCCTCAACGTGTAGAACCCAGTGGCTCCTCCTATTCTCTCAGTTAACGGGGCAACCGTCCAACCCCAGAGCGCTTCCAGCACCCAAACCGATCCCCACCCCACGACCCCAGCCCTGGCAAGCGCTGGTCCACTTGGGCACGAACGGACCTGCGTCTCCAGGACAAGGCGCACGGATGGAAATCACACGGCGAGTCGTCTCCTGTCGGTTCTCTGTCACTGAGCATGTTGTCAAGGCTCATCTCGGGTGACGCTGGCTGGCAAACATCCCATCGGACACACACCGCATTGTGTGTTCGTTCATTCGTCGATGATCATTGGACTGTGTCGAGTTCGGGACTTCTGGGAACGCTTGTGAAACAAGCATTGGCGCTGACATGTCTTCCATCTTCTCAGGTTGTGCCCCTAAGAGTCAGAGAATTTCGAGAAACTGCCCCATTTTCCAAAGCAGCCACACCATGTCAAACGCCCACTGGCAACGCTCGGCATGCCGAGCTCCCCACGCCCTCGCCAACACCCGTCACCTTCTGGGTTCTGTGGAGGTTGTTTTCACAGCAGCCATGTAGGTGGGTGCAAAGGGGCACCTCACTGTGGCTGTGAGCGGCATTTTCCCGAGGACCGGTGACGCTGAGTGTCCTTTCCTGTGCTTGTTGGCACGTGTGGGGCTTGGGAGAGACGTCTACTCAAATCCTTTGGCCAGTTTTTAACTGGGCAGCTGCCCCTTACCGTAGAGGTGTAAGAGCTCTTTGCCTTTGCGTCTCGGAGACACACCCCGTCACTGCGCGCTGCTGTTCATTGCTTCTGCTTAATATTCATCTTCTAGAGCAATTTGAGGTTCACGGCAAAACCGAGTGAGAAGTAAAGTGAAATCTACGTCGTCCCCACAGCACACACGCATGCCCTCCCCCCACTATCAACATCGCACACCAAAGGGGACATTCGTTATGACCAATGAACCACAAGGACTCATCATGGACACCCAAAGTCCACAGCTGACGTGATGGCTCCCTCTTGGTGCGTATATCCGATGGGTTTGGACAAAGGTGCGATCCCCACCCGTTATTGTATCACATAAAATAGTTTCACTGCACTAAAGATCCCGCACTCCGCCTAGTCACCCTTCCCACCCCCAACCCCTGGCAACCACTCGCCTCTCCATGGTGCCCATAGTTTTTTGCCTTTTCCAGAATGTCATGTGCTTGGAATCACACAGTACGCGGCCTTTGCAAATGGGCATCTTTCACTTAGCAACATGCATTCGAGGTTCCACCACGTCCTCTCGTGGCTTGACAGCTCACTCTTTTCTTTTTTTTTTTTTTTAAAGATTTTATTTATTTATTCGATAGAGAGAGAGACAGCCAGCGAGAGAGGGAACACAAACAGGGGGAGTGGGAAAGGAAGAAGCAGGCTCCCAAGGGAGGAGCCTGATGTGGGGCTCGATCCCAGGACTCTGGATCACGCCCTGAGCAGAAGGCAGACACTCAACTGCTGTGCCACCCAGGCGCCCCGACAGCTCACTCTTTTCTAATGCTACGTAATACCCCACCATGTGGATGGACCACAGTTTGCTTAGCCGCCCCCCCCCCCGAAGGGCACCCTGTTTGCTTCCAAGTCTTGGTAATTAGGACTGAGGCTGCTAGAAACATCTGGGTGCAGGTCCCCGTGAGGATGTAAGTTTTCAGCTCCTCGGGATGAATATCCACCAGCACGACTGCGGGCCTGCGTGGCATCTGAGTGTGTTCTGGCCACTGTCACAAAAATACCGTCAACTCTGTCTTACGAACAACAGAAATCTGTTTCTCACAGTTCTGGAGGCTGAAGGTCTGAGATCGGGGCACCAGGACGGTTGTGGGAGGGCTGTCTGTTCTGTACTGTGGACTTTTTGCTGTGCTCTCACGTGGTGGAAACTCAGGGGCTCTCTCGGGTCTCTGTCTCCCCCTTTTTTTTTTTTAAGATTTTATTTGAGAGACAGAGCAAGAGAGAAAAAGAGAGCAACGAGCGAGATGAGGGGTGACGGGAAGAGGGAGAAGCAGGCTCTCCACTGAGCGGGGAGCCAGACACAGGGCTCGATCCCGGGACTCCGGGATCATGACCTGAGCCAAAGGCAGACGCTTAACCGACTAAGCCATCTACGCGCCCCTATGTCTCTCTTTTTTTTTTTTTTTTTGAAGAGAGAGCACACATGTAAGAGAAAGGAGGAGGCAGACTCCGTGCTGAGCATGGAGCCCCACTATATAGGGCTCGATCCCACAACCCTGATGAGCTCATGACCTGAGCCAAAACCAAGAGTCAGACGCTCAACCGACTAAGTCACCCAGGTGCCCAGGACACTAATCCCACCATGAGGCCTCCACTCTTGTGACCCAATCAGGTCCCAAAGGCCCCACCTCCTACCACCGACACCTAGGTCTCAACACATGAATTGGGGCGACACATTCGGTCCATTGTACATGGTAAGAGTATGTTTAGTTTTGTAATAAAATACAGAACTTCAAAAGCCAGTGTACCATTTTGCAGTCCCACCAGAAACAGATGAGCAGACATCTGAGGGTAGAAACAAAACCAGGATGAATAATAACAGCAGGAGGAAAAAGAACTACACAGGGAAAAGAAAAACTTAGGAAAAAAAATCCCTATCACCAAAATCCTTACAGAGGTAAGAGAAAATATCGCAATCATGGGGGAGAAATAGTATAAACGGGAACATTCAAAAGCCAAAAAGGGGCTCTTGGTAAATCAAAGTGTGACAGCAGAAATCAGGCTTTGGGAGAAGAGAGGGAAGCTCAAGCTGAGGCAATGCCTCAGAAAGTAGAGCAAAAAATAATAATCAGGAGACCAAGAGAAGCGGAGACCAAGAGGAGCAGAGCAAAGGCGGGAAAACCAGGGAAAATCAGAAACCAGTCCGGAAGAGCCAATATTCAAATGTGGGCATTTTGGAAAAAGAGATCAAATGAAGGAAAAGAAATATCCATCCAACTGGACAACAAACTCTTGGCCTGAGGACACGGGTTTTTAGGTTGAGGGCACATCATGGGCTCAAGCAACAGAGGGAGACTCGGCGCATCACTGTGAAATATCAGAACCCCAGGCATAATGAAAAGACAGCTTTTAGAAATTAAATTTTATTAATTTTAGAAACTTAGAAATTTAGTAATCTTTATTAATTTTAGAAATTAAAACAGAAGAAAAAGGAAAGAAGGAGGGAGAGAAGAAAAGAACAGAAGGAAGAAAGGAAGGGAGGGAGGGAGAGAAGGAGGAAGGACAGGCACCACAAACTTCTGGACTCCCCAGAAACGTGAGGAGCTAAGAGGCCCGAGGGTCGTGCAGTGAGCCTTCAAAAGCAGGAAAAGGCTTCTAACCACAGCCAGCCGGCCCGACGAGCCAGCAAGTGGGAGGAAGTCCCTTCAGACCCACAAGGTCCGAATTTGCCTCCGCCCCATCGGCTCTCTAGAGCGAGCCAGGGCGCACTCCGGGAAACGCGCGGCCGCAGGAGCAGCGACAGGACTCCGCAAGGGGGACCCCGCCGACGGCCCCTGGGAAGGGGGGGACCCCGCCGAAGGCCTCGGGGAAAGGGGTACCCCCAGCCCACGCGCCGCCGGGAACGGGGCGAACTGCACAGAGCGGGGAGAACGCGGCGGGAAGGGGCAGTAGCCACGCACAGACCTCAGATGCTTGGAGCTCCTCTTCCCAACACTTCAGTCCTTCCAAAATTACACGTCCACACCTACAAGCCAGAGATTGCACATAAATTCCACAATTGCAAAGAAAACAGAAACCCCGGCAGGACGCTGGCACACCGCCTGCATTTCTGCGCGACCTCGGCCGGGCACCGTCTACATGGCAGCCGCTCCGCACGGGGACCCGGAGCGGGCTGCAAGATGCCCGGCTTTCAGCCCCCCGGTCCTGAGCGCCGCACTCTTCTCCCCTCCCACCTTTCCTGAGCTGCCTAACACCTGTCCCTCCGTTACTTCCCATCGCCTAGTCTGCCCTCAGCAAAGATGGCACCCGGCCAGAAAGGGGCAGCCAGCGTGACTTCCGGCTGTGTGTCCTCAGCAAAGATGGCACCCGGCCGGAAAGGATTGCGGGCGGGACTTCCGATCGGGCGGACCGCGACGAGGCCCGCTTCCGGCGGCGCCCCGAGTGACGTACCGAGGGCGCCGCGCGGCGTGAGCTGAGGACGGTGCGGGGGCACATGGAGGTCAGCGGGAACGCTCTCCGCTGCTGCGTAGGTCTGGTGCGAGCAGGGAGGATGATTCTGGGCGTGGATCCTGAGGGCTGGAGGGCGCGCCGGAATGCGGGGGGTCGGGGTCCCGGGGCTGGAGGGGGGACCGGCCTGCCCGTGCGCACGCGCTCCTCCGCCGCCATCCCGCGTGGTGGCCCGCGGGCGTGGGTGCAGGTGTTCTGCCTGCCCCCGAGGGCCGACCTTTGGGGCTGGTGTTCGCCTAACCGCAGTGGGGCCTCCGGACCTCAGCTCCTTCCCTAGGCCTCAGGGCTGTTTTCCGTGGGGAGCGACCCCGGTGTTCCCGCTGCCGGGGCGCCGTGGATGGGGGATGTTGCCTTTGGGCCCGTGTCCCTCCGGAGCCTCCGCTTTTCGGTGATCAGATCGAACGTATAGAGCTGCGATGCGCTGAGGAGCCAGTGAGGCCTGCAGGCTGTATGCCAAGTTCCAGGAAATCGAAGGTCGAAAGCTCTCTCTGCTTTGGCAGGAGGGGAGGCCCGGGCACTTGCCGTGCGCCGGCCATTGGATCGCCCTGCTGTGCGAGACGGTCCGAGCGGTTAGAGGCCCCAGCAGCGGGATGTGTGACGGATCCTTGGAGGAGGTAACGTCTCGCCTGGGCGTGGAGGGATGAAGGGCGATTTCCTGGGTCCTGTGATGTTGGGGGCAAGAGGGGAGAACCGCAGGACCTGCCGGGGTCTCCTGAAGGTGTGGGGCTGTGAGAGGCGGGAGTGTGCTGCAGGAAGGTCGTTCCTGGCCGGCCCTAGTGTGAAACTGTGGAATGGGGATTACACGATCTGGGAGCAGTCTTGTCCAGAGTCTCTGCAAGTCAGCGATTCTTTTTTTCTTTTCTTTTCTTTTTTTTTTTTAAGATTTTATTTATCCATTTGACACAGAGAGAGAGCACAAGCAGGGGGAGTGGCAGGCAGAGGGAGAAGCAGGCTCCTCAGTGAGCAGGAAGCCCGATGTGGGCTCGATCCCGGGATCACCACCCGAGCCAAAGGCAGAGGCCCAACTGACTGAGCCACCCACGCGACCCCAAGTCAGCGATTCTTAATTCTGGGCGCTTTTGAAGTAAAAGAGCAGATGCCGTCGGAGGCCCCCATGGAGGCCTCCGGCTGGGCCTGGGGGTCTGGATTGTTGAGCTAGGTGATTCCAAGCACAGCCAGGACTGACACGCCACAGCCCACACTGTAATTGTCCTGAGTTTGGGTATTTGGTCACATTCTACGCAGAAACGAAAAGTCCATGAGGTATTTGCTTCAGAAAGCACTGGCCTGTGCGGGGACGGGCAGAAAGGAGAAGTTCCGACTGGTGTGGAGAGAGTGGCGGTGGTTTCATCTGTCCTGCTCTGGTGTCTGGAGTCGGGAGCTCTGCCCGCATCACCCCTTTCTCTCCTTTGTCTCTTCAGGGCTGTGGAACCGCTTGCTAGCAGTCTTACTTGCCTAACCCCCAAGTTGTCATGGCGGCTCGCCTGGTGAAGCGATGCACGTGCCTCCTGAGGAAGGCCACCCTTGTGAGCCCTGCCGTGGCTCCGGTTGGCCGACTGAGACTTGCCCGGGTCACCCCCAGGACTCTGACTTCCTCAGCTACCTCGCCGAGTTCTCATTCCCCAGGTTCCTTGTCGGGGCTCTTAGAGAAGGAACAAGTGTTCACCACCAGGCAGGAGCAGCAAGAGGTGGACCAGCTTATCGAGAAGGCCACCCAGCCGGAGGAGCTCCTGGAGCTGGTTGGTGGTGGTCACTGCCTGCACGAGAACCACGCGGCCCTTATGCTCATCCAGCTTTCTCGCCTGGTCTCTGACAAGCCACAGGACAGGGCCTCGCTCCTGCAGGATGCCCGCTTTCAGCGGCTTCTTCAGCTTACCAACAGCCAGGTGGGTTTCTAGGATGTTCTCTGAGGGCTCCACGAGCACAAAACAGTGGCACTGGAGTCCAGAGCAGCCAGTCACTTTCTATAGGCAGGAATCCTGCTGCCTGCTTAGCTCTCCACATCCTGTGGTTTTTCATTTTGTAGAGTCTGTTTTCTCATTAATCTTCTACACAGCCCTGTTAGGCGAATATTGCTGTTTTTCGCTTCCAAGCAGCAAATGGGACGTGGAAAATGGATGCACAGGAAGCAGGCTGGTTCACCCATTTCCCGGGTGCTTTTTCCCCCCAGGCAGTCCTAACTTGGTGTAGCTCCCCTCCAGTGTCTGACTTACAGCGGGCGCGCCCCTAAAGCTGGAGGAGAGGCAGCTGGGCTGAGTGCGGCGAGCATCCAGCCGGTCAGATCCTGACCCGTGAGCACAGAGGAGACGGGGGACCTGTCTGTGTGGCATGGGGGTGGGGGGGAAGCAGAATGCCAGCTGTTGGCTCTGGCCTGGTCAGCCCCCATGCCCTCTGCCGCTCCGTGCTGGGGGGAGGAAGCCGTGCTGCTGTCACCGAGCACCGGAGCTGTGTCCAGTTGTCAAAGGTGCTGGAGGAGAGTCACAGTTCAAGGGTGGGCTTTCCAGATGGCAAGCCACGAAAGCAGTGGGTGTGGCTGGCTGTTTTTAACGAGATAGGCTAATGGAGAAAATGCTGGAATGCTCGCGTGGTAGGGCAGTATCGTGTCACAGAACTTTGTCATAGTTAAACATGTGCGTGTGCTGGGGTCAGGACAGAAGGTCACATCTCTCTGATGCAGTTGCTTGTAATCCTTTAACAAGCCCCTTATTCTGAGATCGTGATCCTGATTGTTATTTATTGTTTGGTACACACCCAGACAACTGAAGCACGTTCTAGGAGATGAAAACGAATGTTGTAACAAATTTATGAGCCAGAACAAACCAAGAACAAAGTATAATGTAGACAGTGACGAAGCTTCCTTTTAAAAGTCCCCCTGCCGTCCAGGAGATGCCCGGACACAGGCACCGGGTTTCCTGATACGGACTCGAATTCTGCACTTGTTGGCCTCCCCAGCCCTTCACTGGCTCCCCTGTTTGCGCTCAGCTCCCCCTGTGCGGTCCCACTTCACAGATGAGGGGAGCGGCTCCACCAGAAGGGGCAGAGTTAGAGGCTCAGTGCTCCCGACAGAGCCCCACCTGAGTGCCTGGACCCTGGCTCTGCCGTGGGCCATGTACTGCGTCTGCCAGGGTGTGGGCTGGGCTGGAGGGGCCGCCGTGCATCTCTGAGGCCTCGAAACACATCCCGCTGGGAAGAGCAGGGTTGCCTTTGTCAGAAACAGCCCCTGAGGAGGAGGGAGGTGCTGGCGTGGCCGGCACAGGGCTTTGGGGACACTGCATGTGGAGTGCGCTGTGAAGCCTCACGGTGTGGGGGCGGACACGGCAACAGTGGCAGCAGGTGAACAGCCAGCCCCTCGTCCCTGACTCCTCGGGGCGTAGGGGTGGCCAGGCCTCCCCTTGCCCACATATCCCAGGGCTGCTTCACACAACCTCTTGCCTTGGGGAGCAGGGGCTGGGTGGGAGGGTGGGGCAGCAGGGCGCCGGCCCCTGGACGAGCCCTGGGGGGTGTCGGCTTTGCTCTCATCAGTGTTCCTGAGAAATGCTACGTTCTTGGGAGCTGTAGGACTGCTCCACTGGAGAAAGGGGGCGTAGAGTTCGGGGCTTCTCAGTCTCGGTGGAGCACCTGTTTGCAGAAAAAAAGTCAGCGTGTCCGTGACAGCTACCAGTCCTTAACTGTCACTGCCAGCAAAGGAACCAGCGGGTTGACAGAACTTGACCCTGAGTCAGTCCTGCGGGCTTTCCCCTGACTTCTGGACTCCATGGCTTGCTTGGGGTTGGGTCTGCGAGTGCGAGAGGGGCACTCGTCGGGGGTGCCCACCGCGCAGATCCGTGGCCAGGTCTCTGTAACCGGCCACCTCTGTGGAATTTGCACTGGGGAAACCCAAGGGGAGTTTCCCTTCTCACGCAGAGCTCTTGTTTGCAGGTGATCCAGACCGCTGGTGGAGCGGGGCGGGCTACTGGAGGCGCCTGCCTTACAGCAGTGGGTGGGGAGTCGTGCTGGGCCCAGACCCCTGGCACAGGATGGGCGGGGTCTCAGGTGTGACTTCCCTGTGTCCTCCCCACAGATAGCCACGGTATGGCACGGGCCCCTCGTGAGGCTGCTCCGGAGCCTCTATGCACTGGCGCTCCCCACGGCCTGCAAGGAGTTGCAGTCGGTGGAGCAGGAGATCCGCTGGCGCATGCGCAGGCTCAGGTACCGGCACCTGGCCTTCCTGGCAGAGACCAGCGCCACCTACATGCAGGAGCGGGGCTCCCAGGAGCTGCTGGCTGAGCTGCTTGTGCACCTGGAGCGGCGCTGGGCGGAAATCGAGGATGGCCGCACGGTGGTGGCTTTGATGGCAAGGACGGGGCTCCTCTCGGAGCCACTGATGAACCGCCTGGAGGACAAGGTACTGGGGTAGGAGTCCCGGGCAGCCGCGGGCACACTCTGTGGCCACGCTGATGAGGCTGGCGGGCCGCACAGAGCCTGAACCATGTCTCGTCTTCTCCAGAACCACTTTGTGCGTGTAATCTGCGCCGGCCGGTGGCCCGGCTCCAGGCTCGCACTTCCCGGTGATGTCATGCCACCCTCACTACCCCTGCCCTGCAGTCAAGTCAAATTCAGCCCCCGTTCCCATCATAGCGGGCGCTGGCCCAGATGGCTGCCACAGCAAGCCCTGCAGCTCATGGGCCCCGGGTCCCCCTGCGTGGGGCCTGGGGATAAGTTTGGCTGCAGACAGGGCGCCCCGGGCCTGGGAGGGTTCCCCGGCTGGGAGCTGAGGCAGGCGCCACCCAGGTAGGGCCTGGGGTTAGTGAGCTCAGGTCCAGTCACTGTCCCACAGGGGCCGCACAGCACTGCACGGGAGCCCTGGCCTCGGCTGTCCAGTTGACCCCTGCCGGCTGTGATTGACAGTGCCTGGAGCTGGTGGAACAGTTCGGCGCCGATGAGCTGCGGAAGGTGCTGGTGACGCTGGCTGCTCAGAACCGGCGGTCAGTGCCCTTGCTGCGAGCCATCTCTTACCACCTGGTCCAGAAGCCCTTACCCCTGATGAAAAGCGTCCTCTTGGACCTGGCATATGCCTTCGGTGAGCCCTTCCCACCGGGAGCAGTGGGGAGAAACGGCACTCTGGCCGCAGCTGTGTCAAATTCGGTGCCTGCCCACTCTGTGGCCGGCACTGGCCCGAAAGGCTGCCACAGAAACACTGTGACCCATGGGCCCTGATCCCCCGTGCTGGGCGTCAGGGATAAATTTGGTCACGGACACCTCGCCCCCAGACCTCGAAGCCAGGCTGGGGTGGCTGGGAGGCTCCCAGGACAGCCTGCCGACCCTCACCGGCTCTTTCTGTCCCGAAGGCAAACTCGGCTTCCAGCAGACCCAGGTGTTCCAGCGCCTGGCTGCCGACCTGCTGCCCCTCACACCCAGCCTGACCTCCAGCGAGGTGGCCCGCTGTGCCAAGTCCTTCGCCCTCCTCAGGTGGCTCAATGGGCCCCTGTTTGAGGCCTTCGTCCAGGTGAGCCAGGCAGAGCCCTGCGGCCTGGGCTGGGACGGCCCTATGGGCCCGACACCCTCAAGGAGTGGGTTCCCTGCCCCTTCCATCAGGGAGCCACAGCTGGCCAGACGTGCTGCCTGATGCTGATAGGGGGTTCCTTCTCGGGTCATTCGGGGAGGAGCGATCTCTCTTGGTGGTGCAGGCGGCGTGGGTGAGGACGGTGTGCCCTTTTCCTCTCGCTCGTCTTTGGAGTGGTTTCTGTCCTTGGGTCGCTGTCACAGGGAGTGGTACAGACAGTGAGGCCCAGAATCTGCTCACAGCTCCCAAAACAGTAGCGAGGCAAGATGCTTATGTTTGCGCAGCAGCTCAAGGCCGTGCAGGGCGGCTTCCAGGGCTCCCCGCCTCTGGGGGATGGCAGCTGCTGGCGGGGAAGGTCTAGGTGGCCCCGGGTGGCTGGGCTCATGGGCCTGGCAGGAGGCACGGGTCTGTCTCACGCTGTCCTCTGCCTCACGTTGCCGGCCCAGCACATCCTGGACAGAGCCCAGACCATCACGGTGCCGCACCTGTGCAACGTGCTTCTGGCCTTGGCGCATCTGAACTTCCGTCCGGAACGAGAGGACCAGTTCTTCAGCCTGGTACAGTCTGTGCATCCCTGCTCCCCCATCCTCGTCCCTCTCTGTGCCGGGTGCTGCTGGGCCCCTGGGGAGCAGCTCTGGGCTGGACTTCTGCTTGAGGGCCGTGGGGGTGCAAGGGGAGCCGGCTAGAGCCACATGGCACACATTGGGGACAAAAGATGTGAAATCCCCCTCGCCACACAGTCAGGGCTGGAGGACCCCTGGTCTCCGTTCCTGGTGCTTTGTGAACACCCCGCTGACACTGACCTGCTGGCGGGGCTGCGTGGTGTGCAGGCCACCGTGCAGAGTGCATCCATTCAGGGGTGAGACGTCCCGCGTGTGCACTGGCTTTGACCCTGGGCCTCCATGGGACACCGCGGGTCAGCTGCGGCTCGAGGCCAGAAGCACGTCCCTGGCCTGGGGCTTGCTCACCGTGTTACGGTAGACATGATTTCGTGCCATGGACCCTTGCTGCTGGGAGGGGCCATGGGAAGGTCCAGCTGAAGGTCGTGCTGTCCATGTTGGCCCTGGCTGCCAAGGCGAGTTTCTGGTACTCTCTATGAGGGCTGTCCCAAGCCTGACCAAAGAGCGTCAGCAGGATTGCCCTCGTAGCTGCTTTGGGCCTCAGTGTGGCCAAGTCATTCGGGAGCCCTGAGCACTGCTGGCCCGGGGATGTTGGCGGCCGCTGAGGGAAGCCCCCCTTCCTCCGCCCGCCCTGTCCTTGCCCAGGTTCACGAGAAGCTGGGCTCAGAGCTGGAGGGCCTGCCCCCAGCCCTGCAGGTGGACGTGGTGTGGGCCCTGTGCGTGCTGCAGCAGGTGCAGGAGGCGGAGCTGCGGGCCGTGCTGCGCCCTGAACTGCATACCCAGTTCCTAGGTGAGCAGTGGGCTGTCTCCTCCTCCCCTGAGTGATGCTGAGCCCAGGGCCGCACCCCCTCTCCCACGGCCGCCGCAGGGTGCCTGCCTGGTTCTGTGTGCCTCCATCGGGAGGGGAGAGGTGGTCCCCCGAGTCACCTGGCATTCGCTGCTCCTCGTCCCTTCCCCTCGGGGGGCTTACAGATCTTCTTATCCTGATGACGCATATAGTTCAGGGGGCAGTGAGGGGGTGGGGTGCCACTGTCCCCCACCTGGCCCTCCGCCCCAGTGCCAGCCCTCAGCTCACCTGCTCTTCTCACCCCTTAGAGAGCACGTCCCCAAAGGACCAGAGCACCTTCCAGAAGCTGCTCCACATCAACGCTACCACCCAACTGGAGCACCCGGAGTACGCGGGCCCCCGTCTGCCGGCCTCAGCCCTGGTCCCCAGACTCTCAGTCCTGCAGAGGAAGGTGACCCCCTTGGAGAAGGAGCTGCAGGACGCGCTGAAGGGGCTGCTGGGGAGCAGGGGCAGCTTCATGGTGCCCACGCAGTACGGCTGGATCCTGGGTGAGGCCCTCCCCGCATTCCCCCCTGCTGGCGGCCATGGGGCTGCTTCACATTCTGCCCCCTGCGGTGACGGCCCTGCGGCCCCGGGGACGGTCCCCAACACATGCACCCATGCCCCTCCCTAGACGCCGAGGTGCTGCTGGACCCCGACAGCCAGTTCCTGCCTCTGAGGGACTTTGTGGCCCCTCACCTCGCCCCACCCTCCGGGAGCCAGCCGCTGCCCCCTGGGGCCAAGAGGTAGGCAGCCACACAGCTTCTCCAGGGCTCCCTCCCCACTCCGAGGGCCCCGGGAGCGCACTGCACTCCAGCTCTGTCTCCCTTCCTCGCCAGGGTGGCCTTCCTGCGCTGGGAGTACCCCAACTACAACAGCCGGAGCCGAGAGCTGCTGGGGCGCTTTGCGCTGGCCCGGCGCCACGTGCAGGCAGCTGGCTTCCTGGTGGTGGACGTGAGTACCGTCGGGCCCCAGCTCAGGAGGCCGGCCACGCCGGGGTTCCCCCCTTCATGCAGGAGAAAGGGAAGCTTGGAAGGTGGTATTTTCCCCAAGGCCCCAGGTTCTGGGATCCGCTCAAGGCCTTGTAGACCAGGTCTGCATGCTGGCCCCGGAGAGTGAAGTGGCCCGTATAGGCCGGAGGACACAGAAGTGGCCTTCCAGACCACATGACGGTTTTGTCACATTTACATCTTGAGCGGTTCTCTGTGTTTTAACAGTCTTTAAAAATTAAAAAGTTGTTCTCAGGTGCCACAGCGCAGCCTGTCAGGTCTGTGGCCCAGAGATCAGGGCCCCAGGAGCTCTGAGCACTGAGGGAAGCGGGCGTCTTCCGCGGCCACAGCCCTGCAGCTCTGTGCACTTGGGAGGCCAGGGGTGCAGGTACAGAACAGCAGGCAGAGCCAGGGTCCCCGCACCCTCCCTGCAGGTCCCGTACTACGAGTGGCTGGAGCTCAAGTCCGAATGGCAGAAAGGCGCCTACCTGAAGGACAAGATGCGAAAAGCAGTGGCAGAGGAGCTGGCCAAGTGACCCGTCCCGAGCGGTGGACCGCGTTCGTGGGGGGCACTCGGACACACATCCCTGCGCGTGCTGGCCACTGGCCGGCAGCTCCTGCCTCCTGTGGGCAATAAACCTGTGATTTCGGTTTTCAACACCAGGTGGCATCCGGCCTTTGTCACCATCTCTGCCATCTGTCCTGCTTTCCACACGGCCAGCCTGTCCCCGCTTCTGCCTCCCCGGGCCCCTCGTCCTGACCATGCGCACACAGCCACCCGCCGGCACTCAGTGCGTTGGCATGGATGCAGCCCTCCGCTTCCAACCTTGGGGCCATCAGGACCTTCCTGGGCAGGCCCGTTGCATTTGGAACATGTGGCTTGGGGGTCTCACGGCGGCATGGGTACTGAGTGCAGTCATCCTGGGAGGTTCTCTCCTGCCCGTAGTCTCAGGCTAGTCTCAGGCGAGTGGGGGGAGCCGGGGAGCCAAGCCGACAGGAGGCACTGGGTCTGGAGCAGAAGAAAGTGCGCTCGGCTGACACAGCAGGGTTTGTGACCCCTCCCCGCTGGCCAGGCCAGGGGTCCTGGTGTCCTGTGCCTGTGTGCCCCAGCCTCCTTTCCCGCAGCAGCGCCACCAGACGCTGGGAAGAAAGGTCTGTCTCCTCCCCGGTCCCTCGCCAGAGACTTGGCTGGCGGAGCAGATGAGAGAGAGACCGCTGCCGTCTGCCCCCAGCAGCTCTGGGGCGGAGGGAGATGGGGAGAAGGGCCACCTCCGCCCTGGGTCCCCAGACCAGCCTTATCCCATGGCTCCAGAGGGGTCTCTTCCTGAAACGTCACAGCTCACATGGGGGCGGACAGAGAGCCATGAGGTTTGCACAGGCCGGTGGCTGTCTCTCCCCAGGTAGGAGGGGGCAGCCACAGGGGCCTGGGTAAGACGGAGCAGGGAGGGCACGCCACAGTGAAGGACTGGCGTGGTTGAGTGCCAGGTGCAGAGCCGGCTTGGGGGCCCACTGAGGGCACGTGAGCTCCTCCTGTGCACTGCTCGGGACCACCGGCCTCCACAGGAGACACTTGGGTTCCTTTGCATTTGTGAGAAGAGACGGTGGTATCTGTGTCCTCCCCGTTTTCTCAGTGGTGACCTCTCGTAGCACTGGCAGGTGTCACACCGGGACACTGACAGGGATGGGCGTCCCCAGGCAGGACTGGCACCTCGGCACTAGGACCCCTGTGCCCTCTACACCCACACTTTTTCCCTCACTGGCTGTCCCCCTGTTCTCCATTTCCACTCTGGTTTCAAGAGCTTTGTATAGTGGAATCTACGTGGCCGTCAGGTAGGGTCTGCACTAGCTCCGGGGGGGGGGGGGGGCTTATGTGGGTGTTCCCTGTGCCAGTCCTTCCTTGTCCCTACGGTTAGATGGCTCAGCCCCGCCCGCGAGGATGGCGGAAACCCCAGTTCTTGGATAAATGCCCAGGAGCACAGCTGTCACTGTGCCATCCTATGTTCCTGTCAACAGAGTGAGGAGCCCTTAGGTCCTCTGTCCCTGCCATGTGGTGTCCTCACAGGAGGCGAGGATTCCAGAATGGGGTGCATCTTCCCTGTGGCTAGTGCCGGGGAGCCCTTCATGCTAGCGGTCTGGTGGGCTCACAGCGAGCCCCTGCTCTTGCTGTACGTTTCCACGACGACCAGTGGTCTCTTCATCTTTGCATGTGCTTACTGTCCATTTGCGTCATCTTTGGAGAAATACCTATTCCAATTCTGTCTTGTTTTTTAATTAGGTCGTCTGACTTGTAAGAGTATGTTCTAGAAACCAGTCCCTTATTGGATAAAGGATTTGCAAACGCTTACTCCCATTTTGTGGGTTGTATTTTCACTTTCTTGATGGTGTCTTTAACTTAAAGCAACAAAAGATTTAAGTTTCTATGAAGCCCACTGTAACTTTTTTCTTTTGCTGGTACTTTAGAGGGGCTCATATCTGAAAATCCTTTGGTGAATCTAGGTCATGAAAATATACCCGCTTCCAAGGAGCGTTTTATAATTCTCTCCTTATGTTAACTTAATCTGTTCTGAGTTAATTTTTGTATTTGGTATGTGCTTAGTGTGAACTTCTTTTGTTGTCCCAACACCATTATTGAGAAGACAGTTCTTTTCTCATTGTATGGTCTTGGCACCTTGGTGGAAACTCAGCCACAGATGTCTGGGTTTATTTCTGGGCTCTCGGTAGCACACTGTCCCTTGATTGTTGCTTTGTAGGACATTTTGAAGTTAGAAAGGGTGCGTCCTAGACTACATCAAAATAAAAAGCTTCTGCACAGCGAGGGGAACAGCCAACAAAACTAAAAGCCTACAGGATGGGAGGAGATATTTGCAAATGACATATCCAATAAAGGATTAGTGTCCAAAGTATATAAAGAACTTAACACCAAAAAAGCCTTCCAGTTTAAAAATGGGCAGAAGACACAAACAGACATGAAAGATGCTCAACATCGCTCATCATCAGGGAAATGCAGATCAAAACCACAAAATGAGACACCACCTCGCACCTGTCAGAATGGCTAAAATTAACACAGGACACAACAGGTGTTGGCAAGGTTGTAGAGAAAGGGGAAGCCTCTTATGCTGTCAGTGGGAATGCAAACTGGTGCAGACACTGTGGAAAACAGTACGGAGGTCCTCAAAAAGTTAAAAATAGAACTACCTTAACTGCCCAGCAATTGCACTACTAGGTATTACCCAAAAAAGACAAAAACACGAATTCAAAGGGATACATGCGCTTCTGTTTATAGCACCATTATTTACAAGAGCCAAGTTATGGAAGCAGCCCAAGTGTCCATCGGCTGATGAATGGATAGAGAAAATGGGGGGAGGGGGGTATGTACACATACCTACACAATGAAATATTATTATTCAGCTATAAAAAAAATCTTGCCATTTGCAATGATGTGGATGAAGCGAGAGGGTATTATGCCAAGTGAATTAAGAAAGACACCGTAGGATTTCACTCGTGGAATTTAAGAAAAATAAAGCGAAAGAAACCAAAAAACATTCCTCTAACTGTAGAGAACGAATGCGTACCAGGGGAGGTGACCCAGGGGATGGGGGAAGTAGGTGAAGGGCTAAGTACACTGTTGATGAGCACTGAGTGATCCGGAGGTGTTGACTCACTATACTGTATGCCTGAAACATACAACACGACGTTAACTACACTGGAAGTTTAAAAAGCATGAGTCCTAGTGGATTCTACATTTTCAAGGTTGTTTTGGCTATTCTGGGTCCCTCATAATTGCATATGAATTTTAGAAGTAGACTATCAATTCTTACAAAGAAGTCAGGATTCTGATAGGAATATCAAGGAAGTCTTGACTCGGGGTGTTTCTGAGCCACCATGCTCTTCTGATCCATGAACATGGGATGTTTGCCCATTTATTTAGATATTCCTTAGTCTCAACAGTGTTTTGTAATTTTCAGAGTATAAATTTTGAACTTCCTTTGCTAAACTGATTCCTAAGGATTTTATTCTTTTTGGTGTCATTATGAATGGCATTTTCTTTCTTCAAAAATTTTGGATTGTTTACTACAAATTTATAGAAATACAATTGAATCTTTACCCAAAGTATAATTCACGTATGATATCCTATTAGTTTCAGGTGTACATCATGGTGACTCAGTGTGTGTACGTTATGAAATGATCCCCATGAGTCCAGTTACCATCTGTCACCAAAGGTATTAGAATATTATCGACCATATTCTCTATGCTGTACATTACATACTCATGACTTACTTATTTTCTAACTGGAAGTTTGTGCCTCTTAATCCCCTTCATCTATTTACCACTCTCCCAACCCCCCCCCCACCCCCGGTAACCCTTCTTTGAAGCCATTTCCATTTTGTGTATTTTGGGGTTTAGATTTTTTACAGTTTGTTTTGTAGTTTTCCGTGGAGTGGCTGCACCAATTGATGTTCCTACCGACAGTGCAGAAGCTTTCCAATTTCTCCACGTCCTTGCCAACATTTGTCATATTTTTCTTTTTGATACTAGGCATTCTGACAGGTGTGAGGTGGTATCTCATTGAGGTTTTGAATTGTATTTCCCTGATGACGAGTGATGTGGAGCATTTTTTCATGTGTCTGTTGGCCACCTGGATGTCTTCTTTGGAGAAATGCCGATTCAAATCCTCTGCCCATTTTTTAATCAGGGCATTTGTTGTTGGGTTTTTTCTTTTATTGTATATGTTCTTTATATATGTTGGATATTAACCCCTTACTTGGTTGAGTGATTCACAGGTATCTTCTCCCATTCAGTAGGCTTTTGTTGCCTTTATGTTTTGTTGATGGTTCCTACCTGTGCACAAGCTTTTTAGCTTGATGCAATCTCATTTTAGCTTTTGTTGCCCTTACCTGAGGAGACTGGTCCAAAAAAATATTGCTGAGACCAATACTGCCTGTGCTCTCCTCTGGGAGTTTATGGCTTCAGGTCTCATATTTAGGTCTTTCGTCCATTTTGAATTTATTTTTGTGGATGGTGTAAGAAAATGGTCCAGTCTCATTCTTCTGCATGTGGCTGTCCAGTTTTCCCAACACCATTTGTTGAAGAGACTGTCTTTTCCCCCATCAGATAGTCTGGCCTTCTTTGTCATAGATTCATTGACCCCATAAATGTGGGTTTATTTCTGGACTCTCTGTTTAGTTCCATTGATCTGTGTGTCTGTTTCCTGCCACTACCATACTGTTTTGATTACTTTGTTTTCATATTTGCTTTGTTGTATAGTTTAAAATGTGGGAGCGTGACACCTCCAAGTTTTGTTCTTTCTCAAGATTGCTTTGGCTATTTGGGAATCAACGACTGATTTTTATATACTGATCTTGAATCCTCCAACCTTGCTGAACTAATGTATCAGTCCTAATTATTTTTGCTGCTTTTAAGATTTTGTCTTTGATTTTTAACATTTGTATATGTCTGCGGCTCTGTCTGCGTATATCCTACTTGGAGTCCGTTGAGCTTCCTGAATGAATGGGAGGCTTCTGTTTTCAACTTAGGAAGTTTGCAGCCGTGTCTTCTTTGAAAGTTCTCTCTCTCCTCCTGGTATTCCCATTATGTGTATGTTGGGGCAGTTAATGTGTTCCATGTTTCTCGGAGGCTGTGTTCGTTTTTCTTTTTTCTCTATTCTTCAGCTAGCGTAATCTGTGATCCATCTTCAAGTTCACCAATTCTCCTGCCAGTTCAAATCTTCTGTTCACCCCTGAAGTGAGTCTCATCATTTCTGTGCTTTATGGGTGTTCTCTACTTCATGTGACCTAGCGTTACACCTTTCTTTACTTCTTCAGTCATGCTCTCCTTTACAAGGAGCATATTTATAGTGGCTACCTTGAAGTCTTTGCGAGATGTGTCATCTAGTCACTCTTACAGGCAGTTTCTGTTGCCTGCTTTCTTGCCAGGATATGGGTCATACTTTCCTCTCTTTGTGTGCCTGGTTATTTTGTTGGAAATTGGGCATTTTTAATAAAATACTGTAACAATTCTGGGTTCAGAGCCAACACCCCCTCTCCTCTGGGGCTTCTTTTTTTTTTAAGATTTTATTTATTTATTTGACAGGGACAGCCAGCAGAGAGGGAACACAAGCAGGGGGAATGGGAGAGGAAGAAGCAGGCTCATAGCGGAGGAGCCCGATGTGGGACTTGATCCCGGAACGCCGGGATCACGCCCTGAGCCGAAGGCAGACACTTAACGACTGCGCTACCCAGGCGCCCCCCTCTGGGGCTTCTTACTGTAATTTGCTTGTTTGCTTGGGTGACTGGCTAGATTATTTTGGTGAAGTCTGCTCCTTTTCCCCTGCAGTGTTCAGCCTCTGGTGCTTTTCCTCTGGGAGGTACATGGGTCTGCCCCCGGTCACCGTGGCCTGCTGTCTAGGCTGTGCTTTCATTGGCCCTTTGAATCTCCTCCCAAATGCTTTTGACCACAGCCTCCACTGTCCCGAGTGCGCCCTCGGGTTGAAACTTCCCCATGCTCTATTGCAAGGGAAGTCAGTTCCTATGGGAAGAGATTGGGAGCTATCCACTTCATAGCCCGGCAAAATCTCAGCCTGGGCTCAAAGCAAGCTTGAAAGAGACACCCCCAGTCTGAGAGCTGAGCATTCAGTGGAGGGGGGACAGTAGCCTCTTCTGGAGTGGAACCATGGCCTTGAGCTGGGAGAGGGGCCACTGGGTCGGCATACTCAGCATGCCAGGCCCAAGGTAGAGTCTCCCTCCCACAAGTGGGGGCTAAACAGAGGAAGGGAGCCCCACATCGGTCACACTTGCCTGGGACTTAGCCTCAGCCGTAGGTGTCAGGATGATTGGATAGGAAATGCTACGTGCCTGGGGGCCCTGTGGTCTTGGCCCCAGCAGTGGGGTGGATTCTCTAGTTTGGTGAGCAGGGAGAGGGGAGAGAGGGAGCAGCTTGGCTCAGATACCACTGACTCTGCTTCCTTAGTAACTTTGAATGGGGCTCCTGGGTGGCTCAGTTGGTTAAGCGTCTGACTCTTGGTTTCAGCTCAGGTCATGAGATCAAGCCCCGCGTCAGGCTCTGCACTCCGTGCAGAGTCTGCTCGAGGTTCTCTCCCTCTGCCCCTCCTCCCACACACACCTACTCCCTTCCTCTCTCTCAAATAAACAAACACATCTTTAAAAAAAATAAAATAACTTGGCACCAATTTTTTTTTATTAAAGATTTTATTTATTTGACAGAGAAAGAGAGAGCCAGCGAGAGAGGGAACACAAGCAGGGGGAGTGGGAGAGGAAGAAGCAGGCTCCCAGCAGAGGAGCCTGTTGTGGGGCTCGATTCCAGGATTCTGGGATCACGCCCTGAGCAGAAGGAAGCCACTTAATGACTGAGCCACCCAGGCACCCCTGGCACTAATTTTCTTGAATAACTCTTTCTTCACTTGTTTGCCCATCAGACTATTTCCAGGAGCTGTTTGTCCTATAAGTTCCACCAGTTTCACTGGGAAGCTGGCCAGTGGCGCTGCTTGTGCTTTCATTCTAGAAGTCTGGCTGTCCTTACTTCTCTTCTTGCCTCACTGTGGGGTTAGAACCCACAGCCCTGTGTTGAAACCAGGGGCGGGAGCAGATGCCCTTTTCTTGCCTCGGCCCTGGAGAGCATTCAGTCTTTCACCACCAAGCACAGTATTGGCTGTAAGGCTTTTGCATATGATCTTATTCAAGTTCATTTTAACTTGCTGGGAATTTTTGAACTATCTGAACGGCTGTTGGATTACGTCAGATGGGTTACGTGTCACTCAATACGATCACGTAATTGGTATGGTGGGTCACACCAAATGGATTTTCAAACGTTGAACTGCCCATGCCCACCTGGAATAAGTCCCATCTGGTCACGGTTGTATAATTTTTTTTTAAAGATTTTATTTATTTATTCGACAGAGATAGAGACAGCCAGCGAGAGAGGGAACACAAGCAGGGGGAGTGGGAGAGGAAGAAGCAGGCTCATAGTGGAGGAGCCTGATGTGGGGCTCGATCCCATAACACCGGGATCACGCCCTGAGCCGAAAGCAGACGCTTAACCGCTGTGCCACCCAGGCGCCCCGTATAATTCTTTTTATACAATGTCAGATTTGATTTGCCAGTATTTTACTGAGATTTTTTTGTGCCTAAGTTCATGGGAGAAATTGTCTTGTTTCTTGTCTGTCTGTCTGTTTCTGGTACTATCTTTGCCTGGTTTTGGCACAGCATTTAAATTTGTCCCAGGAAATGAGTTAGGATGTGTTCCTTCGTCTTCTGTTTTCTGGAAGAGATTGCTTAAAATTGATGTCAGTTCTACTTTACATACTTAGTAGAATTCTCCAGTGAAATCATCTGGGCCTGAAAGTTTCTTTGGGTAAGCTTTTAAATGAAAAATTACATTGCTTTCATGGTTCCAGGACTGTTCAGATCACCTGTTTCATTTTGCTTCCTCGAACTTGGTAGATTTTAGTTTTCTTTTTGCCTCCAGAGAATTCAGACATCACTCTGGCATTCCCAGAAATGTATCTCACCAGCTGTCTGGACATCCTGTGGCCCAGTCAGGCTGACACGGAACCAAGCATCCAGCCCCCAGTGCTCTTCTGATACTGGGCATTTGTGCCTTTCTCCTCTTAAGGTTGTCAGTCTTGTTAGGTGTGTGTCCATCTTAATTCTTCGCAGAACCATTTTGTTTGTTTCATTGATTTCCTGTTTTGAATTTCATTGATTTCCTGCTCTTTTCATTCTTTCTGCTTGTTTTGGTTTTATTTTGCTCTTCTTTTCCTAGTTTCATGAAGCAGGCATTTCGATGACTTTGAGGTCTTGCCTCTTCCTGAGGTGCTATAAATATCCCTCTCAGCACTGCTTTAGCTGCAGACCACATACTTTGATGTTTTGTGTTCTTTTTATTTGGTTCAGTTCTGTGTTTTTAAAAAAAAACGCCCGGAGGTCCTTCCCCTCTGACCCATGGATCATTTACAAGAGTGTGGTTTTCTTCCCAGTGTTTGGAGATGTTCCTCTTGTCTTGCTGTGATTGATTTTGTTGGAGTCCATTGTGGTCTGAGGACAAATACTGTGATTTCAGTTATTTTAGACGTGTTGACGTTTGTTGTATGGCCTGAGGTTTGATCTCTCTTGGGGAATGTTCCATCCTTTGAATACAGGAGCACTCTGTGTTGCCGGCTGGACTATCCCGCGGGAGGCTGTGGGCGGGGGGATGGTGTGGGTCTCCTACATCTGGGCTGGTGTTCTGTCTGGTGGTCCTGTGGGTTGTCGAGAGGACACAGTGAAGTCCTCGACCGTACTTGCAGATTGGATGTCTCTCCTCAGCTCTATCGGCTTCAGCCTCGTGTATTTTGAGGCTCTAATAGTTGGTCTGCTTTCTCGGATGTTAACCTAGCCACTCCTGTGTCTTCGTTTTGTTGTCGTTGTTGTTTTGCGTTTGATTACTATTCATCTTGTTTATCTTCTTCTGTTACTTTCTCCCACGCACTTACGTCCTTGAATTTGCAGTGACTTTCTTATAAACAGCATATAGTTCAGTCCACCTTTGTTGTCCACTCTGCCAGTCTTTGCCTCCTGATCTGTGAGTGTACATTTTAACGTATTTAATGTAATTTGTATATTTAGGCTATTTACGTTTATGTGTGTTAAGGCCAGAAGTCTGCCATTTTGTTATTTGTCTTCTGGTTTGCCTCTGTTTCTTGTTCTTTTGTTTCTCTCATCTTGCTTTCCTATGGACTCTTTGAACATTTTTTAGAACATTTTATGTGTTTATTTGAGAGAGAGAGAGCACGCGTGCAGGAGCAGGGGAGAGAGGGAGAAGCAGACTCCCCACTGAGCAGGCTGACGCAAGAATCAATCCCGGGACCCTGAGATCATGACCTGAGCCAAAGGCAGATGCTTAATTGACCGAGTCACCCAGTCAAGAGAGAGAGAGCATGAGCAGGGGAGAGAGGCAGAGGCAGAGGGAGAAGCAGACTCCCCGCTGAGCAGGGAGCCCGTTGTGGGACTCGATCCCAGGACCCCAGGACCACGACCTGAGCCGAAGGCAGACACTTAACTGACTGAGTCACCCAGTCGAGAGAGAGAGAGAGAGAGAGAGCATGAGCAGGGGAGAGAGGCAGAGGCAGAGGGAGAAGCAGACTCCCCGCTGAGCAAGGAGCCCAATGAGGGACTCGATCCCAGGACCCCAGGACCACGACCTGAGCCGAAGGCAGACACTTAACTGACTGAGTCACCCAGTCGAGAGAGAGAGAGAGAGAGAGAGAGAGCATGAGCAGGGGAGAGAGGCAGAGGCAGAGGGAGAAGCAGACTCCCCGCTGAGCAAGGAGCCCAATGAGGGACTCGATCCCAGGACCCCAGGACCACGACCTGAGCCGAAGGCAGACACCCAACTGACTGAGTCACCCAGGCGCCCCTTGTATGGTCTTCTTAGTGCTGCTTCTGGGTATGGAAACACACTCGCGTGCAGGTCCTCGCCGTCAGCTGCCAGCAGCATGTGCGCTTTGGGTTACGTGCGCACACTGCTTCTACGTCGGTCGCTTTGCCATCTCTGCTTTCAAGTGTCCTCTCAAGTGTCAGCTGGTGTTAACATTTGTTTCTATCATCACATGTGCCGCCGGGCACTCAGGAGAAGGAGTGTCCATCGTTATGCCCATCTCTCTGCCCTTTCCATGTGCTCCTTCTTCCCTCCCAATGCCCCAAGAGGCCGCCCTTATCATGTCCATCCTTGTGGAGAGACAAGCCACCCCTGGCTTGTGGGGTGGTCTGCCGGGGCTGGAGCCTTCAGTGGCCCCTCACTCAGAGTGCAATTCTCCTTTGTTCTTGTGTGTGTGCACGGGCGCGCAGCTGAAGCAAGTGTCTCCCTTCCCGAATGTTGCTCGCTTTCAGCACTTGGAAAACATGGTGCCGCTTCCTTCTGGCCACTGGCTCTGGACCAGAAGTGCCCTGCAGTTGTCCTCGGCCTTTCCTGTGGGTCTCGTGCTCATCTCTCTGGCTGCTTCCAGGATTTCGTCCTCAGTGCTCAGAAGTTACAGCTCAAGTGTCCAGACATGGATCTCCTTGGATGTATTGTACTTGAGATTTGCTCAGCTCCTCGAATCTGTAAATTTCCGTCTCTCGCCCAATTTGGGGAGTTTCAGCCGTCATTTCTTTGAATGCTCTTTTCAACTGCTTGCCCTGGCCGCTCATCTTCTGGGACTCTGGTTATGTGAACAGTGCAACTCACATTGTATCCCACAGGCTCCTGAGCCTCTGTTCAGTTGTTTGTTTCCCCAGTGTTGTTGTTGTTATTGTTGTTGTTGTTACTCAGTTGAGTACTTTCTGTGGACCCATCGCCAGCCTCACTGGGACATCCTCTGTCATCTCTGGCCACTGATGAGCTGCTCAGCAAGTGTTTCCTTTCAGGGATTCTGTATCATTCTGTGACTTTGGTTTGCTTCTGTGTTATAATGTCTGTTTCTTTGCTGACATTTTCCATTTGCTCCAAGATACACTGTTACCCCTTGTGGAACCGCTCTGATTAAGGCTGATTTAAAACCCTTGTCAGATAATTCCAGCATCTTCACCTCAGTTTGGGCATCAGTTGATTTCTTATTCTAGTTGTGACTTTCCTGGGTCTTGGATTCTTCCTTGAGTTTCCTGGTATGACAGGCAATTTTTTTATTGTCTCCCGAACGGTCAGGCTATTATGTCCCATTTTGTATTTTAGCAGGTCGCCATCCTGTTTGGGCTCAGCATGAAGGTCCTGGGCTACTCTAGTGGCCTGTGGTTTCAGTGAGAATGGAATGTGCAGAGGTCCCTGCTGGGCCATCGTGGGCCTCTGGACGGGGGCAGGATATCTGGCCCCTGGGAGGAGTACCTCCCGGGCTGAAAGCCTGTTGTGGGCTCCCCCTAGCCAGTGCCCCCACCCCCACCCTTGGGGCCTCTCGGTGGGGCAGGGGGGGGCAGTGAGCCGGGTGGGGAAGAAGTGGGCCTCTCCTTGATCTTCCTGCCAGTTCTAGCAGACCCCCCTAGAGTCGTCAGCGGGACTCCAGCCCCACAGGGGGATGAATACGGCCACCCGGTCCTCTTCCTAGTAGCAGGCTGGGGGTCAGGAAATGTGGTCCCAGACCCCCTTATGTTGGGCAGACTGCTCTCTTGTTCCTCCAGCCTGGGGACCCTCGCCATGTCACCTCACTCTTTTCATGTGTGAGTTCTGTTTTGGTTGTCTCTGATTTCCTGCGTTTACTGGTAGTTGGGAAGAGCAAAGAGATGAGCCTAGGCCACCTCAGCCAGACTAGAAGCCCCTCAGGGCATCCTGAAGGGCTTTTGGTTTCTGGAAAGTGTGTGTAGGCCAGATGGTAGGGGGTCGGCAGAGCAGTGGGAGCTATGAAGGACTGCTACAGCAACAGGCGAACGGCCATGGGAGGAAGCAACTCAGAAGAGCCTGAGAGGTGAGGATGAAGGCGTGGGCTAAGGGGAGGACGAGGAAGGGTCCCCATCATGGGGATAGGTGGATGGATCTCCAGCATTTCCAGCGACTGAGAGGGGTGCAGGATGCAGGGCTGAGGCTGGGCGTGGCGGGGCTGGTGCCTAGCACAGGCAGGGAGCCAGCTCCGCGGTGCGTCCGGGGCAGCGCCCTCAGGAGACAGGGCTGGGGAGACTCCCCCCCCCCCCCCCCCCACAAACCCCCC